>NW_004444082.1:4267732-4297880 GCF_000243295.1 Trichechus manatus latirostris | reverse complement strand
AAGAAGACCAGACTTAATGGTCTGACTGAGACTGGAGGCGCCCCAGAAAGCATGGCCCCTGGTCTCTCTATCACCCCAGCACTAAAACAATTTTCGAGGCCAACTCTTCAGACAGGAATTGGACTGGACTGCGGGTCATAAAGTGATACTTGTGAAGAATGTGCCTCTTAGTCAAGTAGATACAAGAGACCAAAGGGGCGGCTTCTGTCTGGAGGTGAAATGGGAAGGCAGAGAGAGTTCGGGGCTGGTTGAACGTTCATGGGGAATCAGGGGCAGAGGGGAGGAGTGTGCTGTCGCAGAATGGGGTGAATGGTTGGGGTCTCATAACAATGTATGTAAAAAAAAAATTCTATATGGGAGACTAACTTGAAATGTGAACTTGGTTTAATTACAACAATAAAAAAAAACTGTAAAAAGAAAAAAAATATAATGGGTGGCCCGGCTACCACCACTGACTGCTCTGACTGGGATCACAACAGAGGGTTCTGGACACAGCTGGAGAAAGATGTAGAACAAAATTCTAATTCACAAAAAAAAGACCAGATTTACTGGCCTAAAGGAGACTGGAGAAACCCCTAGAGTATGGCCCCAGAGACCCTTTTGGCTCAGTGGTGAAGTCACTTCCTAAGTTCACCATTCAGCTGGGGAGTGGACAGCCCCATAAACCCAAATGGGACTAATGAGGCATAGCAGTCCAGGGACAAGGGCTAGAAGGCAGAAGGGGACAGGAAAACTGGTGATAGGGAACCCCAGGTTGAGTAAGGATAGCATTGATGTGTTGTGAGGTTAACCATTGTCATAGGGCAACATGTGTACTAACTGTTTAATGAGAAACTATTTTGATCTGTAAACCTTCATCTAAAGTGGAAGTAGCAGCACAATTGGAAGAGTGTAGTTGATGTCACTGAACTGTGCATGTAGAAATTTTTGAAATGGTATATCTTAGGCTATGTATATTTTCACCAAAAAAAAAAAAAAAGATCGAGAAGGGAGAGGGTTGACATGTCATGGGGTTGTTAACCAACGTCATAAAACAATATGTGTACTACTGTTTCATGAGAAACTATTTGTTCTGTAAACCTTCACCTGAAGTACAATAAAAAAGAATAAAAAAGAAAATTCTGTGGAGCACAGTTCTACTCTGACACTCATGGGGCCGCCATGAGTTGGAGTCAACTTGACAGCAACTGGTAATAAATATTCTAAAGGGCAGCTTTAAATTTTTAGACCAAATTCACTATTGACCCCTCCAAAACCTCAGTGGTCGCCCAGTTCCCGCTCCCCAGCGCAGGGCCGTCTCATGCCAGATCAAAGGCAATGCACACCAATGCACAGCAGTGCAAAGGAGAACCAGAACCTCACGTGCCCCTTCCAGACTCGCCGAGGAAGCCTGCAAGTCTTTCTCCTGTGCACACATGTGACACACACGCGGACGAATAAAGTCTGTTCAGATGCGGCAGCGGGCGCGGGAGAGGCCGGCGCTCAGCACCCGTGGGGAGGTCAGGGCGTGGGAGAGGCCGGCGCTCAGGACAGGCAGGGAGGCAAGAGTCTTCAGAGCGAATGGTCCACTGCAGTGCCATTTGACTGAAACATACTACAAGCCACAAATGTTCCAGTAGCCATGTTAAAAAAAAAAAAGTCAAACAAGTGAAATTAATTTTATTAGTATATTTTGTTTAGCTGAATATAGCCAAAACATTGTGATTTCAACATATCATCAATATAACAAATGTTGAGGTATTTTACGTTCTTTTGTTCCAACCAAGCTTCAAAATCCCGAGTATTTTACATATATACCACCTGACAGTTCCCAATCTAACTTCTCATCAGAAATGTTTCACCTGTATTTAGATTTCATAACATTCACACTTGAAAAACTAGATTCACAGACCCAATCAGATGTTTTCAATAACTAAACGGAGTATCTGCCTTTAAAGTTATTCAATTAAATTTAAAATTCTCTTCCTCTGTGCACGGCCACCTCTCAAGCGCCTGGCAGCCCCTGCAGCTGGGCCATCCAGTTGGGCAGTGCAGCTCATGGGGTCAAACCCTGCAGAGCAGCCAGTGCGAGTGAAGGGTCAGGGGTCCCCAGACTCTGCAGCAGTGGTTTCAGTGGTTGATGGGGGCAGAACCTGGCAGTGAACGGATAAAGACCGAAGGAAAAGTGAGGAAGGCTGATAGCCAACGCAAACATTTCAAATACTGACTTTTCAAGGGAGGGGAGAGAGCGTGGCAGCCCTAGGGTCGGCAGAGCCATGTGAGTTTGGGGTTTTGTTTTGGTTTGTTTGTTGAACGATTGGAGAGTCTCAGGCATACTGACAGGCTCAGGGAAAAGAACCAGTACGGAGAGAGAGAATGAAATGTACGAGAAGATTTGATGCAATCTTTTTGCAGCGGGTGGTTTGAACCTTCATTTCTCTGAAATCCGCTTAGAAAACCATGTGATATTAATAGTCACAGTAATAAAGTCTCTTTGAGTGGTTACTATGTGTTGGTTATACTCACTTTATACGTTATTTCATCAACCTGTCATAATGGAATCAGAGATTTTTCTTTTAGAAGAAAAGCAGAGACTGCACCAATCTTTGCTGAGTTAACAATTCAAGCTCACTAATAGTTACCGTCAGTACAGAATCCCTCCACCACTCGTCTGTCAGTTTGTTGTGTTGTGGTGGCTTGCATGTTGCTGTGATGCTAGAAGCTATGCCACTGATATTTAAAATACCAGCAGGGTCACCCAGGGTGGACAGGTTTCAGTGGAGCTTCCAGACTAAGACAGACTAGGAAGAAAGGCCTGGCAATCTACTTCCAAAAATTAGACAATGAAAACCCTACAGATCACAGACAATTGTTTGAGACTCTGACTTGCTTACTTCGGGCCCGTCATCAGGAGGGATCAGTCACTGAGGAAGGACATCATGTTTGGTAAAGTGGAGAGCCAACGAAAATAAGGAAAGCCCTCAGTGAGGTGGATTGACACATGGCCGCAACAACAGGCGCAAACGTACCCATGATCGTGAAGATGGTGCACCACCGGGCAGTGTTTCGTTCTGTTGTTGTAAGGCCGCCTTGAGTCAGAGCCAACTTGACGGCAACTAGCAATAGCAACAACGTGACCCCTCAGGAACAGACAACACGTTGACCTTGGCCTGAGAGCAAACGCTTCCCTGCCATGAGCTTGTGCTACTTTGCACCACAGGTTTTGCCTTTGCTTTATCCTATCCATAGGGTTGCTATGAGTTACAATCAAATCGATGGCAACGGGTTCGGTTTTCTTGGTGGTTTTATAACTGATATGCTTCAACTCCTGAAACAGAAGCGCTATAGGAAAAACAGCAAGACGAGGGGATTTGCATTCCAGGGTTCTCAGTGCAAAGGCTTGAGGAAAGTGCTGCCTGCAAGCAGCATTTGAAGGCTGCTGCTTCCTGGTAGGGATGAGGCTTCATCCCTAAAATCCTCGTATTTGCCCACAGGGACCAAATACTGTGCAAAGTCCTGTAGTGGAGCTCACTATTAATGGCTGGAAATCATAGGGAAGCTGGTGGGTCTGGACCAGCCCTGGAGCGGGGAACAGCTGCTCACACATGCAGAAAACATGTTGAGCCCACTTCAAAGGCACGGGGCATGTCTGCACCACCAAGGGAAAGAATTCGGGAAAGAAAGCCATAAATAAGCCTTGGGGGGAAGACGTGTTCAGCAGTTTTGGTTGCTCTGTTGAAAAGCGGAGCTTTTTTCCTCCTTGTTTCCTTTATTGATCCTGAGCCAATAAGCCATTGACATCATTTTTTAAAACTGAGTACTAGAAATGCATAAAAATTGCATGCCTCTGGACCAGCAATCCTGGAGCAAGGGAAGGAAGGCAGTGACCTTACCTGGCTTGCAGAATTCCACTGCAGGAGACTCTGGAGGAAGTGGCCAGGTCATGGCATCAGGTACCAAAGAGGCCAGACCTTGGATGAAAAGACCAACCCCAGGGCTCGCCGCTTCAGAGGGTCAGGCCAAGGCCCAGCAATGTCTGCTCAGTACAGACCACATTAGCACTCTGCGAGGATCACTAATGCTTACCTAAGACCCTCTCTGTGTGCCAAGCAAGGTTCTGAATGTTTTACGCGGTCAAATTCCTTCAGTCTCCATAACAGCCCTTACAGATGAGAAACTGAGGCACAGAAAGGTTAAGTACCTTGCCCAAAGTCATTCATTAGTAGGGGCAGAGCCAGAAGGTGAAACGGGCAGTCTGCAGAGCTGCCTGCCAATCCTACGGGCTTCGTTTTGACAAAAATCTGGTGGCACAGTGGTTAAGAGCTTGGCTGCTAACCAAAAGGTCGGCAGTTCGAATCCACCAGCCAATTCTTGGAAACCCTCTGGGGCAGTTCTGTCCTCTGGGGTTGCTGTGAGTCAGAATCAACTCAACAACAGTGGTTGGTTGGTATTCCCTGAGTTCTGGCCCTTAAGTCCCATGGGTCACAGGAAAGGGAACAGGCACAATTAAAGAAAGATTCCTGTGATTATCCAAGTTAAAATTTCAAGCAAATTATCCTCATGCATATGTAGGTTCATTTTAAGGGCAGGGACCTTACTGAATTAGAGGAAGATATTTCTCTAACTTACATTTAAATAAAGTGCTTCCCACAACACTTCCAAAAGCGAGCCCCCCCAGACGGGCGGTGGTCACCCCTCTCCCGGTGAGTGTGGAGGCCCTGTGTGTCTCTCCATCAGTCGGGTCCTTGATCGAGCCCCTGGCAGCTTCTGGAAGGAACTGAGGAGCATAGTGCCTGCTGACAACATTACAAACGTCACTAAGTTCAGCAGAAGGCAGAGGGTGTCAGGAACAGCAGGCCTGTGAGGGCTTCCTGTGGTATGAATCCCTGTGGTCAGGCCTTGCACCTTTGAAGGAATGACTGACCCCCTCAGCACCGGCCCCAGGGGGTCTCCAGAAAGAGGAAAGGAGCTGAAGTTAAGGTTCAGGAAAGCGACCCACCTACTGGGCAGCACCTCTCCCTGGAGACGTCCGCTCCCTGAGTTTCCAGACGGTAAATCTCGGGAAATAAACATATCAGAGGGCCTGGAAAGGTTTAGACGGACATCAAATTTCAAGAGAAGTGACCCCGGAACTGAGCCCAGTGGACTCTGAGGAGCCCGAGAGAAAGGACAGCCTGTTGTTCCAGCAGGTGGGCAGTCCCCAAGGTGGACCCCCTTGAGGTGAACAAGCTGGCAGAGACGCCAGGTCAGCCACAGGACTGAAGAGGGAAAAGCGAGCATGGTTGCTTCGTGCAGATCTGTGGTCTAGTCAGCCTCCTTGAAGCGACAATGAGTCCTGGGTAATCTTCTTGTCCCTGGAGTTCTGGCCGAAAGTCAGCCACAAGCAGGAAGAAACCTTGAGACCCGCTGAGATGCCTCCTTTCGTGTCTTTAGCAACCCAGCTTGCAATGCTATGTTGTTAGCCAACATCAAGGTGGCCCCTGACTCACGGCGACCCCATGCATAACTACTGTGATCCATAGGGCTTTTATTGGCTGACTTTCAGAAGTAGATTGCCAGGCCTTTCTTCCTAGTCTATCTTAGTCTGGAAGCTCCACTGAAACCTGTTCAGCATCCTAGGAACACACAAGCCTCCATTAACAGATGGGTAGTGGCTGGGCAGGAGGTGCACTGGCAGGAATGGAACCCAGGTCTCCTGCATGGAAGGCAACAATTCTAGCTCTGAACCACCACTGCCCTCCGCTTGCAATTGCAGACTAAAAACGAGGCAGGGAAGGGAAATGATAGTTACCAAGCACACACTGAGCCAGATTTCTCCATGCATCATCCCACTCGACTTTAAACCTTGCAGGGCTGGTGGCACCATCCCTGTCTGCCGACAAGGAGCAGAGAGGAGGCACTTGTTCAAGGTATGAAGCAGCTATGTGGACCCAGCCGGGCTGACTCCAAAGCCTTATTTCAAGGATACTGGCATTTTTATCAACTCAGTTAATGTTTGAGTGAATCCTAGAACATAGAGCTGCAGAGGAAACAGGGCCCCAAGAGCTGAAGGCCACTGTGGAGAGAGTCAGTGATATCTGCTCACTGCCTGTATTAGTTTTCTATGCTGCTGTAACAAATGACCACAAACTTGTCTTCTGAAAACAACCCGCATTTATTCCTCACAGTTCCCGAGGGTCAGAAGTCCAGCACGGTGTGACTCAGCTGGTCCTCTGCTCTGGGTCTCACAAGGCCAGCACTGAGGAGAGGGCAGGGCTGCATCCCTTTCTGGAGGCTCTGCGCTCATCCGGATTGTTGGCAGGATCCAGTCCCTGTGGCTGGAGGACTGAGATCCCTTCTTCCCCGCCGTCTGTCATCCGGGGGCCACTCTCAGACCCTTAAGGCCCCCTGTACTTCTGTCACATTGCTCCCCCCTCCTCAAAGCAGCACATTGAGTCCCTCTCACACTTGGGATCCCTCAGACTTCTCCTTCTGCCCCATCTCTCTAATTACAGCCAGAGAAAATTCTCTGCTTTTAAGGGCTCATGTGATTAGATTGGACCCACCCAGATAATCCAGGATCATCTCCCTATATAAGGTTCAGCACCTTAAGCACACAAAAGTCTCTTTTGTCACGTAACATCACATAGTCCCAGGTTTCAGGACTGGGGCGAGAATGTCTTTGGGGGCCATTCTGCCAGAGGCAGCAATTTTAAAGGCAAAATAAGTGCTCAACCACATAAAAGATACCAGGTGGCCATCAGGAGCCTCCCAGCTCTGTACCAAATGTGCTCGGAGCTGCAGGCTTCATCAGCCTAAGCAATGCTTCCGCTCCCCACTCCCTGGGGCCATGGGCAGGAAACCTGGGAACATGCCCAGTTCCTTGGAGCTTCATCATTTTGTGAGGGAGACTGTGAGTCCTCAGGACATTCGAGAGACAGATGTGCAAATATAAACCACTTATTTGTATGGAAATTTATGCCGTTATTTAATAAACACTTACAGACAGCTTACTGCACGCAGGCAATGGGAAAAGGATTTGTGGGTTTGCAGTACTTTGAATTATGTATGAGGCAGCTCCCTTGATTAATATGAATAACTGAACTGACCGCACCTGGGCACAGGTCAGCATTTGCGCACCTGTGCACACTGAATGTTCCACGAGTGCGGGCAGTGTCTGGGTGCAGTGGCCAACCCTGCCCTGCAGGCCCACAGTCAATGGTGGGCAGGACGGAAGGGGCTCAGCCTCCAAAGCAGGGTAGGAGGACCTGGGGTCACTTTCATTGTGTGTTCAGGACCCGGTACCACTCCTGACCACCAGGCAGCAGCGTGTAGGCGCAGGGCACGGGGACAACTGTCCCGCGAGGGCGTCTTGCATGTGGCAAGGGTGGCAGGCGCTCAGGTTGCATTGACCTCCGTCAGAGCACACAGCACCTGCACGGCGGCCCGCATCTCCAGACGGACCAGCAGGAAAAGCTCTGAAATTATAAAAACAGTGACTTACGGAGTTAATTCTTCACCTTTCAAAAGGACCTGGCATTCATTATGAAACATCCTTAAATAGCAAACTCTCTTTAAATATGGTTAGATTTAGGAAGAGAAACAGGCTTTTAAAGCTGAAAAGGGCCTTGAAGTCTAAACCTTTTATTTTAAAACTTGAAAAACAGGGGCCCAAGGGGCAGAGTGACTTGCCCTGGAAGCAGGACAAAACTCAGAACTCAGGGCACTGGTCCTCAGCCCATCACACCTCACCCCACAGCAGTGAGTGCAAACTGCAAACACGTGCGCCTGGCTGCATCACGGGCCAGGTGGCAGCCAACAGCGTGCAGATTGCTTCAGCACAGGCGCCCAGGTCTCCAGTCGACAAACTGCGACTTTAGCAAGTGATTCAACTTCTCTGGACTCTCATCCTTCATTGTAAGATGAGCATTGGACTAAATGAATTTTAAAGCCTTTCCCATATCCAGCATTCATGACTAAATGTAGAAAGCCTTGTGAGGTTAGCTACATGCCAAGTTCAGAAGAGAAATATGGAAGGACTGGTACTGAAAAATGCTGATTTAATTTGTTCTGTATGACGAGGGCGGCTGGAGTAGAAACCTGCAAAGTTTGAGCAAAGGAACCCCTGTCATTGATGAGATGGCCCTCCCCAGACCACTGAGGTACAGGACGAGAGGTGGTGAGGCCGTGGGGCTGGAAGAGAGGGAAGCAACTGGCTTACCCGGCTGTTGAGGCAGGAAAGATCCACTGCAGCCCCGTAGAGCTCGTCCACGAGACCCTGAATCCCACGGAGCAGCTGTCAGCAGATTCCCCAAAGCCTCCCTTCCTGGAGGACCGTGAAGGATGGCAGCTGTGTTCCTGCTGACGCCTTGTGTACCTGACGCTTTATCCTGAGACACGGAGGTACTGGGAGCAGTGGCGCCTCAAGTGCGCGGCCTGCCCTCTGCACCCCTACACGCCACCTTGCTCCATCCTTGCCCCACCAGAATGTGCTGGCCCAGCACGCCACTGAGCTTCTGTCACCCCAGGAGATAGACGTGACAGACACTGTTCCCATTATAAACGAGAAGGAGCCTGGATGGTGCAAACAGTTAATGTGATCAGCTCCTAACAGAGAGGTTGGAGGTTTGAGCCCACCCAGAGATGCCTCAAAAAAAGGCCCGATGATCTACTTCCAAAAAATCTGCCATTGAAAGCCCTATGGAACGCAATTCTACGCTAACACACATGGGGTCGCCATGAGTCAGAATCAAATCCATGGCAACTGTAAAAACAGTGTAAATGAGAACACGGAGGCTCTGAGAAGTGGCCTGGAGAAAGTCACGTTGCAGTCCCCTCACAAGCCAGGGGACTCTCCATCACACAGGGCAGTGACCCAGTCAGCACACGCTCACCTGCTGGAATGCAGTGTTATTGCAGAGAGGGGCTCCAAAGGAGGGGAGTCAGGATACATTCTCGGTCCAGTAGCCATGCTCAGTGCATGACGAGACGCCAGAAAAGCATCAACGCCAACAACCCAGTGAGAAAGCATATCCGAGGTACTCAAATCTCAGAGGGGAGAATGAAGGCCTCCTTGGTCTAAGTTGTGCTGACTGAAGTCCAGAGAAGGGAGACCTGCCTTCCCTGATATCTCACAATCCTAACAGCTTTGTACAGTCACAAACGCTGTCCAAGGGCAGAAAGGAGTAAAAGACCAGACATTTGCCCTCCGTTTATTTAATTAAAAGAAGGGGGAGGAGGTATCAGAGGAAAGTGGCTTGCTAATGTCATTTTTTTTCAGCTACTATGCTGACTTTTATTATCAGTTCTAAAGTTGAAATTCCACCAACACAGGTGGTTACTCTGATCTTTCCCAGCAAAAGAGTTAAGCAAATAAAAAGGAAACCACGGTGTTAAAAGCAACAAAAACCTCAAAAGTTAAGAACCAAAATATTTAGAAAGGCAACTTCTCAAGACCTGATTTAAGCATATTCGACAACTGGAAATTCCCCATCAAAAGAACAAAGGTGCCGGGCCCAGTGAGCCGGGCTGCAAAGACAAGAGGGTGTGGAGGCACCATGGTATGAACGAAACCATCCTAAGGCACACTCCTGTGCCCACCTGTGGGTGACGCCTGTGTGCAGTCACCACGGGTCAGGGCACTTTGGCACCTCTGTCCTGCACCCAGGATGGAGGGGACACTGTGGTGACAGTGCGTGCCTAAGCAGGGGGCTACTCTCCCAGATCCCGTTTCCACAGAGGGGCCTCTGGTCGGGTGCCTGGCGAGGGTGGGTGCCCGGAGATGCAGAGCAGCAGACCTGGAGGCTGTCTGGCCCTGGCCCGCATTACACTGACAAGGGCTTCAGGCCTGGGGGAGGGGAGGGATGGGCCCATGATCACACTGAGGTTGGGTGACAGAGCGGAGACCGGGACTGCGATCCTCAGAATCCTGGCCAGAGAGACACGTAGTACAGAAAAACCACGTCAGGCGAATGCTTGTCCTGTTCCTGCTCCGACTCGTGCAGGTTTTCCTCCACAGCCCTACCGTTTCTGCGGCCGCTGCCTGTCTCCACGTTTTCCTCTCTCCCACACACACACGGTCTATCATCTCACTGGGCAGCTGTGCCCTGGACGGCCCCTGGGCATGTGGGCCAGGAGGAGGCAGGGCCAGCCTGGAGACCCAGAGGAGATACGTGTGGAGCTCTGAGGGAGAGTAAGTCTGCCACGCAGCAGCCTGGGATAACCTGCAAGTCCGGGACCTGCACTTCTGCTCGTTTCCCCATCAGGATCCCCAGGTGTGTGGCCATCCTACAGAGTCCCACCCCCAGGCATGCCCTCGTTTCCTTCCCAGGGAGTCCAGGGCAGCTGTGCACCTGTTGCAGGGCCTCTCATTACCTGACTTTGAGACACAGGTGGGAGGTGTATGTTTCAGGTGGGACTTCCGGCTGAGGCCGTGGCTGCAACAGCCTCAGGGATGAGGGAGGGGCGAGTGCACATCTTGGGCTAGAGCCACAGCCTCGAGAAGCCATGTCATTGTACTTGTGTCCTAGGCAGCTCAAGAAGGCAGGATTTTAAAAACCACCAAAGAAGTGACACCTTTGAATTATGGTGTTGGCAAAGAATATTGAACGTACCATGGACTAACAAAAGAATGAACAGATCTGTCTTGGAAGAAGTACAGCCAGAATGCTCCTTAGAAGTGAGGATGGCAAGACTTCATCTCACGTACTTTGGACATGTTATCAGGAGGGACCAGTCCCTGGAGACGGACGGCGTGCTTGGCAAAGTAGAGGGTCAGCGAAAAAGAGGAAGACCCTCAATGAGGTGGATTGACAGTGGCTGCAACAATGAGCTCAAGCATAACAACGATCGTGAGGATGGTGCAGGACCGGGCAGTGTTTCGTTCGGTTGTACACAGGGTCGCTATGAGTTGGAACCGATTCAATGGCACCTAACAGCAACAGTGTGCAGCCGGAATGTCCAAATGTCAGTTTTAAAAGCCTGCATCTATTTATGAAACGTGGTTTAACCTCTGTGGAATTTATATAGTGGATGAATTTGTAGTTCTTGATCCTCAGAAAATATGAATGTCTGATTTTAGATTATATGGATTTTCTGGAAGTCCATTTAGGCAAAGTTGAACGAGTGGGTGAGCGAAGCATTTCCAGTCCTATTTTATTTTTTGTTTGTTTAATCCACTCTAATTCTAACTTTTTAGGGGATGTTATATAAAATCACCCAAATCATTTCAAAAAGAAATTAACTTCAAATCTCATTTCTAAAATAAATAGCTGTTAACACTTTTATGGGCAGCAAAGAATAAAATCAAACATTTTAATGTAATATGTATTTTTATATCTAGAAATATGTCTGCATATTCTCATCGTTGAGGCTATCTGATTGACATTTGTGATCATATCTTTGTTATAAACAAACTACTGAAAGTATGAGAGGGTAGTGATGGTTCAGGAAAATTCCATGCAGAAGAGCCAGTTTGCTTCCCACTCAATGCACCTCATGTGCAGCCACCACCCATCCGTCAGTGGAGGTTTGCATGTTGTTATGATACTGAACAGTTTCAGCAGAACTTCCAGACTAAGACAGACTAGGAAGAAAGGCCTGGCTGTCTATGCCCAAAAATCAGCCAGTGAAAACCCTGTGAATCACAACGGTCTGATCCGAAACTGATCATGGGAATGGCGCAGGACCGGGCAGTGTTTTGTTTCATTGTGCGTGGGGTTGCCACGAGTCAGGGCCCATGGCAGCAGCTAACAACAACAGAGTTGTAGAGTAAGCCGCTTCGATAATTAGTGAACTTTTCCGAACATCTACTATAGGAGATAGAGTTTTCCAAAGTATATCCAATGAAACACTTGTTTTTGAGCTTCCATTCTGTGAAGTACTTCCTGGTGCTGTTTGGTGCAGCAGGAATCTTTCCGTAGCAGCTGGCTCTGGAGACAGGGTCCCACAGAATGTCAATATGTAGGTTTTGTTTAATGTTTTACAGACAATAAGCTTAGAGAATGCCAGGTTAAACAAAGAGAACAGGCCTTGCCATACAATCCTTGGCCAACCCCTGTCCCTCACCACATCAATGACAAGAATCTAAGGGAATTATTGAGTTAGACTCACGTAGCTACAGGAATGGCTGAGGGCAGAGTCCCACCCTATCCAACTGGTAATGCAAAGGGACGCCACTGGCTTTGGAATGAGGTATATAAATGCGTGGAAACCTCTGGGACACCTTCATTCCCTCTTTCTCCTCCTTCCTTTCTTTCCCACTTTCTTCATGCCCTAGTCACTAACCCCAACAGCCTTCCATTGTGTGTTGCCTCTCTTGCAAATGAAAACCGTGTTGTTGTGGTGCCTGCAGATAAATGAGAAAAGAGGCTTTACATACAGAGGAGAGAGTCGTCTTTCCTTCTTTCCACAGTGGGACAATGAGACATAAATTTAAATTGGTTGTAGAGGTTAAAAAGTTAGAAGAAAGCTAATTTGTTCACATTCAGTTTTAGGCAAAGATTTGTGGGGCGGGGGGGGGTTACATACACAGGCTATGTCAAGATGATCCTAAGCATTCTGACAAAAACTGACATGGTCCCCCAGCTAAATGGGTGTCTCTCTCAATCCCCGTAGCATTTCATCAAGCATCTTTCTCCATTTGATGCAGAATTATCCATTGTCACGTGGATTGATCCTACAAGCCCCCTATACGTACCACATGCCCAACATGGTGTTAGGCTCGTTGTTGTTGTTGTTGTCAGGTGGCGTCAAGTTGGTTCCAACTCATAAGTCACCCTGCGTACAATGCAACGAAACACTGCCCCGTCATGCGCCATCCTCACAATCGTTATGCTTGAGCCCATTGCTACAGTCACTGTATCAATCCATCTCATTGAGGGTCTTCCTCTTTTTCGCTGACCCTCTACTTTATCAAGCATGATGTCCTTCTCCAGGGACTGATCCCTCCTGACAACATGTCCAAAGTATGTAAGATGTAGTCTCGCATCTTTGCTTCTAAGGAGCATTCTGGTTGTACTTCTTCCAAGACAAAGTTGTTCGTTCTTTTTGCAGCGCGTGGTATATTCAGTATTCTTTGCCAACATCACAATTCAAAGGCATCAATTCTTCCTCGGTCTTCCTGATTCACGGTCCAGCTTTCTCATGCATATGATGCAACTGAAAATACCATGGCTTGGGTCAGGCGCACCTTCATCTTCAAGGTGACGTCTTTGCTTTTCAACACTTTAAAGAGGACTTTTGCAGCAGATTTGCCCGATGCAATGCGTCTTTTGATTTCTTGACTGCTGCTTCCATGGGTGTTGATTGTGGATCCAAGTAAAATGAAATCCTTGACAACTTCAATCTTTGCTCCATTCATCATGATGTTGCTTATTGGTCCAGTTGCGAGGATTTTTGTTTTCTTTGTGTTGAGGTGTAATCCACACTGAAGGCTGTGGGCTTTGATCTTCGTCAGTACGTGCTTCAAGTCCTCTTCACTTTCAGCAAGCAAGGTGGTGTCATCTGCATATCACAGGTTGTTAATGAGTCTTCCTCCAATCCTAATGCCCCATTCTTCTTCATATAGCACAGCTTCTCGGATTATGTGCTCAGCATACAGACTGAATAGGTATGGTGAAAGGATACAATCCTGCCGCACACCTTTCCTGACTTTAAACCACGCAGTATCCCCTTGTTCTGTTCGAATAACTGCCTCTTGATCTATGTACAGCACAATTAAGTGTTCTGGAATTCCCATTCGTTGCAGTGCTATCTATAATTTGTAATGATCCACACAGTCAAATGCCTTTGCATAGTCAAAAAACACAGGTCAATACCTTTCTGGTATTCTCTGCTTTTAGCCAGGATCCATCTGACAACAGCAATGACATCCCTGGTTCCACATCCTCTTCTGAATTCAGCCTGAATTTCCAGCAACTGTCTGTCGATATATTGCTACAGCCGCTTTTGAATGATCTTCAGCAATATTTTACTTACGTGTGATATTAATGACATTGTTCAATAATTTCCACAATCGACTGGATCATCTTTCTTGGGAATAGGCATAAATATGGATCTCTTCCAGTCAGTTGGCCAGGTAACTGTCTTCCAAATTTCTTGACATAGATGAGTGAGTACTTCCAGTGCTGCATCTGTTTGTTGAAACATCTCAATTGATATTCTGTCAATTCCTGGAGCCTTGTTCTTCACCAATGCCTTCAGTGCAGCTTGGACTTCTTCCTTCAGTACCATTGGTTCCTGATCATATGCTACCTCCTAAAATGGTTGAATGTCGACTGATTCTTTTTGGTATACAGGCTCTGTGTATTCCTTCCATCTTCATTTGATGCTTCCTGCAACATTCAATATTTTTTTCCCATAGAATTCTTCACTATTTCAACTCAAGGCTTGAATTTTTTCTTCAGTGCTTTCAGCTTGAGAAACCCATTGTCATGTGGATTGATCCCACAAGCCCCCTGTATGTACCACACGCCCAACACGGTTTTAGGCTCTGTAGCAATGTCGGAAGATGTAGAAAACACTGTCCCTGCCCTCAAGGAATTTGTCTCCAGCTGGTGCTTGTGAGAGTCTCTCCACAAGGAGACTAGCAGGCGAAGAAACTGATGTAGAAGGATGGATTACTCTGTTTTGTCATCGTCCCGAAATCAGTCAAGCACCAGTTTCTCTCTGGCATACGATGCTCAAAGTTAGAAGTTTCAGATATTTTTTTTGGACACAGTAGACACATATTTTCCATTTGCATGTTGATTTTGTCCCCCTTTTTGTGTGCAAATGATATGATATACTATCACTTCAGAGCATGCCAATGCAGGGCAGGATGGGTTTTTCCTAAAGGGTTTTATCTATTTCTGTGGTCAGCCTCACTGGCTCCCCAGCCACACCCCCTCACTTAGTGCCAGGGCTCCACCAAGGACTGGTTAGCCGCTTAGCGCTGGGGCTTTAAGAGTTCCTTCGTGCTCTGAAAGACAGTCATATACGTGAAAACCAAAAACGGTAGACGGACAGCTCGGGGCCTGGCCATGCCAAGGCCGATGCAGCGTTCCAGCAGCAGGACTTGGGTGAACTGTTTGCCATCTATTCTGAGGCCGCGGGACTGAGCAAGAGCTGCCATGAGAAGTACCTTGCGTTTTCTTCAGGTCATCGTTCAGTCAGTTATTCAAAACAAAACATAAAAATTTCCTGTACACCAGAGGATACCATGAAAGAGGTGAATGGGTGAGAAGGAAGAAAGGGTGAAGCTTGATACTAAATACCAGTACTAAATATGAAACATAAAACATTAAAAGTTTTAGAATAGAAAAATCAATTAATGCAGGCCCACTTCCACAGAGAAACAAGGAAGCACTTTAGGAACCACACCACAAAAAAGCTGAGAGGACACACACACACGAAAACCCTACACCTCCATCAACAGGGGATTTGCTGAAGGAAGCAGAGTACATATTTACACCACAGCCATTAAAAGCAACAAGTATAGCTCAATGTGTGTTGATGTGGAAAATACCTAAAAAAACAGCACTAAGTAAAAGGATAAGATGTAGACTAAAATCATCTTTTTTGTTTTTAAAAAAGTATATAGATTAAAATCTATACTTTCTAATGCAATGGAAATTGAATATTTTTTAAATATTAAAAATTTTTAAAGAAAAAGATATTTAAAAATCACACCACAAAACTAGTGTAAATACCACTCTCATGCTACCAGTGGGCCTCCCAGGCATAGTAGGCACAGCATATCCTCTGAAATTTGTGGCGGTAGGTAATGTTGCTAATTCTGACCCCACATTGCTTGCCCTGTGGCCTTATGTCACATACCCCGTCTATCACTGTCTTAGTTATCTAGTGCTGCTAAAGCAGAAATACCACAGGTGGATGGCTTTAACAAAGAGAAATTTATTCTCTCATAGCCTAGGATGCTAGAAGTCTGAATTCAAGGTGTCAGCTCCAGGGGAAGGCTTTCTCTTTTGGCTCTGGGGGAAGGTCCGGGTCATCAATCTTCCCTGGTTGAGGACCTTCTCAGCACAGGGACTCTGGGTCCAAAGGACACCCTATTCTCCTGACTCTTGTTTCTTGGTGGTATGAGGGCCCCATGTCTCTCTGCTCGCTTCTCTCTTTTATATCTCAAAAGAGGTTGACTTAAAACACAGCCTAATCTTGTAGATTGAGTCCTGCCTCATTAACATAACTGCCTCTAATCCCACCTCATCTACATCATAGAGGTAGGATTTATAATATATAGGAAAATCATGTCAGATGACAAAATGGTGGATAATCACACAATACTGGGAATTATGGCCTAGCCAAGCTGACATGCATTTTTTGGGGGCACACAATTCAACAATCACCTTCAACAAAATAAGGATTATCCAGGGCTTCTTTCAGAATAAAAGAGGCATAAACATAGAAATAAATAACGGTAATAACCACAGAGAAATGTTTTTACAAAAGCAAATAAGAGGGTTATAAATGAAGTTTACTCATTTGTCCTTAAAAGTGGTTCTTCTAAAGCAAGAGGTTTAGATGCCACTAGGTGTTCCACTGGGTGCGTCCCTCTCATAACGCCCCCCATGCTTGTCATAACTGCATGATTGAGCCCCTGACCACCGCTTTGACCTCAACTCCTAACTCCACCCTTAGCTCCAGCCACACTGGCCTCCTTTCTGTTCCTGAAATAGCCTAAACACACTCTTGCCTCAGGGCCTTTGCACTAGCTCTTCTCTCTGCCTGAAAGACTGTTCCTCTGTCCAGTAACCTCACTTAATTCAGGTCTCCAGTCAATTCCCAGCTCCATAGAGCACATTATATTTAATAACTGCTTGTTCTCTCCCCCCGCTAGAACAGAAGAGCCTAGAATGGCACTTAGCTCATAACAGGCACTCACACAAGTTTGTTGAATGCATGACTATATGAAAATCTCCTTTCTACATTATGAGCTCCATATGGGCAGGGGCTGTTTCAGTCTTATTAATTCCTATATTCCAGTGGAAAAGAATGCTTGGGGTCTCCCGGGTAGTACAAGCAGTTAATGCACTCATCTACTAACCGAAAGATCAGAGGTTCAAGTTCACCCAGAGGCACCTCAGAAGAAAGGCCTGGCAATCTGCTTCTGAAAAATTTATTCGTTGGAAATTCTATGGACCAAAGTTCTATACACATGGGGTCACCATGAATCGGAGTTGACTCGACAATAAATGTTTTTTGTTTGTTTGTTTGTAAGAATGCTTATTCTGCCATAATGTGCCCTGGTGGTGTGACGGTTAAGAGCTCGGCTGCTAACCGAAAGGTCAGCAGTTCAAATCCACCAGCCGCTCCTTGGAAACTCTATGCGGCAGTTCTATTCTGTCCCATAGGGTCGCTATGAGTTGAAACCGACTCAATGGCACCTAACAACCTCAACATCCTCCCATAATAGCATAACAGGGCCCAGATTTACTCTCCCATCTTAAACAACTAAAAAACTGACCAACATATATAAAACAAGGGGTGTTAGAACTGGACAAAAGACAGTGCAGGGTAATGATCCCTGAGAGAAGGAAAATAAATTAGAACGAGCCCGATAATTGTCCCAGCTTTCCTCCTAGAGAGAGTTTCCAGGCTGCAATGCAGGAGGGGACATTCAGACAGATCCCAGCGGTCTCAGTGAGCTGGGTTAGAACTGAGGGAAGCCAGTGTGGTTAGAATTCACAGTAGTTAGAATTCACAGGGCAGAGTCCCTGAGAGGGGAGCGTCGCACTGACAGGGGTGCTCCAAAGGTTTGTAGACAGTTTCCTTCAAGGGCTCAGCTTAATACTCATCAGAGCATGCAGGTGACGACACCACCTAAGGCCAGAGAAAGGATCGTGAGAAAAGAGCAGGAAAAAAATCCCTGGAGCTCACACAGCCTTGGCTTGCTTCGTGTTCCCACCAGCCAGAGCAGGAAAACTAGTGCATATACAGGCCATCAAGTATAGTACTCAAGAGGGTATTACCTCAGTAAACCAAACCGAAACCCATTGCCACCGCGTCAATTCCGACTATAGCGACCCTATAGGACAGAGTAGAATTGCCCCATAGGGTTTCTAAGGCTGTAAATCTTTACGGAAGCAGACTGCCACATCTTTCTCCCCTGGAACAATTGGTGGATTCAAACTGCAGAGCTTGTGGTTAGTAGCCGAGCACTTAACCATTGCACCACCAGGAAATTAGTTCTAGGCCAAAGGCTGCTCCAGCCCCACCTAAAAAGTCTAAAAGCAATCCTCAAAAGAATCAACTGACTTCTGAGTATCTTAACCGTACCTCAGAGTGGAGCTCACAACTATTTATTTTTTAAAAAACCCGGCACCCTACAAAGTAAAACAGGTAAAATGTCTAGCATCCAGCTTGTACGCTTACGTTCATTGCAGCAATGCTTACAACAGCCAAAAGGTGGAAACAACCCACATGTTCAGGCATGCAAACAAGCAGGAAAATATAACCCAGAATGAAAAGAAAAATCAATAATGGACATGCTCACAAATGGCACGGATGGCAGAATTAGTAGACAAGGACATTAAAACAGCTATTATAACCATATTTCATATGTTTAAGAAGGTTGATGAAGGCATAAGCATGTTAAGGAGAGAGACAGAAGATACAATGAAGATTCAAATCAAACTCCTAGAGATTAAAAAAAATAATATCTGAAATGAAAAATACACTCGATGAGATCAACAGCAGAAGAACCAGAGAATAAAACTTTAGTAAACGTGACGCCTAGCAATATAAACTATCTAAAATGAAATACTGATGAAAAAAATACTAAAAAAAAAAAAACTAGAGCATCACTGAGTTGTGACACTCAGAGGCCTAACACGTGTAATTAGAATTTCCAATGAGGGGAGCAGAAAAATATTTGAAGAAATAATGACCAATTTTTTTCTAAATTTTATGAAAAATCTAAATCCACAGACTCAAGAAATTCAATAAACTCTAAACGCAAGAACTATGAAGAAAACTAACCAGACGTGTCATAATAAAATTGCTTAAACCAGTAATAAAGAGAAAAATCTCAAACACAATCAGAAAAAGGAAGAACTGCCTGAGAAAAAAGATGAAGAATGACAGCAAATTTCTCTTCAGAAACAATGAAAACAAGAAGACAACGACTCAACAGCTTCAAAGTTCTGAGAAAAAAAAATTAAAACTGTCAACCTGGAATTCTATATCAGGCAAAAAAATATCCTTCTAAAAGAACGACAAAATAAAGACTTCTTTAGACATGCAAACACTGAAATAATTCATCTCTAGCAAGCGGGCACTGTAAGAAATGTTCAAGGAAATTCTTCAGGCAGAAGGCAGATGATGCCCGATGGGGATTGAGATTGACCTAAACGCATGAAGGGCACCCCAAACTGAAAGATCATCATGATAATAGTTTGTTAAAAATTTCCCAACAAAAAATGACACTTTGCTCTCCTTTTCTCTTCCCATATCCCAAAGTAAAATAATTGCACATAGAACTTTAAAATTTTTTCAGAAAAATATTAATCAATAAATATTGTTGAGTATCCAAAAATTACATCACATAGTAGACAGTCATTAAATGCTGAAGGGAGGGATGGACACCAGCACTGGAGCCAATTCCTGATGACCACGTGGCATGACCCTTCACTTGTAACAGTCTCCTTCGAGGTCAGCAGCATAACCAATAAAGCCAGCTGCTGTCGAGTGAACTCCAACTGTGAACTCCAACCCCACATGTGTCAGAGCAGAACTGTGTTCCACAAGGTTTTTAATGGCTGTGACCTTTAAAGAGCAGATGGCCAAGGCTTTCTTCCAAAGCACCTCTGGGTGGACTTGAACCTCCAACCTTTCAGTTACTAGCTGAGCTTTTTAACCATTTGCACTACCCAGGACCTCCTTCCCACAGGAAAAAAACAGCATGAACCTATACACCCTAGCCTTTGAAGCTCCTGGCTTCCCTTCTGAGGACTTATACGGTATTGAACAACACCCCCGAAAGGGTGCACTTTACTAAATAACTACAACCACAAGTGTGTACCTCCCACAGAAATGTTTTCACACACTGCACTCTGTTTACAGGCAACTATCGGCTCCTCCGTGCACCCCCTGTGCCTGCGTTTAAATTAAATCACGCATAGCATATTTAAATTCTGTTCCCCAAATCCTATGTCAGGCCAAAGAACCTGAAGTCATTTGAAACATAATGAACCATCAGTAAAACTCTGTGTCCTAAGTGGCATCCTGGAGCCCACAGAGGGACCACAGTTCTTTAAGTGATGCCTTTCTTTGGGCCAGGCCCATACGGCATCACGACAGCCAAGAGATTTCATGAAAAACTAGTCAGAACAGTTATCTAGTGGTGTGGAAACAGCAAGAAATTTCTTCTGGCCAATTTTTTTAGATGTTACTAGTTATATGCTCTGTGACTCTTAGGGTTTAGCTTCATAATGTGAACAATGCCCAATCAAGACCACGAGTCAGTTCAGTCAGTCAAACCAGTGGTCAATGTTTGTGGGAACTAAAAATAATAACTGCCTGGATTTCTCACATTCAGCTCTCTGTAGTGAAGAAAACCAAAACCAAACACATGGCCATCGAGTCGATTCCAACTCATAACAACCCTGTAGGACAGAGTAGAACTGTGCCACAGGGTTTCCAAGGATCGGCTGGTGGATTCCAACTGCGGACCTTTTGGTTAGCAGGTGAGCTCTTAAGCACTACGCCACCAGGCCTTCTCTGTAGTGAATAGACACTGACAAAAAAACGTGTCTAAAGAGTTCTAAAGAATGGTCTGTAGTGCCAGCTAGGCTGACTCCTATCCCCATTGGCAAACATCGATCCCCACAACACATCCAGGAACCCAGTTTTGAGGGGCCTCGTGTGTGTCTGTGGTGGGAGAGACCATCAGCAGAACAGAAGAGAAGGAGCCAGCCAAGCTGACCTTCCCGAGGCCAAAATAAACAGGCTCTTTGTGGTCATTATTTTGATTAGATAATTTAATCTCTCTGTACATGCTTTCTCTGCACAGGCAACAGCATGCCTGCACTGCCACAGGGTCTGTCATCTTGACAAGGTCTGTTTTTCCCACTGATTCCTGAGTACAAAAATAAAGGAAAGGCTAGGAAGAGTTTTATAAATTCTTTTGTCCTTCACACAGTATCACTAGTTTTTCCAGAGATCTAGAGAAGAAAACAATCCTTAGAACCCATTTTTTAACAGGAAGTTATTCGTTTTTCCTAATCCTCATAAGACACCATGATTTCAGAAGACCCCCGTGACAAAGTCTGGCTCTCACATGCCTGCCCGCCTGCCCCGTGTGAATGATGGTCCCTAATTAAGCAGCTTATTCCCAAATGTGAGCTTCCTGGAGGGAGAGAGGGAAGGGAAAGTGAACAAAGTTAAGTTACTTTTGTTTTTGGAAAAGCCTAATTACTAGAAAAGACAATATATATTTTAACAAATTTCTTTCTTTTCAGAAGCAACATCACACTCTTTTAGAAAAAGAAATCGGAGAAATACAGAGTCCCAAGACCAAAATATTTTTCAGAAAGAGTGTTTTTGCTCATCAAAAACCTTCCTTTCACCTGAAGGGGGCTCATTATATTTGGCTTACCCTAAAGACTGTCTCACAGCCTTTTCATAGGCCTGGCCCCCTCTTTTCCAGCCTGTTCCCAGCTCCTGTTCAGAGGAAAAATACACATCCCCACTTTAACACTTCCCTGTTACTCTGAAGGAGCCCCTGGGTGGTACCAACAGTTAAGCATTAGGCTGCTACCGGAAGGTTGGCAGTTCTAGCCCTCCCAAGGCTCCTTGGAATCTACCTCCGAAAAATCAGCGCTATGGAGCACAGTTCTACTCTGGCACACATGGGGGCACCATGAGTTGCAGTCAACTCAACAGCAACTGGTTGTTACTCTGGAAGCATTAACAACTCTTAATTTTTCTTTACCCAAGCAACCAGAGCCCTGGACCTTCATTTGCTTCCTCGCTGCTGCCTGTTACAAAATACAGTCACCCCACAAATCTGTGCCAGCCATTCACTCCGCATTCTTTCCCTCAGAGCGTAGAACAGATGATCCACTTCAAAAAGGACAGGCCCAAGAGAAACAGAAGAGGGTATGAACAAAGAAACAAGTCTGAGAGAGAAAGAAACAAGTCTTCCCACTGCTGTTTTGGTTAAGGGCACAGACCCAGCGAGACTCCTGGCCAGCCCTGCTGTGAGGAGCCTTCGACCTTAAACAGGGAACACACCAGGCCCACCTCACCAACGGGCAGCAATGGCGGGGGCGGTGTGGGGGGCCTAAATGCAGGGATGTGAAGCTTAGCACCAAGCCTGACAATGGTCCTTACTCTTACTATTGCTGGTTCCAAATCCATTTACTCTTCTCAGCTAAGGAAAATTCAACACACCCTCCTCCCACCTCCCTTTCTTGCCAAAAAGCAACCCATACAGGATTATAACAAAGAGGATCTTGTTTCTCTGTAACGTTCTCTTTAGGGTTTGGCCTGGAGAGAGAGATAAATTCAGCGTATTAACACCTTCACCATTTTTTTAAATCTATTCTTACACGTCCCACTGGGTGACTTGGAGGTGCTGTTGCCCACTTAGGAAGTAAGAAATGAGCGCAGGGTGCCTGCCGTCCTCCCAGGACAGCTCTGAGGGGGACATGTAAGAAGCTTGCCTGCCCGGCCCCTGGCGCTGGCTTTCCCAAGCAGTTTAAGTGTCTAGGGGGACCATCTGGGCGGGACCCTGGGGGAGGTGAAGACAGCATCTAGAAAGCAAAGCTCTGTCACTTCAAAGCCAATTTTCCAACTCTGAAATGAAGGAAGTTTCATTCTTTCCCACATGTCTCTGCCTAGCTAAATATAAATCCATCTTGGTTTATATTATGCCGCCTCTAATTAAATCACATTCTTCATTTGTTTAACACAGGAACAATGAGCCATCCCACACGGATCCCCGGGGCACCCCCTCACACACACCGCAGCCAGGCCCTGTTCCCACTGAGCCGGGGGAGGCGGTGGTGGGCATGGCTGCCACACAGGTCCACCACACTGTCTCAGGACACATCGGGGTTCAGAATGTAGACATGCAGGATGGTTCGACTTTTGGAAGCCAGCTAACATGACTGCTACATTAAGGGGTCAAGAAGAAAATGTAACACCGATAAATGCTGAAGAGCTGTCTGAGAAAAGGAACCTTTCATTCCCAACTTCAACTAAAAACTCCTAAGTAAAATAGGAACAGATGGCCATGTCCTCAACGATGAAATACCTACCTTGAGTCAGAAGCCAACATTCACTTGCTCGAAATTGTGGAAAAGAGACACCATATGTGAGGTCGGGAGCAAGACAAAGATGCCACCATCACCCTTATTACTTACAATTATTCTGAAAAATGCATAAGTGGAAAGACGGCGGGAAAATGCGGCAAAATTAGTATTATAGGTACGTGATATGATCACATACCAGAAAACCCAGGAGGATCAAGTAAAAACTAAGGGAGTTAGAATCTAGCAGAAACACTGGTCAAAAAATCAGTATCAAAAACGTCACTGGCTATTCTGGGTCTTGGTTCATGGTGCGGCTTAGCAGTTTTCATCCCCTCACCTGGCAAATATTGGCCCCTGGTGGTGCAGTGGTTAAGTGCTACGGCTGCTAACCAAAAGATTAGCAGTTCAAACCCACCAGGTGCTCCTTGGAAACTCTACAGCGCAGTTCTACTCTGTCCTGTAGATTCACTCGGAGTCGGAATCGACTGGAGGGCAGAGGGTTAACGGGTGTGCCCGTTTGTATTCCAGGTGCTAGAGCTAGAGCAGAGGACAAAAGAGAGCCCCCCTCAGGAAGCTACCTTCTGCGGGGGCGGGGAGCGGGTGTCAAAAATAATCCAGGGGTACAACGTCTATGGTGAAGAGTGGGGCAGAGTGAGGGTCGGCTGAGAGGGTGGGGGCTGCAGTTGTAGCAGGAAAAATAGAGCTCTCTCGGAAGGGTGGTGTTTGGGCACAGACCTGAAGGAAGTGGGGGCACCGGCTGCAGATATCGGAGAAGGACTGTGGCAGAAAGGACTGCAGGCGCACGTTTTGTGTGTCTGAGACACAGGTGTAGGGGCGGCGGGAGGAGCAATGAGGCAAGAGGGCACTGGGGACATCACACAGTTTTCAGCAGAAGAGCGACATGATCCGACTTCTGTCAGATGAGAGCAGGAGCAGGCCTGAGCTAAATCCTCTTACTAAAATCTCGTTGTAGGTATCATATGGCCCAAGGGGCCACAGCTGACCACTGTAGTTAAGGTTCAAGTGTCCGCGGTGGGCAACCAGGTGAGTGGCCCTCATAGGACATGCAGGCTTCGGAAACCGTCCTGTATGGATGCGCCACGCATCGCGCAGGCCCCTGCGGAAGTGCGGACTGTACGCAGTCAGCCGCTGCTCCCCCAAAGCCAGGCCCCGGTGGTGTTCTGTTCAGAGGTGCCCGTCTGAAACTGCACGTCTTTACAGCCATCTCCCGGAGGATGCCAAAGGGGGATTCATTCATAACTCATAGTAAAACTTCTTAAACTCTCCGCCGCATCTCTTTCCCAGGTCCCGCCCGTGGCAGCCACTCCCACCCCTCCGCTTCCCCAGATGCCAAAGTAAACAGGCTGCTCCCAGGCCGCCTGGCTGCGCCCTCTCCTTCCTCTCCCGCGCCCGCCTGCGAGGATCTCACACTTTCCCCTGCCCCTCCCCTCAGATATAAGTGGGCCCGGCGCATCTGGCGACTTTCCATCTCCCCCTCCATCTGACAAGGCACCAGACCGGTTTCTCCTCCCAGAGATGGAGCAGAGGCTGTGACCACTCACTAGCGTGTACAGCACCACTGTGGTGGTTCGCTTTCCTCTAGGTGAGCAGGGCTTGGGAGGCTGCAAGCAAAATGGTTCCCGGATCCCACAGACCCAACTATGAGGTTGTTCATCACCCTCCGCTAGGACAGGTGGGGAACAGCCCCTGGGGTCTCTTCGGTTCACGTGAGGACATGGAGAACCGTCAAGCTGCCTGGAGGTCTGTTCCTGAGCATCACACTGGGCAGAGCCTCCCATGTCATCTCTTTCTCGGGGGCCCCGCATCTCGGCCTTTCAGACTCCAGAGAGCCACTGGCCTCACCAGAGCAGCTGGGATCTACCACCCCTGGGGGATGAGATAACCGCGTGGCAAACCGTCAGATGATAGAGATGGCCTGTCCATCTAAAACCATTTCTTCTTCTGATAAATTCTGAGGCAAAATCAAATAACATGAAACTACTTCTTAAAACCCCACGGGTGCTACTAAAGACTCTCACGCTGTCTTGAAGGTGTTAGGAATTGCACCCTGTTTTAGGCATGGTTAAGTTTAAGACTCCATGTTTGCAATACTCCAACTTCCAAAGGGGTTCATGTGAGGACCCTCTAAGTTCAGGGGCTTCGTGGGCACAGGAGACAGACTGAGTCCTTTGCTACCAGGGAGTCTTCTCTCTGGGCTAAAGGTAGAAGCTAGGTGAGACCCAGTCCCTTCCAGGTGCCCCATCTGTTAGGTCACCACTGGTTCACATTATTGCAACATCTTCCAGTTCCGAGTTTTTGTGGTTTTGGGGTTTCTATTTGATGTGGTTTTTCAAAATACAACTAATCCTTGAAGAGCATCTCTTATTTCAAACCACAGCTCAAGGCTATTTTCCAGGAAGGATGGCAAACTCAGCTTTGAACTTCCTCCTCCTACTTTCATCTTAATGACCAGCTAACTTAATTTACCATCCAAAGGAGCCTTGGTGGCAGGGCCAAGGAGGTGGAACATTCTCTGAGAAAGAGCTGCACTCACCAAACCTCCCTCGTCACCACTCACCGTCCTGTGGCCCAGCCAGGCCCCACTCCCTCGCATGGGCCAGGACCCTGCAGGTGGGCACTGTCTCCTGAAGGGCGACCAGAACCAGCCGCACATACACTTTCCCCTCCAAGCCCAGTGCTTCCCCTTCCAACCAGGGGACAGTCTCAGTTTTCAATAAAAGGAGGAAATAAAAAAGCAATATTGGCTGAAGACCGAGCAACAGCTGAAAGTTATCACTTTTAATCTTTGCTATTTTTGGATATTTGTTCCAAAAAGACACATTTTCTCTGTAAAGTGGTTTCACGCTGTTTCTCCCAGCAAATGTAATGGTTAAAAGACAACAATTCTCAATTAAAAGCTTGCTTTTTAATAGAGGCTCAGTAAGCCAACTCAGCCCCATTCTTTTCTCAGATGTCGTGAATGCATACGGTATGGTTTACCAACACTAAGCATCGTCCAAAGTTCGTAATAGCCTAGCTGACACAACATCCACTTTTAGGCACTTTAGAACCGTAAGAGTTCTGAATCCTCTTCATCAAGGATGGAGACAGGAGGGGGAGCCCCAGAAGGTGGCAGGACACCGGTGCTTAGACACTACTCAGAATGCAGACAGTTCTACTCACTAGTCGGGAGTGACAGCCAGGTGAGTCTACACCTACCTTTGTTGCGCAAACACCATGAGCCTCAGGTCACATTAAGCCCTTAACATTAGCTCGTTTCATCCTCATAACTATGCGATACAGGTCTGTTTTATGGATCATTACTCTAGCCTTCATTTCTTCAAGTGACTTACCCAAGGTTGCAGACTAGTAAGAAGTGGGACAAGAACGTGGCCTGGGAGTCTACCTTTGAAGCCTCGGCGCATGACCACTGCCCAGATTGCTTGTCTGAGTGGTTGTAGTTGCTCACTCACAGAAATTCTGTTGCAGTGCTGTTCGTGGCACCCACCCGGACCCCTGAAGGGGCTGTCCCTATAATCCAAGCATCTCGGTGTCACAGTGAGGACAGCTGGATGCGGGGGGCCCATTGGGGCCTACGTTGCCCAGGAAACCAAGGGAGATACTCACCCTGAGAGACAAGGGATCAAGGTAAATATCTACAAGCAAGGAGAAACAGGTCAGGCTCTAAGGGCAGGGTGACTGAGCAGACCACTGTGTGCTGACCCTGCCCAGGCCCCCACACAGGCCCTATGGACCCGGTCTAAGAGGAAGAGGGACAAAAGTGAAAAAGGAGCAAACAGCTAAAGACCTGTTCTACCAAGATGCCCATACCTCGGCAGCAGCAATGCCATTGGGATGGGCATGGGGATGGTGGAAGTGGACCTGGCCACAGAGTAGACTGTGGCAGCCACAGTGGCCTGGCCATGGCCCTTAGCTTCAGGTATCTCCAGGCCTTGCTGTCCTTGCCCCAGGTGTCAATGCCAACCCAGAAAAGAACAGGTGAATTTGCACAAAAGCTTTGGGGCAGAGGGTTTGTACCGCCTATCTTAGTTGCCCAGATGCCTTTTCTGAAATTTCTTGTACTAACCATGTCCCATCTGGACACAGCAGCAGGAGAGCTGGGCAGTGGATGTTCCACGAGGCCAGCCTCAAAGTGGCTCACTTCCACGTGCCACCCGAGGCCACACGGCTTCAGGCTCCTTTGCACCCACTCAGGACCAGCCCTCCCTGGTCCTTTTGGACAAGTACCTCAGGAAATTTATATATTTTTCTACTTATATTTTACTTTCACTCCCAACAAAACTCAGGCTGAGCTCTCCAGGCTGCCTGCAAACTTGGCTCTCCTGACCCCAAGCTTCTCCAGGCTTGACACTTGTGCTTTTAAGTCCTCTGTTAGGCTCAGCCACCCAGGCCCTTCAATATGACCAAAATTGCTTGTTCATCTTGGGGAACATCTAGCTCAACTGGCATGACATAGATTATAAAGAAAATGTTCTACGTTCTACTTTGGTGAGTAACGTCTGGAGTCTTAAAAGCTTGTGAGGATAATGAAGTCACTCCCAAAGTTCACCCTTCAGCCAAAGATTAGACAGCCCCATAAAACAAAACGAGACTAATGGGACATACCAGCCCAGGGACAAGGACTAGAAGGCAGGAGGGGACAGGAAAGCTGGTAATAGGGAACCCAAGGTGGAGAAGGGAGAGTGTTGACATGCCATGGGGTTGTTATCCAATGTCGTAAAACAATATGTGTACTATTTAATGAGAAACTATTTCTTCTATAAACCTTCATCTAAAGTACAATAAAAAAAATAATAAAAATAAAAGTTAAAAAAAAAAGCTTGTAAGCAGCCATCTAAGATACTCCATTGGTCCCACCCCATCTGGAGCAAGGGAGAATGAAGAAAACCAAAGACACAAGGGAAAGATTAGTCCAAATGACTACTGGGTCACAAATACAACAGCCTCCACCAGACTGAGTCCAGCACAGCTAGATGGTGTCCAGCTACCATCACCAACTGTTCTGACAGGGATCACAATAGAAGGTCCTGGACAGAGCTGGAGAAAAATGTAAAACAAAATTCTAACTCACAAAAAAAGACCAGACTTTCTGATCTGACAGAAACTGAAGAAACCCTGAGAGTATGGCCCCCAGATACCCTTTTAACTCAGTACTGAGGTCGCTCCTGAGGTTCACCCTTCAGCCAAAGATTAGACAGGCCCATAAACAAAACGAGACTGAAGGGGCACAGCAGCCCAGGGGCAAGGACTGAAAGGCAGGAGGGGGCAGGAAAGCTGGCAATGGGGAAGCCAAGGTCAAGAAGGGAAGAGTGTTGACATGTCGTGGGGTTGGTAACCAATGTTACAAAACAGTATGTGCACCAATTGTTTAATGAGAAGCTGGTTTGTTCTGAAAACTTTCATCTAAAGTACAATAACATAGCTTCAAAACATAGCTTTTCTTCTCATTTGATTATAAAGATAACACATGCATTCAAATAATACAGAAAAAGAACTTAAATCACCTGAAATCCAATTTGCTCACGGCTAAATGAACCAATTTTGCAATGCTAAACTAGTATTTCTAGTCTCTGCCAGATCTCTGGCCCAAAGGGAAAGGCAGCAGATTCTGCCTGGCCCGGTGTTGTTAGCGTGTCTCTGCAGAGGGGCCTGTGGGCTGTCTTTGTGCAGCACCCCCCAGGTGGGGTTGGGGCAATTGCACAATGGAATACTCCATTATTCTGCTGCTAGCGTCCCCTGTGCCTGGAGAAAGAGAATGGTGGTTGTGTTATTACAGGGTGGCTGGAGCCTACCTAAGGCAGGGCCCATTTCCTCCTAATGTCACTTGGCGCGCTCCCCTCACTGCATCTCTACTATCATTATTTACCTTTGACATAGGTGATTCAGCTCCTTGACAAACTTTCACTAAGACAGGATCTCCTAAACCAAAGGGATTTTGCAAGAACAGGTGTAAACTCTTAGCAGTGCTAATCCTGACAGTGCAAGCTCAGTGACCTGAAATTCCACAGCGACTGTTAGAAATCACCACCTCCAAGATCGAGGTTCTCGGGCTGAGCACCAGTGTTACACAGCGGTGGTGTCAGAGCCAGGTGTCCTATAATCAGTTGTTTTTAGCAAGGCATTTGTACAACCTGCTAATTACAAGCCTTTCCTCGAAAGTGTGCTTTTACAGACATTACTTCAAGCCAAACTTCCCATAGAGTGATGTTGGAATGAATGAAAGGCAGGCATGTTGGGGTAGCTGTGGGGGAGCATCTTGAAGGCTGGGACACCCTCGGAATGAGTGGGAAGACCGCCATGCTCCCTATGAAGGCAGGTGTTCCTGGAGGCCTCCACGGAGCACCCCCGGCAGTCAATATTGTAGGATGGGCTGGATCATCAAGGAGAGCCTGGCGGCCCCTTGGAAGTCAGAGGCTGGAGCTGGTGGGCACAGAGCAGCAGGTGAGGGGAGCTGGGCCAGGGGCCACAGGCAGGAAGAAGGGCAAGCCTGGGGTTGCTGGCTTTGGGAGGCCGTGGACATGGCCCGGTAGGGTAGGGTCCTAGGGAGCCTGAGGGGAGGAGGAAAGCCTGGGAATCCCCGGATTCTTCTCTTACTTGACGCCTAATTAGTCCGCATGCCCTGTCAATTCTGCCTCTAGAATACAATCTGAATTCAGTGCTATGGGCATCTGTCTGCTCAGGTACCATTGTCTCCCATCTGGGTTAGAGAGTGGCCTCTCACGGACCTCTGACCTCTGTCCTGCTGCTCCATGTTACAGCCAAAATTACACTTTGAGGCATGTACGTCTTATGTCATCACTGCTGAAAACCGCCACAGTGGCTGCTCTTAGCGTAAAGTGCAAACACTTCACAGCCCAGCCCTCACCAGGCACCCAGCCCGGCCATCACTGCCCCCTATCCCAGCCCTCACTGCC
>NW_004444082.1:4253030-4266545 GCF_000243295.1 Trichechus manatus latirostris | reverse complement strand
AACCCTCACTGCCCCTCAGCCCGGCCCTCACTGCTCCCTAACCATCACTGCCCCCCCGCCCGGCCCTCACTGCCCCGCAATCCTCACTGCCCCTCAGCCTGACCCTCACTGCCCCCAGCCCGGCCCTCACTGCCCCTCAATCTGGCCCTCAGTGCCCCCAGCCTGGCCCTCACTGCCCCCCAACCCTCACTACCCCTCAGTCCGGCCCTCACTGTCCCCTAACCCTCACTGCCCCCCTGGCCCAGCCCTCACATCCTTCCGACTTACACTCGATGCTCCTGCCCTACCCAGTATGCTCCAGCGCCTCCAAAAAGGCTTTTGCATCTCTTCTCCAGGTCTCCCATCTGCTGTTCCCGTTCCCTCTCTTTTCACCCTGCCCATCCTTCAGGGTATTTAGAAGTCACTTACTCGTGCATTCCTCCCCATCCACCTGGCTTCTCCTTAAAGTCTCTGGAGAGTTTAAAAAGAAACCGACCACTGCCCAAGCCTCATCCCCGCCTAAAGCAGTAAGTCAGAATCTCAGGGGCTGTGCTGGGCCAGGTGAGTTGGATAGAGAGCTGGGTTTGAAAACTGTCAGCCTAGTGCGTGTTCCCAAGCACCCCAGCCTTCACTATCACAGCACTTAGCAGAAAATGACAGCTCCTGACGTCATCACCTTACTGTCATTGTCACTGTTATTCCTATCACGACAATCCTGGACACACTATTCTTCTCTTTCGATTTTCACATTGAAAATTTGGAGACAATGTCAAGCTTTGTTTTCAAGCTACTCTTCAAAGGGTGCTTACAGTATGAATGAATAACACCGGTGTGCTCCTTGGCCCCCTAAGACACCAGGTGCTACATTTCCATTCATTTCTGCTGTTTTGACTTGGGAAACAAAGCCAGCAAGTGAAGCCGCATATTGGAACTGAGTCTGCTGGAGGCTTTCGGACTCCAGTTGCAGGTGCCAAAGCCTATCTCCACAGAAAGGCTCTCTCGGCCATGGTTTGGGCAAAGAGCTGATCTCTTCATTGTTTATTATGAAGCACTTGCGAGGATTCTTGGGGATTACTCAACAGCGCCTATGAATCTGACCTCTGTGGATGGCCGGGTGATACTAGTGTCATTGTTTTTAGAGCATGGCTAATAACACTGGCTGGAATCACTCAGGGCCCGTTAATCAGAAGGAAGAGGCGATAATGGCATCTTTATGATATGCAGCCATGTGATAAGATGCAGACGTAATGAGAACTTTTTTCTTCTGGAAAAGATTAAAGACATAAAATCCTGGCTTGGGAAAAAAAGACTCTTTGTCCTCCTACAACAAAGTGACCAGATGTCTTTATTTAGGCAGAATAGGGCCTGATGTTTTAGGACCAGTCTCCCATCTGTGTGTTTTTTTTGGGGGGGAGAAGGGGTGTTACCCTCTCTTTTCCTGGGTTTATGCAGCCCCATTTAAAAGAGTCTAAGCTCTTCCTGTGGCTGGCCTTCCTCCCCTAGAAAATGGCAGCCCTACTCAGAGATGGGAGAGGGGGACCAGCAGGCTGGACCTTCCCAACTACCAGGGAGAAAGAAGTGTTTCCCGAGACACTGTTCTCACATGCATTTTAAAATGAGGGCACCCTTGGCAGCTTGCTGCAACCCAGGGGTAGCTCCGAGCTGGTCCTCCACCATGAGACTCCTGGTCCTCCAAAAAACCAGTTGCCATCGACTCAACTCCGAATCATGGCAATTCTGTGTGTGTCAGAGTAGAACTGTACTCCATAGTGTTTCCAACAGCTGCTTTTTTGGAAGTAGATCACCAGATCTTTCTTCCGAGGCAACTCTGGGTGGACTCAAACCTCCAATCTGTAGGTTAGCAGCCAAGTTCATTAACCATTTGCACCACCCAGGACTCCTCTCCTCAACGAGAATCCATCAAATGGAGACCTCAACCATGTCATGATAATAGGAAGAAAAATCCAAAGCTTTGGGACAGCTATTCAGGAAGAGAAGTATTTGTTCTTCTTCTACTCCTTAGTTAAAAACCAAACCAAATCCCATCGCCGTCGAGTCAACTCTGACTCATAGCAACCCTAGAGGACAGAGTAGAACTGCCCCACGGGGTTTCCAAGGAGCAGCTGGTGGAGTCAAACTGCCGACCTTTTGTTTAGCAGCTGAGCTCCCAACCACTGCACCACCAGGGCTCCTTACTATGGAAAGAATTGTGTTGGGTTGTCTTTTCTCTTCTCAATTGAGTGATCATGGCGGAAGGTGGAAGAAGCTTACAGGGAGCTGGAAGACTTTGAATCTGCCTCTTAACTAACCAGCCATCTGATGGGGATCAAAGTAATTTCCCTTCTTTAGGCCTATGTCTTCCCTATGAATTTAGAGGATTGGGTGAAAGATTGGCACTACATCCCTGAAGCCGAGGACTATATTCATTGTGTCATCTTCAGCCCCTTGCACAGTGCCTGGCATGTAACAGGACCTCAGTAAAAATTGCTGAATGAACTAATGAATGCATGCATGAACAAAACAACCCCTTTGGCCTTAAATTCTGCTGTCCTTGCCAGATTTATTTTAATCACTCAGCCTGCAAAATTTGCACTGAGCCCAGCCACCAGTGACTTTGCTTACTTACTGTCTAAATGCTTAAACCTCTCCCGATATCCCATAGAAAACCAAGCAAAAAAAGCCAAAGGGAGAGGCGGATCACATTTAGCACCTCTAATTTCTCAGCCCCGTGTGACTATGGCAGGCTCAAGATTTGAAGTCAGAAAACGCCATCTGACACTTGTGTTTGCCAGTTATCAGTTTCTTTTTTTTTGCCTTTGGACAAGTTATTTGATTCATCTGAGACTTGATTTTCCCATCTGTGAAGTTGGATAACAATATAATAATCATGTACACACACCACACCCACACATACGCACACACACACACACACACACACACACTCGCTCACACAGGGTTGTTTTGAAGATTCAATAGGAAAATATTAGTGAAAACATTTTATAGCAAACAGCATAGCCACATGTCCGTTCTTTGTTATTATGTAGGCCAGTGATTCTATAGGCCACACTGGTAGAAGTGGACAGAGACAAAAACAGAATTACTGATGCTCCTTCAAATATAATGCGTAGGACATCCCAGGAGTGTGCCAGACGCTCCTGACACTTCTTTAGAATTTTTGAACATCCAAGAAATCTTCTGGAATAACATTTTGGTGGTTTTCACATACACAAATGAAGAACATATGGATTCAACTCCACCGCATGTATTCACTAGGACCGCGGAAGAACATCCTGGGGAAGGAATGTGAGATTTGGTAGTATCTCAAGGTTTAATACAAAAATTTAATCATTCAAGAAAAAGAGAACTAATATTTATTAAGTTGGCCAGATGTTTTACTTACACTATCTTGCCTAATCCTCAAAACCCCATGAAATGCGAATTGCTATCACTCATTTGAAGCCCTGGTGGTGCAGTGGTTAAGGGCTGTGTTGTTAACCAAAAGGTCAACAGTTCGAATCTGCCAGCCACTCTTGGAAACACTATGGGGCAGTTCTACTCTGTCCTATAGGGTCCCTATTAGTTGGAATCAACTCGACAGCAATGGGTTTAACGGGTTATCCTTTATTTATAAATAAGCTAACTCAGCGAGGTTGAGTTATTTACCCAAAGTCACAGAGATGAGCTGACGCAGATCTGACAGAGGCTAACGCCTTGGCCTCCCCTCTATCCCATCCTGCCATCAGGAAGCACAGTCAGCACAGGAAGAGGCTGCTCCCGCCACTCCGCACATAAAAATGCCACCTTCTTTCCAAAATACAAACTGTTCTCCATGGTCTTTGTGGACTTTCAAAGATCTGCAAGTTGATATGTCTCCTTAATCTCTTCTGGGAATAACCCATGAAATGGCCTCATGCAGAGAATTAATACCACTGACCATTGCACTATGTTGAGAGAGAAAGGCATTTCCAAGTGTGTTTGCTTGTTTAGTAAATATTTATATATCTCAGGCACTTGGCCACGTCCCAGCCAGGCTCTCTAAATATCTTTTCTGGGGGCTTTACATTGAAGCAGAGAATCTTTGATAAACGGGGTAAAAATGACCATAAAATTAACTAGGCCTTCTCGACTTTACTGGAAGAATCTGGCTAATGCTCCCATTTCATTTCCAGGAGGGAACTAGCTCCTTCCTTCCCATGAGAGGGAGGAAGGGAGATCAATCCCTTCTTCAGCCTGTCAGAATCTTTCCACCAAAACGGGGCCTACAGGTGTCCAGAACAGTTTGACTGGGCCGCTTCAAAAGTGGCCAAGCAGAGCCTCCTACCAGGCCTGGCAAAGTGCTGGCCAGCAGGTCAGGCCACAGCCTCCTGCTATGACCCTGATATTCCCAGGTGACCATGGCTCCTGGGGTCTACAGCCACAGTTCCATGTGCTACCTGTGCACAGGGCTTGGGGAGAGGAGGAAGTAGATGGACACCCATGGGAATATGTCCCTCCCACACCGGTGGGTTTTTACATCACCCTCTACAGACAAATGTACCAGTACCAGTTGCCATTGAGTTGACTCTGGCTCATGGTGACACCATGTGTGTCAGAACAGAACTGTGCTCTATAGGGTTTTCAATGACTGATTTTTGGAAGTAGATCATCAGGGCTTTCTTCTGAGGTACCTCTGGGTGGACATGAACCTCCAACCTTTCATTTAGCAGCGAGGTGTGTTAACCATCTGCACCACCCAGGGACCCCACAAAGAGACGGACAGGCTTACTGAACACTAAGTTGGTGGACACACAACTTCATTGACAGCATGTGCCAGAATGGAGGTGTACATGGTGCTCAGCCATCCTGAGGCTATTTTATCTTCTCTGTTGGGAAATGCTGTCTGACGCACAAAAGCCACAGACAGGCTTGATCACAAGAACCCACTATTAAACAGACCAAAGAGGGGTCTCCTAACTCATAGGTGATTAAAAAAATCTCCCAGGGGAAGAGTTTCTCAACGTTGACATTTCACTATTTCTCTTTTGCATATTGGCTTAAGATGCTAATGAATATTTGGATAGCATTTTATAGTTTATAAAGTATTTTCATTTTCATTCTCCTCATAACCGTTATCACGACTCCTGAAGTAGTTGTTCTTATTATTGCTAATTATTATTATCATTCTCATTTTAAAGATTCAATTACTGGCACTAAGAGAGGGTAAGATATTTGCCCAATGTCCTTGACCTTAGTGCTAAGGTTGAAACTCAAACACAAATCTTCTGGCCAAAAATTGTGTAATTTTTCTACACTGCTAGTGCTGCTGTAACAGAAATACCACAAGTGGGTGGCTTTAATGAACACACATTTATTCTCTCACAGTTCTGGAAACTAAAAGTCTGAATCAGGGTCTTGGTCCTGTGGATTCCTTCCTTGTAGGTAGTCCTGGATTTTCCTTGGTTCCTTGGTGTTCCTCACATGGCATTGTCTTTCCTTGTTTGTGCTTGCCGATGTGTTTAGGTTATGACACACCTTACACTGGTATGACCTCATTAACTTAGCATTAGATTGTATTATGAAGGCAATTACATTATGTTACATCCACAGGTGTAGGCTTTAGGATTCCAACACATATTTTGGGGGCACACAATTCAATCCATAACATTTCACCCTTTGGCCTCCCCAAAATTCAGGTCCTTCCCTTGTGCAAAATACATTCGCCCTATCGTAACATACCTAAAAGTCTTAACCCATTCAGCATCAACTCTAAGTCCAGAGTCTCCTTTTCTGAATCATCTGAATCAAGTATGGGTGTGACTCAGAGTGTGTTCCATCCTGGGGCAAAATTCTAGCATACAAGTTATCTGCTTCCAAAGTACAATGGTGGGAGAAAAAAAAAAATACACTGGTGGAACAGGCACAAGATAGACATCCCCATTCCAAATGGGAAAAAATGGAGGGAAAGAAGGGGTCACAGGTATGAATCTAAAACCCCATGGGGCAAATTTCATTAGTTCTCAAGACTTGAAAATAATCCTCTGTTCTCCAGGCACATCTGTGCAATGGCTCCACCGTGCTGAATCTGGGTGTTGGCCATGCTGTCTGGATTCTGAGTAGAGGCACATTGGCCCTGGGCAACCACCCTGCCTTCTAGTTCCATTTGGACAATAACCCCACTCTCTCTTGTTAGGTAGCCCCATTCTCCTGGCCCCCCTGAGAAGTGACCCCAGCAGCTCAGCCCCAGGTGTCTCAGTTCTCCTGGCCCTCTGACATAGCAGCGCCACCCCCTCACATTTGGGCAGCAGCCCCACTCTCTTGGCCCACCTGAAAAGCAGCGCCACCCTCCAGGACCAAAGTGGTGGCAGCTAGACTCTTTGAAACCAATGGGGTGGTAGTTCCACCCTTTGAAACCAAGGCATTCCTGCCCGCCTGTTCTCTTTCCGACAGTACTGTTGGTCTCCAAACTGCTCACAGAATTATGCCTTCCTTTTTTTGGAGGACAACAGATGATCACAACCAAGGAGTTCCACTGGCCCATTTCCTGCCTGTAAAATTCCAAGTGACAGACAGTTTTCCTTCATTTTTTCCCTGTCTCTGTCCCTTTCAGTTTAAGCTGACAGGATTTCTGCTGAGGTGGTTGATTAGATCCATCAGTCACAGGCCTAATCTCTTTAGTAAAAGATTATGTAGTGTGATGCTAACAAACGGGCAAGGTGGGCAAACCCCACATTTATCACAAACTGTGCGGTAAGGATCAGTATAAATCCAACTCCCAGCTGGAAGTGGATCCAGGCCAACTGGTTTCTCTCTCTCTCCTTTCTTTCTCTCTAGTCCCCTGGGAGTAGGTCATAAAATAGAAGGACTCTATCCTTCTTTATCAACTGCCTGTGCAGCCTTTCTCTATTACCCAGTGTTATGAGTGTTATGGATTGAATTGTGTCCCCAAAAAATGTGTATCAACTTGGCTAGGCCATGATTCCCAGTATTGTGTGATTGTCCACCATTTTGTTATCTGACATGATTTTCCCATGTGTTGTAAATCCTACCTCTACAATGTTAATGAGGCAGATTAGAAGCAATTATATTAATGAGGCAGGACTCAATCTACAAGATTAGGTTGTATCTTGAGTCAATCTCTTTCGAGATATAAAAGACAGAAGCAAGCAGAGAGACAGGAGAAGCTTCTACCACCAAGAATGAAGAGCCATGAGCATACCCACGGACCTGGGGTCCCTACACTGAGAAGCTCCTACACCAGAGGAAGACTGATGACAAGAACCTTCCCCCAGAGCTGATAGAGACAGAAAAACTTCCCCTGAGTTGGCACCCTGAATTCAGACTTCTGCCCTTCTACACTGTGAGAGAATAAATTTCTCTTTGTTAAAGACATCCATTTGTGCTATTTCTGTTATAGCAGCACTAGATAACTAAGACACCCAGCCACCCCTTGCCGGTTCTACACAAATCGACACTGTATTGTCAACCCCTGCAGGCTCATTGCCCCTGCGGGTTTATTAGTTCTCTATAACAGCTCACAGAATTCATGGTAACTGTTACCTATACTTACAGTTACCCATTTATTATAACCAGAAAGGATGCAAATGTAGAGATGCAGCAGGCAAGGTCTGGGAGAGTTCCTGGCACAAGGCTTCCATTGTCCCCAGGGACATGCTGTTCCTTCTCCCGTGCATGGATATTCTTTCTCACCGCTCCAAGAGGCCCCAAAAAGAGCACTCCAAGGTCCCAGATCCCCTAGTCATTGGGACCTCAGTGAATAGGCATGACTTGGGCCTTAACACATAGTTATGATTGATCCAATCAATAAATACGCATGACCGCATTGGGCCCCCCTCCTTTCCTGAAGTTAGTTCACCAGGTGTGGGGCCTGTGTAGCCCCTACTTGCCTGGCTGGCTATTTCGAAAAACAAAGGGGTCTTGATTGCTCGGGTTATTTTCAGAAACCAAAGTCAAAGGGCCAAACCAAGTTCTTTGTCCCACAGGCAGCCATGACATTGGGGAAAGTTCTGAGACATGCTTTCTTGGTTTGTACAACAAAATTTGCCAAATCTTTAGGTTCTGTTTCAGAATTTAAACTGTACCATTCATTTTCAAGTCTATCTCTTTCTTCCAGAATTTTACTGTAAGTGGCAAGGAGAAACCATGCTGTCTCTTCAAGATTTTGCTTAGAAATCTCCTTAGCCAAATATCCAAGTTCATCACTTAGAAGTTGAACCTTCCACAAAACATTTGAAGATAATTCAGACAAGTTCTTTGTCATCTTATTAAAAGAGTCGCTCTTTCTCCAGTGTCCACTAACATGTTCATTGTTTCTTTTAAAGCCACACCAGAAGTACACTTAATGTTCGCATTTCTAGCAACCTTCTGCTCATGGCAATAGATACTTTCACTACAGGATTCCTCAACTCCTTCTGATCCTTCATTGTCATTGTTGTTGTTAAGTGCCGTCGAGTCAGTTCTGACTCATGGTAACCCTATGTACAACAGAACGAAACACTGCCTGGTCCTGTGACATTCTTACAGTCCTTGTTATGGTTGAGCCCTTTGTTGCAGCCCCTGTGTCAATCCATCTCGTTGAGGGTCTTCCTCTTCTTTGACGAGCCTCACTTTACGAAGCATGACGTCCTTCTCCAGGGAGTGATCCTTCCTGATAACATGTCCAAAGTATGTGAGACATAGTCTCGCCATCCTTGCTTCTAAGGAGCATTCTGGTTGTACCTCTTCCAAGACAGATTTGCTCATTTTTTTGCCAGTCCATGGTATACTCAATATTCTTCGCCAACACCACAGTTCAAAGGCATTAATTCTTCTTTGGTCTTCCTTATTCATTGTCCAGTTTTTGTATGTATATGAGGCGATTGAAAACACCATGTCTTGGGTCAGGCACACCTTAGTCTTCAAGGTGACATCTTTGCGTTTCAACACTTTAAAGAGGTCTTCTGCAGCAGATATGCCCAAAGCAATGCGTCTTTTGATTTCTTGATTGCTGCTTCCATGGATGTTGATTATGGAGCCAAGTAAAATGAAATCCTTGAAAACTTCAATCTTTCTTCCGTTTATCGTGATGTTGCTTATTGGTCCGGTTGTGAGGATTTTTGTTTCCTTTATGTTGAGGTATAAGCCATACTGAAGGCAGTAGTCTTCGATCTTCATCAGTAAGTGAAGTAAGTCATCTTCACTTTCAGCAGGGAAGGTTTTCTCATCTGCATAACGCAGGTTGTTAATGAGTCTTCCTCCAATCTTAATGCCCTGTTCTTCATAGAGTCCAGCTTCTCGGATTATTTGCTCAGCATACAGATTGAATAGGTATGATGAAAGGACACAACCCTGACGCACACCTTTCCTGACTTTAAACCATGCAGTATCCCCTTATTCTATTCCAACGACTACCTCTTGATCTATGTCCAGGTTACTCACGAGCACAATTAAGTGTTCTGGAATTCCCATTCTTTGCAATGTTATCCATAATTTGTTATGATCCACACAGTTGAATGTTGCATAGTCAATAAAGCACAGGTAAACATCTTTCTGGTATTCTCTGGTTTCAGCCAGGACCCATCTGACATCAGCAGTGATATCCCTGGTTCCATGTCCTCTTCTGAATCTAGCTTGAATTTCTGGCAGTTTTCTGTTGACCCCACTGCTGCAACTGATTCTGAATGATCTTCAGCAAAATTGTATTTGCATGTGATATTAATGATATTGTTTGATAATTTCCACATTACGGATCACCTTTCTTGGGAATGGGCATAAACATGGATCTCTTCCACTCGGTTGGCCAGGTAGCTGTCTTCCAAATTTCTTGGCATAGACAAGTGAGGACTTCCCGTGCTGCATCCCCTTGCTGAAACATCTTAATTGATATTCTATCAATTCCTGGAGCCTTGTTTTTCGTGAATGCCATCAGTGCAGCTTGGGCTTCCTCCTTCAGTGCCATCAATTCCTGATCGTAGGCTACTTCCTGAAATGGTTGAACGTCAGCCAATTCTTTTTGGTATAGTGACTCTGTGTATTCCTTCCATCTTCTTTTGATGCTTCCTGCGTCGTTCAATATTTTTTTCCCGTAGAATCCTTCACTATTTCAACTCAAGCCTTCAATTTTTCTTCAGTTCTTTCAGCTTGAGAAATGCCAAGGGTGTTCTTCCCTTTTGGTTTTCTATCTCCAGCTCTTTGCACATGTCATTATAATGCTTTTCTTTGTCTTCTCGAGCTGCCCTTTGAAATCTTCTGTTCAACTCTTTTGCTTCCTCATTTCTTCCTTTAGCTTTAGCTACTCGCTGTTCAAGAGCAAGTTTCAGAATCACTTCGGACATCCATTTTGGTCTTTTTTTTTCATTCCCATCTTTTTAATGACCTTTTGCTTTCTTCATGTATGATGTCCTTGATGTCATTCCACAACTCGTCTGGTCTTCGATCATTAGTGTTCAACGCATCAAATCTGTTCTTGAGATGGTCTCTAAATTCAGGTGGGATATACTCAAGGTCATACTTTGGCTCTCGTGGACTTGTTCTAATTTTCTTCAGTTTCAATTTGAATTTGCATATGAACAATTGATAGTCTTTTCCATAGTCGCCCCCTGGCCTTTTCTAACTGACGATATTGAGCTTTCCCATTGTCCCATTCAACAGATGTAGTCAATTTGATTCCTGTTTATTCCATCTGGCAAGGTCCACGTGTATAGTTACCATTTATGTTGGTGAAAAAAGGTATCCTTCGTTAGAATTGCCCTTAATGTCCATAATTCTACCAACAGTCTCTTCAGGGCAATCTAGGCTCTTACTGTGAAGCACATCAAAATTCCTTCAGCTTCTACCCATTAGCCAAGTGCAGAACCACCCTCTCATTTTAGGTATTTGTTAGAGTAGCACCCCCACTTCTCCGAACCAGATTTTGTCTTAGATTCTTTTTCTTTTAACTTTTTTTATTTTTTCCCATACAAAAATTTATACATACATTGTTACGTGACTCTAATTGCTCTCCCCATACTGTGACAGCATACTCCTCCTTTCCACCCCTGATTCCCCATGTCCACTCAACCAGCTCCTAAACCGCTCTGCCTTCCCATCTCACCTCCAGACAGAAGCTGCCCATTTAGTCTCTTGTATCTACTCGAGCTAAGAGGCACACTCCTCACAAGTATCACTTTATGTCCCACCGTCCAGTCCAATCCCTGTCTGAAGAGTTGGCCTCAAAAATTGTTTTAGTTCTGGGCTGATAGAGAGTCCAGGGGACATGCTTTCTGAGGTTCCTCCAGTCTCGGTCAGACCATTAAGTCTGATCTTCTTACTAGAATTTGAGTTCTGCACCCCATCTTTCTCCTGCTCCATCCAGGACTCTCTGTTGTATTCCCTGTCAGGGCGGTCACTGGTGATAGCCGGGCACCATCTAGATCTTCTGGTCTCAGGCTGATGAAGTCTCTGGTTTATATAGCCTTTTCTGTCTCTTGGACTAATACTTTCCTTGTGACTTTGGTGTTCTTCATTCTCCTTACTCCAGGTGGTTGGGACCAACTGATGCATCTGAGATGGCCGCTTACAAGCTTTTAAGACTCCAGATGACACTCACAAAAGTAGGATGCAGAACATTTTCGTAAAAACCTTTGTTATGCCAACTAACCTAGATGTCCCCAGAAAGCGTGGTCTCCAGACCCCTATCCCTGCTACTCTGTCCCTCGAAGTGTTTAATTGTATTCACGAAACTTCTTAGCTTTGGTTTAGTCCAGTTGTTCTGACTTCCCCTGTAGTGTGTGCTGTCCTTCCCTTCACCTAAGATAATTCTTATCTACTATCTCGTTAGTAAATAACCCTCACCCTCCCTCCCCACCCTCGTAACCATCAAACAATGTTGTCTTTTCTTGAGTTCTTATAATAGTTGTCTTATACAACATTTGTCCTTCTGTGACTGACTAAATTCACTCAGCATAATAACCTCCAGATTCCTCCATGTTATAAGATGTTTCACGGTTTCATCCTTGTTCTTAATCATTGTGTACTATTCCACTGTGTGGATATACCATAATTTGCTTATCCACTAGTCTGTTGATGGGCACCTAGGTTGTTTACATCTTTTTGCTATTGTGAACAGTGCTGCAATGAACATGGGTGTGCATGTATCTATTCATGTGATGGTTCTTATTTCTCTAGGATATATTTCAAGGAGTGGGATAGCTGGATCGTATGGTACTCCTATTTTTAGCTTTTTAAGGAAGTGCCAAATCAATTTCCAAACTGGTTGTACCATTTTACATTCCCACCAACAGTGTATAAGTGTTCCAGCCTCTCCACAAACTCTCCAGCATTTATTATTTTGTGTTTTTTGGATTAATGCTAGCCTTGTTGGCCTGAGATGATATCTCATTGTAGTTTTGATCTGCATTTCTCTAACAGCTAATGATCGTGAGCATTTCTTCATGTGTCTGTTAGCCGCCTGAGTATCTTCTTTGGCGAAGTGCCTGTTCATATCCTTTGCCCATTTTTTAATCGGGTTATTTGTCTCTTTGTTGTTGAGGTTTTGCAGTATCTTGTAGATTTTAGAGATTAGATGCTGATCGGATTTGTCAGAGCCAAAAATGTTTTCCCAGTCTGTAGGTTGTCTTTTGACTCTTTTGGTGAAGACTTTTAATGAGCAAAGGTGTTTGATTTTTAGGCACTCCCATTTATATAGTCTCTCTTCTGGTACCTGTGCATTATACTTACGGTTCACATTGTGTTTATGCCTTATATGAGGGCTCCTAGTGTTGTCCCTATTTTTTCTTCCATGATCTTTATCGTTTTCCATTTTATATTGAAGTCTTTGATACATTTTGAGTTAGTTTTTGTGCATGGTGTGAGTTATGGGACTTGTTTTGGTTTTTTGCCGATGGATATCCAGTTATGCCAGCACCATTTGTTAAAGAGATTGTCCCTTCCCCAGTTAATGGACTTTGGGCCTTTGTCAAATATCAGCTGCTCATAGGTGGATGAATTTATGTCTGGATTCTCAATTCTGTTCCGTTGGTCTATGTATCTGCTGTTGTACCAGTACCAGGCTGTTTTGACTACCGTGGCAGTATAATAGTTTCTAAAATCAGGTAGTGTAAGGCCTCCCACTTTTTTCTTCTTCTTGAGTAATGCTTTACTTATTTGTGGCCTCTTCCCTTTCCATTTGAAGTTCGTGATTTATTTCTCCATCTCATTAAAAAATGCCATTGGAATTTGGATCAGGATTGCATTGTATCTGTAGATCACTTTGTGTGGAACTGGCATTTTCACAATATTGAGTCTTCCTATCGATAAGCAAGGTATGTTTTTCACTTATGCAGGTCTCTTTTGGTTTCTTGCAGTAGTGTCTTTTAGTGTTCATTGTATAGGTCTTTTATGTCTCTGGTTAGATTTATTCCTAAGTATTTTATCTTCTTGGGGGTTATTGTAGATGGTATTGATTTGGTAATTTCCTCTTCAAGGTTCTCTTTGTTGGTGTAAAGGAATCCAACTGATTTTTGTGTGTTTATCTTGTATCCTGAAACTTTGCTGAAATCTTCTATTAGTTCCAGTAGTTTT
>NW_004444082.1:4250572-4252102 GCF_000243295.1 Trichechus manatus latirostris | reverse complement strand
TCTTATACAGTTTACCTGCTTCCTCTCCTGTTTTTCTTTTGTCAGTTTGGCCAATGGTTTATCAACTTTGTTGATCTTTTCAAAGAACCAGCTTTTGGTCTTGTTAACTCTTTTAATTTTTTTTTCTATTCTCTATTTCATTTAATTCTGCTCTAATTCTTATGATTTCCTTTCTTCTGGTGCCCGAGGGCTTCTTTTGCTGCTCTCTTTCTATTTGTTCCTGTTGTAGGGTTAGTGTTTTGATTACAGCCATTTCTTTAGGATTTGTGCACTTATTGCTATAAACTCTCCTCTGAACACTGCTTTTGGTGTGCCCCAAGGGTTCTGGTAGGATGTGTTTTCATTCTCCTTTGATTGTGTGAATTTCTTTATTCCATCCTTAACTTCTTCTATAACCCAGTAGTTTTTGAGCAAGGTTTTTTTCAGTTTCCATGTGTTTGATTTTTTTCCTTGCTTTTTCTGTTATTGATTTCTACTTTTACGGATTTATGGTCAGAAAAGATGCTTTGTAATATTTTGATGCTTTGGATTTTGTTAAGGCTTGCTTTATGGCCTAATATGTGGTCTATTCTGGAGAATGTTCCATGTGCATTGGAAAAGAAACTATACTTGGGTACTGTTGGGTGGAGTGTTCAGTATATGTCTATGAGATCAAGTTGGTTGATTGCATCATTTAGTTCTTCCGTGTCTTCCTTGAGCTTCTTTCTGGATGTTCTGTCCTTCACCGAGGTCGTGTGTTGAAGTCTTCTACTACTATTGTGGAACTATCTCTCTTTTCAATGCTGTTAGATTTTGTTTTATGTATTTTGGAGCCCTGTCATTGGGTGCGTAAATATTTATTATAGTTATGTCCTCCTGATGTATTGACCCTTTAACCATTATATAGTGTCCTTATCCTTTGTGGTGGATTTTACTTTAAAGTCTATTTTGTCAGAGATTAATATTGCCACTCCTGCTCTTTTTTGACTGTTGTTTGCGTGATATATTTTTTTCCATCCTTTGTGTTTTAGCCTGTTTGTGTCTTTAATTCTAAAGTGTGTCTCTTGTAGGCAGCATATATATGGACCGTGTTTTTGTATCCAATGTGCCACTCTCTGTCTATTTATTGGTGCATTTAGTCCATTTACAGTCAGCATAATTATTGATAGGTATGAGTTTAGTGCTGTCATTTTGATGTCTTTTTTTGTATGTTGTTCACAGTTTCTTTGTTCGAGTTAATTTTCTGTGCTGAGTCATTTTTCTTTATGTATTTTCTTTAAATCTTTTTCATTGTTGATTTTGTGTTTGCCGAGTCTTTATATTTTTCTAGTTTTTTATTTTCATTTGTAGGATTGTTACTTTCCTTTGTGGTTACTGTAATATTTACCCCTGTTTTCCTAAGTTTATACCAGTCTTTTATTTCTTTACATCACCTTGACTTCCTCTCCGTATGAAAAATCAATGTCTACATTTTTTTTTTTATTGTACTTCAGGTGAAGGCTTACAGAACAAATAGTTTCTCATTAAACAGTAGTACACATATTGTTTTAT
>NW_004444082.1:4238379-4248726 GCF_000243295.1 Trichechus manatus latirostris | reverse complement strand
GAAATTTTATTGCTAATCTTCTGGATTTCTGATTGCTGTCTCTCTATGGATTCTTGCAGCCTGTTAAATTTGTCATTATGCTCTTCTCTAATCTTTTTAATTTCCTCCATTACGTGTTCTGTGTTTTGCTTAATTTCCTTCCTTATCTCTTGAAGAGTTCTGTAGATTAATCTTTTGTATTCTGCCTCCAGTAATTCCAAGAAATTTTCTTCCTCTGGAAAATTTCTAGGTTCTTTACTTTGGGAGCTTGCTGAAGCCATCATGGACTGCTGCTTTATGTGATTTGATATTGTCTGTTGTCTCCAAGCCATCAATAAATTATATTTATTTTCTGTTTGCTTACCGTGTCCTAGCTTCTTGTTTTGTTTTGATACATCCAAATAGGCTGAGCTAGTTTGATTATTGGCACCTTTGAAGCTCTACTGTCCTGTCACCAGGTGGTTAGATCTGTTAATAGGTATGTGAGCTCAGGAGTCTGCCCACTACTTCTGTATGGACTCAGCTCTGGTGCCCATGTAGATAACCACCATGTGTGTGCTGTAGGCTCTCACTTACAGTCCTAGACTGGCATTGGTGATTGGTGTAGGCACAGGCATCTGGCTGCAACAGGGGGACACCCTCTGAGGAAGGCAGGGAGATGACAGCCACCTCCTAGTATCCAGAAAGAAGGCATGTCCCTGTTCCCCAGAGTGCATAGGTGGGTGGTTTTGTAGCTTGACTATGAGCACCTAGTGCTGTTGGCTGTTAACGACTGGGGGGTCACCTCTTATTCTTGGACCCCTATCGCAGGTGGCTAGGTGGTGTGGGTGGAGCCACCCATCCTCAGGCCCCGATGTGGGTAGGTGAACACACTGCTTAATGGGCAGAGCAGTGTCAAATGTCAATACTGCCACTTCACAGCTGAAACAGTTGTAGTGCAGTAATGAGGGCCTATGCTGTTGAGATGGGCCCACACAAGTCTATGCAGGGGGAAAGTCACTCAAAGTCCATGGATCCCTTATACCTGTGCCTAGACAAAGGAGCTGTGCCTACCCTGGGTTCCTGGCTTAGAGGAGCTGGCAGTTTTTTTTTTCCCATTCATTAATTTGTTCACTCTCCAATGCAGGGAGAATGGCTCCGGGTTTTTGACAGAGCCTACTTCCAGCCCAGTGGACTCAGCAATTGCTGAAGTTGGTCCAGGATCCAGTGCAGAGCAGGGAGCAGGGAGGTAAATGGGAGAGAGGTTTTTCCCTAAGCGGGGTGTTTTTGATCTGCACAGTAAGCTGTATGCAATTACTTATCTTTCACCAGATAGAGGGCTCCTTCTCACTGGTTCTGGGTGGCTGTGTAGACTCTGTGGCACTGGGTCTCTCCCAGTGGGGAAAACACACCTCCCGAGCACAGCTGCTTGCCTGCCTCACCACTCACCTACAAGCTGCTCAGCCCTGAAGGGCTCAGGCTCTCACTGGGTCAGGTCTGGGAACTCCTCACTTCTTCTGAACCATCTCTCCCTCCCCTTGCCACTCAGTCCAGTTCCTCAACTCTGCCTTTGATGTTCAAAGCTCCCAGAATGCCATATATAATCGAATCACTTGTTTTGTGGGGTCTTTGTTGTAAGAGGGTCCATCAGAAGCATCTGACTACTCTGCCATCTTGACCCCGCCCTTCAGATTTTGTCTTAGATTCTTCGTGCTCCTGTAATAGAAATACCATAAGTGAGTGGCTTTAAAGAACATGAATTTATTTTCTCACAGTTCTTGAGACTAGAAGTCCAAATCAGAGTCTTGGCCATGTCAATTTCTTCCTTGTAGGTAGCCCTGGCTTTTCCTTGCTTCCTTAGCAATCCTTACATGGCATCCGTCTTCCCTGTTTGTTTGTCTCAGTGTCTAGTCTGCTCTTCTCTTTTTATAACTCAGAAGTGATTAGGTTTAGGATACACATTACACTAGTATAGCCTCATTAACCTAACATTAGATTGTATTATGGAAGGTAATTACATTACATATCATTGCATTACACTCAGGGGTATGGGGATTAGGATTCCAACACATATTTTGGGGGAAACACAACTCAGTCCATATCATTTGCCCATAAACTTCTTACCGATAAGAATTACAGCTTCTTTGTATCTGTTGCAGAGCCCAGTATCAATGCAAAATGCAAAATATCTGAGGTTCTGGATGCTAACTTATGGTAAAAACTAAAAAATAATTGAATAGATGTAGTTAAACAAAATATTAACTTTTAATAAAAGATAATCATGTCTGTCTCTCCTATTAGCTTCCCGTTACCTGCCCATGTCATTGTAATCATCATTAATCTACATTTTCCTTGTTTCCATATTATCGCATTATATTCCATTATATACATACACAATAATTTACCAGCTCATATCTGCATTGGAGATTTTAAGTTATTTTTCAGTTTTTTTCATAAAAACAGAGTCATAAGTTACCTGGTTCAAGAAACCCAAAACCTGGGAAGTCTACCCCGAGTATACCTGGCCGTGCCTCTGTGACAGTTAGCAAGACAGATTAATTTCCTGTTTGTACCTGAGCTACTTATCGGAAAATAAAATTTTTGGGGTATGGGCCAACCGAATTAGAGCCAGAGCCCCTCTGGGAACAGAGCTCAGGAATCTACAATGTAACAGCCTCCCCAGTGATTCCAATCACTCTACAGTTTGAGAACTGCTAGTTGTTTATGTGAGCGTAGATCAAGCAGAAGCAACAGGGCCTTTCATTTGACTACAAGCATCTAGTTAGTGTCTTCAGTCTTCATATGATAATAAAACATCTCTTGGACTCCAAAAATCTCCTGCACTCTTGTCCTGAGTGGAAAAGGATAGAAATGGTTCACTAGGAGGGAGAAGCAGAGGGTAAGTCTCCATGGGAGGAAAAGACAAGACTGGCGTGGCAACTGAAGAGAAAACAACCTTTGATTCCTTGACATACAATTGAGTAAGAGTCTAGAAGGGGAAAGCCTTCTGTCTGAGACTGTCCTTGGCACATTCTCCAACAAGGAATTACCCAACTGCTTCATAAACTCGATTATAAACACTCACACTACCCAACAGAAAGGCAATATCAAGTTTTGGTTTGTTTTTTTTTTTTTTTGGAATCTGTTTGCCAAGGGCAATCTTGTTCAGTGTGTGTGTGTGTGTGTGTGTGTGTGTGTGTCTGTGTGTGTGTGTGTTACTAAATATAAAGGGGTCACAAAAAGGGTAGGCCAGGTTTTCTCATTATGACCCCTAAAAGTGCCCGAAAGAATGCCTAACATTTTTTTCTTTACCAAAACATCTATTCAGTTTGAACTTGGGAAATATTCCTTTTTACAAAAGTCAAACATCAAAGTGTCTTTGGGCATTCAGGGTCCAGTATTGAGAAAGATGCTATATGTTGTGAAATACATTAGGAAGCTTTGTGGCTGGTCAGTACGGATGTAAAAGTTTACACATTCAAAAGGCTATGCCCACGATTTTGTGGAAAGAGTCTGGGAAACCACTACAGTTTGAGCTCCAAAGTTGAAGCTACTCTTGCTTGATTCATGGAAAGGCAAAATATAAGAGGTAGGCCTTTTCTTGTTGATTTCTCTCATCACTAATTTGACATGTGTGGCCGCAGTGTTAGAAGGTTATAAAGAAAAGCCTTCAGGTTCTGGTGTCAGACAGCCCTGGATCTGAATCATAGCTTGGCCATTTACTGTCTGTGTGATCAGCTAATTTCACTAATCCTCAGTTTTCACATCCATAAAAGGAGGATAATCATAGGATAATATAAAGATTGGAAATAATAATATAAAGTGCTCGGAACCGTCCTAGAACCTTCTTAGAAGTGATTATAGAGCAAGTATCCTAACAGTCTAAAAGCATCATGGGATGATTTGATTCAATTCAACTCTGTAAGTATTTACTGAGGGCATGCCACAAGCCAGGCATTGTACTGCAGACTTGGGACAAGTATGTCCCTGCTCTCATGGGGCTTGCAGTCTGACAAGAAGTTACCACCTCTGAATAGCGTTAGAATGGCTATAGGACTTTTGGCGAACCAGGACAGAGCATTGGGTTTTTAGCATCATTTTCCATTTAAATGTTCACCATAGTCTAAATCTTAGCTGGATACGCTAAGTAAAAGTGGCTTCTAAGCTGGCTGTCCTGTGAATGGTGACAATTGTCTCTAAGGATTGGGTCAAGTGTATTGCTACTGCTTAATATTCATGAGGAAACCCTGGTCGCGTAGTGGTTAAGAGCTATGGCTGCTAACTAAAGGCCAGCAGTTCAAATCCACCAGGCGTTCCTTGGAAACTCTATGGGGAAGTTCTACTCTGTTCTATAGGGTCATTATGAGTTGGAATCGACTCGACAGCAATGGATTTGGATTTATTTGAATATTCCTGAAGCCCTGGGACTACAGCAAAATGCTCTAGAAAGAGTGCTGGTGCTGTGAGTCAGAAAGCCTGGATTCTAGCCTTGGAGTTTCACTAAGTAGCTGGCTTCCTTTTCCTACCCATAAAGTGGGGGCAGAGTAATCTCTGCAGGAGCTCTGAGAAATGAGCCCCCCGTCTCCTGAATAAATTGAGAGTTACAATTAGAAATGGCAGGTGGGAGCTACCTCATTACTGATAAAAGCTAGTGGGAGGCCATAGCTGAGTTTAGTGGCCAAGTGGGCCAGCCAAGGGAACCCCAGGGCCAGGCACACCTACCCATGTGGGCTCAGCACCTGGACCAGGGCAACCTCTGCACGGGCTGAGCCAGAGAATGCTCCCCCAGCCTACCACTCCTGAGAGAGGATGGTGCGCTGAGCCATAATTCTCTCCTTCTCCTCCAGATAGGAGAGAAGAAAGGGGTGGAAAGAAGTCAGATGTGTGCTTAAACAAACTCTTCAGAAGCAAGAGCTGGGAGAGTTGTTGATCTCTCTCTAAAATGTATTCATATATCAGTGGCTTGATCAAGATGATGGACCTGCCAAGCGCTGAATCATCATGAGGTAGGACATAATTAGACAGCAGAGGAGTTTGGGAGTCTGAATCGCTGCTAGATGGTCACTGCCATGGAACCAGGAAGTAAATTGCACCCAGGAACACTAAGAGGCAAGGAACAGCCAGGGCTGCCTACAAGGAAGAAATTGACATGGCCAAGACTCTGATTTGGACTTCTAGTCTCCAGAACTGTGAGAAAATAAACTTACGTTCTTTAAAACCACTCATTTACGGTATTTCTATTACAGGAGCACTAAGAATCTAAGTCAAAATCTGGTTCGGAGAAGTGGGGGTGCTCATCTAACAAATACCTGAAATGTGAAACTGGTTCTGCATTTGGGTAACGGTAAAAGCTGAAGGAATTTTGATGTGCTTCACCGTAAGAGCCTAGATTGCCTTGAAGAGACTGTTGGTAGAATTATAGACATTAAGGGCAATTCTAATGAAGGATACCTTTCACCAACATAAATGGTGACTATACACATGGACCTTGTCAGATGGAATACACAGGAATGAAATTGACTACATCTGTGGAAAGGGATGATGGAAAAGCTCAATATCATCAGTTAGAACAAGGTCAGGGGCTGACTGCGGAAAAGACCATCAATTGTTCCTACGCAAGTTCAAACTGAAACTGAAGAAAATTAGAACAAGTCCACGACAGCCAAAGTACGACCTTGAGTATATCCCACCTGAATTTAGAGACCATCTCAAGAATAGATTTGATGCATTGAACACTAATGACCAAAGCAGACTAGTTGTGGAATGACATCAAGGACATCATACATGAAGAAAGCAAAAGGTTATTAAAAAGATGGGAAAGAAGAAAAAGACCAAAATGGATGTCTGAAGAGATTCTGAAACTTGCTTTTGAACATTGAGTAGCTAAAGCAAAAGGAAGAAATGATGAAGTAAAAGAGCTGACAGAAGATTTCAAAGGGCAGTTCAAGAAGACAAAGCAAAGCATTATAATGACATGTGCAAAGAGCTGGAGATAGGAAACCAAAAGGGAAGAACACACTTGGCATTTCTCAAGTTGAAAGAACTGAAGAAAAAATTCAAGGCTTGAGTTGAAATAGTGGATTCTATGGGAAAAAATATTGAACAACACAGGAAGCATCAAAAGAAGACCGAAGGATAACACAGAGTCACTATACCAAAAAAATTGGTTGACGTTCAACCATTTCAGGAGGTAGCATATGATCAGAAATTGATGGCACTGAAGGAGGAAGTCCAAGATGCACTGAAGGCATTCGTGAAAAACAAGGCTCCAGGAATTGACGGAATATCAATTAAGATGTTTCAATAAATGAATGCAGTGCTGGAAATCCTCACTTGTCTATGCCACAAATTTGGAAGACAGCTACCTGGCCAACTGACTGGAAGAGATCCATATTTATGCTCATTCCCAGGAAAGGTGATCCAGAATGCGGAAATTATTGAACAATATCATTAATATCACACGCAAGTAAAATTTTGCTGAAGATCGTTCAGAATCAGTCGCAGCAGTGTGTCGACAGGAAACTGCCAGAATTCAAGCTAGATTCAGAAAAGGACATGGAACCAGGGATATCATTGCTGATGTCAGATGGATCCTGGTTATGATGGTTAAGATTGCATGTCAATTTGGCTGGGCCATGATTCTCAGTGTTTACATGTGATCACTCCGATGATGGAATCCACTGTGAGTAGCCAATCAGTTGAAAGGGAGTTTCCTTGGGTGTGTGGCCTGCATCCAAATATAAGCAGATGTTCTGGCTTTTTTACTCACTCTGGATCCTGCAGCTGCCTCCTGTTAGTCTGATCTCCAGTTCTTGGGACTTGAGCTATCAGCTTATCTGCCAATCTTGGGATTCATTGATCTTCACAGCCTGTGAGTGGGAGCCCTGCTCTCCAACCTACCAATCTTGGGTTTGCCAGCCTCTGCAGCTACTTGAATCAGGAGAAGCCTTGTGGTCTTGCCTGCCAGTCTTGGGATTTGTCGATTTTCACATCCTGTGAGCAAGAGCCCTGCTCTCCAACCTGCTGATCTTGGCTTCACCAGCCCCATGGCTACATGAATTGAGATAAGCCTCTATCCTAATCCATGAACTTGGGATGTTCCAGCCTCTACAATCGCTTTTCCTTAATATAAATCTCTATATATATATTTATACACTTTACTGGTTTTGCTTCTCTAGAGAACCCAGCCAAAGACACTGGCTAAAAGCTGAGAATTCCAGTAAGATGTTTACTTGTACTTTATTGACTATGCAAAGACATTCAACTGTGTGGATCATAAATTATGGATGACATTGTGAAGAATGGGAATTCCAGAACACTTCATTGTGTTCATGAAGAGCCTGTACATAGATCAAGAGGTAGTCATTTGAACAGAACAAGGGGATGCTGCGTGGTTTAATGTCAGGAAAGGTGTGTGTTGGGGTTGTAGCCTTTTCACCATACCTATTCAATCTGTATGCTGAGCAAATATTCCAGGAAGCTGGACTCTATGAAAAAGAATGGAGCATCAAGATTAGAGGAAGACTCATAAATGACCTGCGTTATGCAGATGATACAACCTTGCTTGCTGAAAGTGAAGATGACTTATTTCACTTACTGTTGAAGATCAAAGAACACAGCCTTCAGTATGGATTACACCTCAACATAAAGAAAACAAAAATCCTTACAACTGGACCAATAAGCAACATCATGATAAATTGAGAAAAGATTGAAGTTGTTAAGGATTTCATTTTATTTGGATTCACAATCAACACCCATGGAAGCAGCAGTCAAGAAATCAAAAGACACATGGCTTTGGGCAAATCTGCTGCAGAAGACCTCTTTAAAGTGTTGAAAAGCAAAGATGTCACCTTGAAGACTAACGTGTGCCTGACCCAAGCCATGATGTTTGCAATCACCTCACATGCATGTGAAAGCTGGACGATGAATAAGGAAGCCCAAACAAGAGTTGATGGCTTTGAATTGTGTTGGTGAAGATTATTGAACATACCATGGACTGGCAAAAAAACAAACAAGTCAGTCTTGGAAGAAGTACAACCAGAATGCTCCTTAGAAGCAAGGATGGAATTTTGAAGACACTCCCACCCCAGAGAGAGACTGGTTGATGTGTTGACACTTTTATGTCACATCTACACAAGCCCTAGAATAGCATTTTTCAACATACTCACAAAGAACTTAGAAATCTATTTAGTGGAGAGGTGGGGCCAAGACGGTGGAGTAGTCAGACACTTCTGGTGTTCCCTCTTACAACAAAGACCTGAAAAAACAAGTGAATAGATTATATATGACAATCTAGAAGCCCTGAACATCAAAGGCAAAGTTGAGGAACTGGACTGAGTGGCAGATGGAGGGAAAGACGGTTCAGAAGAAGTGAGGAGTTGCCAGACCTGAACTGGAGAGAGCTTGAGCCCTTCAGACCAGATCAGCTAGTGGGTGAGCGGTGCTGCAGGCATGCAGGAGCACTTGGGAGGCATTTTCCGCACCAGGAGAGACCCAGCAGCAGAGAGAACCAGTGAGAAGCAGCCATTGATTGGCGAAAGATAAGTATTTGCGTCCGGCCTACTGCGCATATCAAAAATACCCCCCTTAGGGAAAACCTCTTTCTCACTTCCCTCCTGACTCCCTGCTCTGCACAGGGTCCCAGACCAGCTTCAGCAATTGCCGAGTCCCCTGGGCCGGACATGCCCTGAGCCATTATCCCTGCCTTGGAGAGTGAACAAATTAACAAACAGGGGAAAAAAATATCTGCTGGCTCCCCTAAGCCAGGAACTCAGGATAGGCACAGCTCCTTTTCCTAGGCACAGGCCTAAGGGATCCACAGACTTTGAGTGCCTTTACCCCTGCATAGACTTGCGTGGGATGATTTCAACAGCATAGGCCCCCATTACTGCAGTACAACAGGGTGTATACCTGCAGTCTAACTTGAACTGTTTCTGCTGTGAAGTGGCAGCTTCATGACATTTGACACTGCTCTGCCCATTAAGCAGGGTCTTCATCTACCCACATCAGGGGCCTGCAGATGGGTGGCTCCACCCATGCCACCTAGCCACCTACAATAGGGGCCCAAGAATAAGAGGTGCCCCCTAGTCCTTACAGTCAACAACAGTGGGTGCTCATAGTCCGGCTGCAAAACCCACCCACCTACCCGCTCTAGGGAACAGGGACACGCTTTCCTCCTGGACACTTGGGGGTGGCTCTCATCCCCTTGTCTTGCTCAGAGTGTGTCCCTCTGCTGCAGCCAGATGCCTATGCCTACACCAATAACCCATGCCAGTCTAGGACTGTACATGAGAGCCTGCACCACACACTTGGTGGCTATCTGCCTGGGCACCTGAGCTGACTCCATACAGGAGGAGTGGGCAGACTCCAGAGTTCACATACTTAGTAACAGATCTAACCACCTGGCGACAGGACATTAGAGCTTCAAAGGTGCCAATAATCAAACTAGCACACATGAGCAGCCTATTTGTGTGTCTTAAAACAAAACAAGAAGCTAGGACATAGTAAGCAAACAGAAAATAAATTAATATAATTTATTGATGGCTCGGAGACAACAGGTGATATCAAGTCACATAAAGCGGCAGTCCATGATGGTTTCAGCAAGCTCCCAAAGTAAAGAACCTAGAAATTTTCCAGAGGAAGAAAATTTCTTGGAATTACTGGAGGCAGAATACAAAAGATTAATCTACAGAACTCTTCAAGAGATTAGGAAGGAAATTAAGCAAAACACAGAAAACGTAATGGAGGAAATTAAAAAGATTAGAGAAGAGCATAATGACAAATTTAACAGGCTGCAAGAATCCATAGAGAGACAACAATCAGAAATCCAGAAGATAGCAATAACATTTCAGAATTAGACAACTCAATAGAAAGTCATAAGGGCAGAACTGAGGCAATGGAAGTCAGAATTAGTAAGACTGAAGATAAAACACTTGACACCAACTTATTTGAGGAAAAATCAGATAAAAAAATGAAGAAACCCTAAGAAATATGTGTGATTCTATCAAGAGGAATAACCTACAAATGATTGGAGGACCAGAACAGGGTGGGATAACAGAAAATAAAGAGAGAATTGTTGAAGATTTGTTGGCAGAAAATTTCCCTGATATCAAGAAAGATGACAAGATATCTATCCAAGATGCTCATTGAACCCCACATAAGGTAGATCCCAAAAGAAAGTCACCAACACATATTATAATCAAACTTGCCAAAACCAAAGATAAAGAGAGAATTTTAAGAGCGTCTAGGGATAAACAAAAAATCATCTACAAAGGAGAGTCAATAAGAATAATCTTGGACTACTCAGCAGAAATCATGCAGGCAAGAAGGCAATGGGATGAGATACATAAAGCCTTGAAGGAAAAAACTGCCAGCCAAGAATTATATATC
>NW_004444082.1:4235225-4237008 GCF_000243295.1 Trichechus manatus latirostris | reverse complement strand
CAAGTGGGATTTATACCAGGTATGCAGGGATGGTTCAACATTAGAAAAGCAATCAGTGTAATCCATCACATACATAAGACAAAAGAGAAGAACCACATGATCTTATCAATCGATGCAGAAAAGGCATTTGACAAAGTCCAACACCCATTCATGATAAAAACTCAACAAAATAGGAATACAAGGGAAATTCCTCAATATAATTAAGGGCATTTATACAAAGCCAAAAGCCAACATCATGCTAAATGGAGAGACTTTGAAAGCATTCCCCTTGAGAACAGGAATCAGACAAATTTGCCCTTTATCATCACTCTTATTTAACATTGTGCTGGAGGTCCTAACCAGAGCAATTAGGCTAGAGAAAGAAATAAAGAGCATCCAAATTGGCAGGGAAGAAGTCAAAGTATCTCTGTTTGAAGATGATATGATCTTATACACAGAAAACCCCAAAGAATCCACAAGAAAACTACTGGAACTAATAGATTTCAGCGAAGTTTCAGGATACAAGATAAACATACACAAATCAGTTGGATTCCTTTAGGCCAACAAAGAGAACTTCGAAAAGGAAATCACCAAATCAATACCAATTACAATAGCCTCCAAGAAGATAAAATACTTAGGAATAAATCTAACCTGAGATGGAAAAGACCTATACAATGAAAACTACAAGACACTACTGCAAGAAACCTAAAGAGACCTGCATAAGTGGAAAAACATACCTTGCTCATGGATAGGAAGACTCAACATTGTGAAAATGTCTATTCTACCCAAGGTGATCTACAGATACAATGCAATCCTGATGCAAATTCCAACGGCAATTTTTAATGAGATGGAGAAACAAATCACCAAATTCATATGGAAAGGGAAGAGGCCCTGGATAAGTAAACCATTACTCAAGAAGAACAAAAAAGTGGGAGGCCTCACACTACCTCATTTTAGAACCTATTATACCTCCACAGTAGTCAAAACAGCCTGGTTCTGGTACAACAGATACATAGACCAATGAAACAGTATTGAGAATCCAGACATAAATTCATCCACCTATGAGCAGCTGGTATTTGACAAAGGCCCCAAGTCCATTAATTGGGGAAAGGATGGTCTCTTTAACAAATGGTGCTGGCATAACTGGATATCCATCTCAAAAAACTGAAACAAGACCCATACCTCACACCATGCATAAAAACTAACTCAAAATGGATCAAAGACTTAAGTATAAACTCAAAAATGATAAAGATCATGGAAGAAAAAATAGGGACGATGCTAGGAGCCCTACCTAATACATAGCATAAACAGAATACTAACCATAAGTAACAATGCACAAGCACCAGAAGAGAGACTAGATAACTGGGAGCTCCTAAAAATCGAACACATGCTCAACAAAAGACTTCACCAAAAGAGTAAAAAGACAACCTACAGACTGGGAAAACTTTTTTGGCTCTGACAAATCCGATCAGCATCTAATCTCTAAAATCTACAAGATACTGCAAAACCTCAACTATGAAAAGACAAATAACCCAATTAAAAAATGGGCAAAGGATATGAACAGGCACTTCGCCAAAGAAGACGTTCAGGCGACTAACAGACACATGAAGAAATGCTCACAATCATTCTCCATTAGAGAAATGCATATCAAAACTACAGATATCATCTCACCCCAACAAGGCTAGCATTAATCAAAAAAACACAAAATAATAAATTCTGGAGAGGTTGTGGAGAGACTGGAACACTTATACACTGTTGGTGGGAATGTAAAATGGTACAACCACTTTGGAAATTGATTTGGCAC
>NW_004444082.1:4198490-4235125 GCF_000243295.1 Trichechus manatus latirostris | reverse complement strand
TGTTGGTGGGAATGTAAAATGGTACAACCACTTTGGAAATTGATTTGGCACTTCCTTAAAAAGCTAGAAATAGAAGTACCATACAATCCAGCTATCCTGCTACTTGGAATATATCCTAGAGAAATAAGAGCCATCACACGAATGGATAAATGCACACCCATGTTCATTGCAGCACTGTTCACAATAGCAAAAAGATGGAAACAACCTAGGTGCCCATCAATGGATGAATGGATAAATAAATTATGGTATATCCACACAGTGGAATACTATGCAATGATAAGAACAATGATGAAGCCGTGAAAGATCTTATAACATGGAAGAATCTGGAGGGCATTATGCTGAGAGAATTTAGTCAGTCACAGAAGGACAAATATCATATAAGACCACTATTATAAGAACTCAAGAAAAGGTTTAAACAGAAGAACACATTATTTGATGGTTACAATGGTGGGGAGGGAGGGTGAGGGTTATTCACTAACTAGATAGTAGATAAGAATTATCTTAAGTGAAGGGAAGGACAGCACACACTACAGGGGAAGTCAGCACAACTGGACTAAACCAAAGCTAAGAAGTTTCCTGAATTCAGTCAAACACTTCGAGGGACAGAGTAGCAGGGGTGAGGGTCTGGGGACCATGCTTTCAGGGAACATCTAGGTCAATTGGCATAACAAAGCTTATTAAGAAAATATTCTGCCTCCTACTATGATGAGCGGCATCTGGGGTCTTAAAAGCTTGCAAGCAGCCATCTAAAATGCATCAATTGGTGCCGACCACCTGGAGTAAAGGAGAATGAAGAATACCAAAGACACAAGGAAAGTATTAGCCCAAGAGACAGAAAAGGCCACATAGACCAGAGACTTCATCAGCCTGAGACCAGAAGAACTAGATGGTGCCCGGCTACTACCAATAACCACGCTGACAGGGAACACAACAGAGAGTCCCTGATGGAGCAGGAGAAAGACGGGGTGCAGAACTCAAATTCTAGTAAAAAGACCAGACTTAATGTTCTGACTGAGACTGAAGGAACCTCGGAAAGCATGGCCCTCGGATTCTCTATCAGCCCAGAACTAAAACAATTTCTGAGGCCAACTCTTCAAACAAAGATTGGACTGGACTGTGGTACATAAAATGATACTCGCGAAGAATGTGCTTCTTAGCTCAAGTAGATTAACCGGGCAGCTTCTGTCCAGAGGTGAGATGGGAAGGCAGAGAGGGTTAGGAGCTCGTTGAATGGACATGGAAAATCAGGGGTGAAAGGGAGGAGTGTGCTGTTACAGTACAGGGAGAGTAGTTAGGGTCACATAACAATGTATGTACAAATTTTTGTATAAGAAACTAACTTGAAATGTAAACTTTCACTTAAACTACAATAAAAAAAAAAAAGAAATCCATTTAGTGAGTCATGATCAGTTTTTTCTTTTTGTTTTTAATGAAATACGATCAACTATATTGGAGTACAGAGCCCTGGTGGCCCAGTGGTTAAGAGCTTGGCTGCTAACCAAAAGATCAGCAGTTCAAATCCACCAGCTGCTCCTTGGAAACCCTATGGCGCAGTTCTACTCTGTCCTACAGGGTCAATATGAGTCAGAATCAACAGCAAGTTTTTTTAATGTTGGAATACACTGCACATACTAAGAGGGCGCTGGTGATTCCGTGGTAGAATTCTCGTCTTCATTGCAGAAGACCCAGGTTTACTTTCAACAGCCAATGTACACTAAGTACACAGCCACCACCGTCTGTCAGTGGAAGCTTGTGTGTCGCTGTGATGCTAAACAGGTTTCGCCAGAGCTTCCAGTCTAAAATGGACTAGGAAGATAAATAAGCCAATGAAAACTCTATGGATCACAAGTGTTCAACCAGAAACCCACCGTGGGGATTGCACAGGACTGGGCAATGTTTCATACAGTTGTGCATGGGGTCGCTATGAGTCAGGGGTCAACTCTACAGCAGCTAACTATGACAACAGTACATACATACTAAGCATTGCTTCAAGACACTTTTGTTTCATTTTTGTTTACGTAGTTTTGAGAGTGTGTGTGTGTATTGGGTCATGATGCTCAATGTATTTCTTACTATGGATCACAATTTTAAAAAATAATTTAAAGACACTGGCTTAGAAAGTCCTAGCAACAGTTTTTGGATTGAGTCAAGTGTGAAGTCAGAAAAGTGTGCCCTGGGGATCGACGGCAAACACTGACGTTGGCTCACTCAATACCCACTCCAGTCTCCACTAGCTTGCCCTTGGGTCTCACAGAAGCTGGTATGCTACCCACTACCTGCTCTGCCAAGCAGCTCTGACAAGTGGGGAAAGTGCAGAAGGAGAAAAGTTAGATGAGGACGTGAGGAACAAAAGGTAGCAGCCACTGTAGAGGATCTGATCTTGCTAGCACAATGGTGAAGACATTGTGTCTGCTGGGCAGTGATGATGGCATTTCTGGTACCCAGGTCTGAGAGTCACAGATGCTATATGGTGGGGGGGTGATGGTGTCATGGAGTCACAGCTATAATAATATAAAATAATTACATTTTTTATATTATTATATTTGGTGGAGCTAGTCACTCTTCCTGGCTGTTTCCCCTGTCATTTCCAGCTCTGTAAACTCCAGGCTTGGACATGGCCCCCCTGAAGAGTGTGCGAGCCACTTAGTGTTCTTTTTAAAGTGCTGTTTGCTTTCTTCCTGTTCTGATTCTGTCATCTGCATCTATGAACCTTGACTTGTGCAGCATCCTTCCAGTCTTTGCCCCTATATCCACTTCCTTCTTTTCTCCATTTTTGTATACCAGTAAAAACCAGTCGAGTCAATTCCAACTCACGGTGACCCCGTGTGTGTCAGTAGAACTGTGCTCCATAGGGTTTTCAGTGGCTAATTTTTGGTAGTAGATTGCCAAGACTTTCTTCTGAGGTGACTCTTGGTGGACTTGAGCCTCCAACCTTTCAGTTAGCAGCTGAGTGCATTAATCATTTGTACCACCAAGGGACTCCATTTCTCTATACAGGACCCTTTTAGTCTGATTCACTCATATAATAGAATAGTTACACAACAGTTAAAAAGAATGAGAATGAAATTCTGGGAAGATGGAAGCATAAAGAGACCATTGTTCTGACGTTCCCCCACAAATACAAGAAGTACACCAAGAAAATGGTACTCAACCTTCAGGGACTCTGAACTGCGGAAGAGAGGACAGTAGCAGGGAACTATAGACAGGCAAGAATCAAAGAATCGACAATGAGTCACATATGGTAGGGAACGCTTCTCCCACAGTCTCTGCCCCTCCCCCCAGACACGCGGGCCACCAGCTGATGGGAATTGGGGAAGCGACCTCTGTGAAAAGGCCTGCTTCCCTAACCACCACACCACTTGTCTGTGCAAAAAAACAGGACCCCAATCTTCTACTTGAAAATCAACAAGGCAGACCTCCCCATGGGTCCATTCAGATCATGCCAGCACCATACCAACCCAGACATTGTCAGCTGCAAGCCTGCTGTGTATTGCTACAGAAGGCTCCTGCAATGAAGTCTGCTTCCATATTCAACACTCTACCTGCTTCCCCATGAACCCCATAGCTCAGACCTATATAACCAACAGGACAGACCTCCCTGGGGGTCAGTTCAAGTCTGTCTGCCCCATCTTCTGGTCAGCACTGAGGACTACCGACTGAGGCTGCTGTTGTTCCTTCCCTGCTCTATGGGGAGTGCTTATACCTGGGCTGGCATTCAGGGGAAGCACAGATTGACTTTCCTTCATTTCAGGAGGAGGAGGGGCTGGCAGTCCCCAGAGGGTAACACCCATCCCTGAAGGAGTCTCACTGGGTGTGGGTTTTCCAACTGAAAACATGTTTGCAGAAAAAGAGAAAAGAAGGGAGTAATAACCAGAGAGAGAGGACTGTACTCCCTGCTGGACAGATTGATTAGCCCCTTGTATCTCACCTGAGTGGCAGTGCCCACTGGTGGACAGACTGACCATAGTGTGTTCTTTGGTGTGTTTGGCAGACATTGAAAGTTGAGAACCCAGATCTGTAACTTTCAAATCTTAATTAAACCAGGGAGGAAGAAGGAGCTATCCCAGACAGGGAGAGGAAACACTAAGCAAAAACCAAAGGCTCTGCCTGCCTAAGATTTTTTTGCAGAAAGTAGTGTAGGCAAAAATACCAAATACTGGAGAGAACAGAGAAAGTTAACACCCTCAAAATTCCAATGCCCCAACAAAAAGAAAAGAGAAATAATGGCCCATCCAAATGAACATGACAAAAAGAGTGACAACACATCTGTAGAAGACAGAATAATGAAAAGAATGGAAGAATATAATACAACAATGAAAAACATAATTAAAGAGTTAAGGGAAAGTTTAGACAAAGATCTAGAAGAAATAAGAAAAACAATGCAGGAACAAAATGAGGATCTAAAAAAAAGAGTTAAAGAAACCAAACAGAAATATTTCAACTGAAAGGGACTGTGATCATTAAGGTTGTATGTCAACTTGGCTGGGCCATGATTCTCAGTGGTTTGGCAGTTATGATGTAGTTTGGCAGTCATATGATGAAGTGATCACTTCCATTATGAGAGTTGATATTATGTGATCACCTCCATGATGGGATCTGCTGTGAGTAGCCAATCAGTTGAAAGGGAGTTTCCTTGAGGGTGTGGCCTGCATCAAATATAAATGGACCCTCTGGCAAGGTTCGTGGGCTTTTGCTTGTTCTGGATCCTGCAGCTGGCTCCTGTTTATCTGACCTCTGGTTCTTGGGACTTGAGCTAGCAGCTAATATGCAGTCTTGCCTTTGAAGTCTGTGGGCAAGAGCCCTGCTGTCTGACCTGCCGATACTGGGTTCACCAGCCCCTGTGGTTACATGAATCAGAAGAAGCCTCCAGCCTGACCTGTGGATTTGGGACATTCCAGACTCTACATCCTCGTGAGCCATTTCCTTGACATAAATCTCCCCTATGTATATATTTATACACTTTACTGGCTTTGCTTCTCCAGAGAACCCAGCCTAAGACAGGGACAATAACTGAAATAAGAAACACAATGGAAGGATTTAACAGATTTATTCAAGTAGAAGAAGGAATCAGCGAATTAGAGGATACAATAGTCGAAATTCCAGAGGCTAAAGAGCAACAAGAATGGAGGTGCAAAAAGGCTGAGCACAGTTTAATGGAATTATGGGACAACACCAAGAAACCTAGTATATGAATTATGAAAATTCCAGAAAGAGATGAGACAGAGAAAGGGACAGAAAAAAAATTTGAAGAAATAATGACAGAAATTTTGCCCAATCTGATAAAAGACCTTAATTTACAAATCCAAAAGGCTTAAAAAAATTCCAAGTAGGAGTAACCCAAAGATATCTACACCAAGACACATCATAGTCAGGCTCTCAAAAAGTAAGGATAAAGAGAGAATCCTAAAAGCAGTGAGAGAGAAGCAAACAGTCACATACAAAGGATCCCCAATAAGATTAAGTGTTAATTTCTCCTCAGAAACATTGGAGGCCATAAATCAATAGAATGATATATTTGAAGTGTTGCAAAAAAAAAAAAAAAAAAAAACTGTCAACCAATAATAGTATCCCCAGCAAAACTGTCCTTCAAGAATGAGGCTGAAATTAAAACTTTCCCAGATAAACTGAAGCTGAAAGAGTTCATATCCACCAGATCTGCCCTACATAAAATACTAATGTGAGTTCTGCAGATGGAAGGAAAAGACACTAGAAAGTAATTTAAATCCATACATAAAAAGAAGATCCCTAATAAAGGGAATTGCATGGAAAAGTACAAGGGCTAGTAGTAGGGTATTCATGATTGATAATTTTAATTGTTTTGTCCTTCATGCTTTTTAATGACAAATGTATAAAAAGCAAGTATAATATTATGTTACAGGGAACATGGAATATAAAGACATAATTAGTGATAACAACAAAATAGAGGTGGGGGAAGGAATGGTATAGGTATAGAATTTCTTCTATATTACTTTAGTTAAGTTGGTACCAACTTACCCTAGGATGTTATAAATACAAGATGTTAAATGTAATATTCATGGTAGCCACTAAGAAAATATCCAAAAAACAAATACACAAAAGGCAAGGAGAAGGGAACCAAAGAGGTACACAGCAATAAATGAACAAAACAAAAACGGTAAGCAGTAGTAAAGGAAAAAGACAAAGACTTAAGACACACACACAAAAAAAAACAAATAACAAAATAGCAGAAATAAGTCACTTCTTATCAGTAATCACAGTGAATGTAAATGGATTAAATGCTCCAATTAAAAGGAAGAGAGTGGCAGAATGGACAAAAGATGTGATCCAACTATATACTGTTTACAGGAGACACACCTTAGACACAAGGGTTGAAAGTGAAAGGATGGAAAAAATATTCCATGCAATAATAACCAAAAGAGAACTGCAGTGGTGATCTTAATATCAAAGTAGACTTTAAGACAAAATCTGTTAGAAGAGATAAAGATGAACATTATATAATGATAAAAGGGTCAAGTCATCAAGATTTAACAATCATAAATATATATGCACCCAGTATTGGAGAACCTAAATATATAAAGCAAACACTGATAGAATTGAAGGGAGAAATAGAGTACTACAATAATACTTGGACATTTCAATACATCACTTTCAGTATTAGACAGAACATCTAGAAAGAAGATCAACAAGGAAACAGAGGACCTAAATGACACTATAAAACAAATAGACTTAAGAGACATACATAGAACACTTCACTCAACAACAGCATGATTTATATTCTACTCCAGTGCACATGGATCATTTTCTAGGTGAGAACACATGTTGGGTCACAAAGCAAGAGTTGATAAATTTTAAAAGATTAAAATCATACAAAGTATTTTCTCTGACTACAATAAGTGAAGCTAGAAGTCAGTAACAGAAAAAAAAACTAGAAAATCACAATTATATGGAAATTAAACAACAGACAATTAAACTACCAATAGATCAAGAAAGTAATTAAAAGAGAAATTGTAAATTTCTTAGTCAAATGAAAATGTAAGCACAACATACCAAAACTTATGGGATGCGGAGAAGGCAGTACTCAGAGGGAAACTTATAGTAATAATGCCTACATGAAAAAAGAGGAAAGATCTCAAATCAACAGCCTAACTCTACAACTTGAGGAACTAGAAAGAAAATAGGAAAATAAACATAAACTTACCAGAAGAAAGAAAATAACAAAGATCAGAGCAGAAAAAATAAAATTGAAAACAGAAAAACAGTACAGAGAAAGAACAAAACCAGAAGTTGGTTCTTTATAAAGATCAATAAAATTGACAAACCTTTAGCTAGACTAACAAAGAAAAGATGCAAATAACCAAAATAAGAAATGAAAGAGGAAACATTACAACTGACTCGATAGAAATAAACAGAATTATGACAGCATATGTGAACAACTGTACAGCAACAAACTGGAGAACCTAGAAGAAATGGACAAAATCTTAGACTCACACAACCTACCCGAACTGACTCAAGAGGAAATAGAAAATCTGAACAGACACATTAAAAAGTGAAAGGATTGAATCAGTGACCAAAAAAAAAAAAAAACTTCCAACAACAACAACAAAAAGCCCTGTACCAGATGACTTCACTGGGAAATCCTACCAAATATTTAGAAAAGAACTGACACTAAACCTGTTTAAACTGTTCCAAAAGAAGAGAAGGAAGGAATACTCCCTAATTCATTCTACGAAGCAAACATAACCCTGATACCAAAACAAGACAAAGACGCCACAAGAAAAGAAAACTGCAGGTCAATATCCCTTATGAATATAGATGTGAAAATCCTCAACAAAATACTAGTGAACAGAATTCAACAGCATCCTAAAAAAGTCATATACTATGACCAAGTGGAATTTATTCCAGGGATGCAGGGATGGTTCAACATTAGAAAATCAATCAATGTAATACAACACATCAATAGAACAAAGGAAAAGAACCACATGATCATTTCTATGGATACAGAAAAAGCATTTGATAAAATCCAACACTGTCTTGATGAAAACCCTCAAGAAGATTGGAATAGAAGAAAAGTTCCTCAATGTGATGTGATTCAGAACGTATATGAAAAGTCGACAGCCAACGTTGTGCTTAATGGAGAAAGATTGAGAGCTTTCCCTTTGAAATCAAGAAAAAACAAATGTTGGAGAGGTTGCAAGGAGATTGGAACCCTTATGCACTGCTGGTGGGAATGTAAAATGGTACAATTATTTTGGAAAATGATATGGCACTTCCTTAGAAAGCTAGAAATAGAAATACCATATGATCTAGCAATCCCACTCCTAGGAATATATCCTAGAGAAATAAGAGCCGTCACACAAATAGACATACGCACACTCATGTTCATTGCAGCATTGTTCACAATAGCAAAAAGATGGCAACAATCTATACGCCCGTCAACAAATGAATGGATGAACACTATGGTACATACACACAATGAAGTACTACGCAACGATAAAGAACAATGATGAATCTGCGAAGCATCTCACAACATGAATGAATCTGGAGGGCATTATGTTGACTGAAATAAGTTAATCACAAAAGGACAAATATTGTATAAGAGCACTACTATAAAAACTCATGAAAAGGTTTACACACAAAAAGAAATAATCTTTGATGGTTATGAGGGAGGAGAGAAGTGGGAATGGAAAAACACTAAATAGACAATACATAAGGGTAACTTTGGTGAAGGGTAAGACAGTACGAAATACTGGGGAAGCCAGCACAACTTGTACAAGGAAAGGTCATGGAAGCTCCATAGACAAATCCAAACTCCCTGAGGGACTCAATTACTAGGCTGAGGGCTGTGGGCGCCATGGTCTCAGGGAACATCTAGCTCAATTGGCGTCACATAGTTTATAAAGAAAATGTTCTACATTCTAGTTTGGTGAGTAGCGTTTGGGGTCTTAAAAGCTTGTGAGCAGCCATCTAAGATACGCCACTGGTCTCACCCCATCTGGAGCAAGGCAGAATGATGAAAACCAAAGACACAAGGGAAAGATTAGTCCAAAGGACTAATGGACCACAAGTACCACAGCCACCACCAGACTGAGTCCAGCACAACTAGATGGTGCCCAGCTACCACCACTGACTGCTCTGACCAGGATCACAATAGAGGGTCCTGGAGAGAGCTGGAGAAGAATGTAGAACAAAATTCTAACTCACAAAAAAAGACTAGACTTAGTGGCCTGACACAGACTGGAGAATCCCTGAGATTATGGCCCTTGGAAACCCTTTTAGCTAGTAATGAAGTCACTCCTGAGGTTCACCCTTCAGCCAAAGATTAGACAGACACATAAAACAAAACAAGACTACAGGGGCATATCAGCCCATGGGCAAGGATTAGAAGGCAGGCGGGAACAGGAAAGCTGGCAATAAGGAACCTAAGGTTGAGAAAGGAGTAGTGTTGACATGTCATGGGGTTGGAAACCAAAGTCACAAAACAATATGTTTACTAATTGTTTAATGAGAAGCTAGTTTGTTCTGTAAACCTTCATCTAAAGTACAATTTTAAAATAAAATCTAATAACCAAAAGATACATAAAACTTTGACAACTTAACAACAAAAAGACAAATAACCCAAATCATAAAATGGACAAAGGACTTGAATAGACATTTCACCAAAGAGGACATTCAAATGGCCACCAAACAAATGAATAGATGCTCAACATCATTAGTCATCAGAGAGATGCAAATCAAAACCACAATGAGATACCATTTCACTCCCATTAGGATGGTTAAGATTAAAAAAATAAAAAATAATAATAAATGTTGGCAAGGATGTGGGAAATTGGAACCCTTATCCATTGCTGGTGGGAATACAAAATGGTACAGCCATTGTGGAAAACTGTGTGGTGGTTATCATAAAACTAAAAACAGAAGTACCATATGACCGAGCAATTCCACTCCCAGGTCTATACTCAAAAGACTTGGAAGCAGAAACTCAAACAGAAACTTGTACACCAATGTTCATTACAGCACTATTCACAATAGCCAAGAGGTGGAAACAAGCTAAATGATCATCAACAGATGAATGGATAAACAAAATGTGGTACTTACATACAATGGAACATTACTCAGCCAGTGAGAGCAATGAAGTCTTGATACATGTTACAATATGGATGGATCTCGAAGAAACATTATGCTGACTGAAATAAGTCAGTCACGAAAGGACAAATATAACCTCATGTATATAAAAAATATTCGAACAGGTAAATGTATAGAGATCAAAGTTTATTAGTGGTTACCAGGGTGGGAGGGAGGGAAAAAGAGGGGGTTATTGTTTATGGAGTACTGACTCAGTTTACGGTGAAGGAAAATTTGCATTGATTAAGGATAGCGTTGCGCAGCCAGTTAATGTAATTGCTGTCAATATATTGTACACCTGTAAAAAGTTGAATTGGCAAAAGTTGTGTGACAGATATATTTATAACAATGGCAAAAAAGAGTAACTGCTGATGCTGCTTACATACAACCAAATACCCCATGAAATTTGGTTTCTTGGTGTGGAGATTTAGGGTCATGGTTTCAAGGGATACCCCAGTTAACTGGCCTAAGAATGTGTTTAGTGCTTCTGTTCTACCTCCTAGTTCATTGCGTAGTGCCTGGGGTCTTAAAAGCGTGCAAGAGGGCATTCAAGTTACAACAATTGGTCTGTATTTGCCTGGAGCAACAGAGGAAGAAGGAGAGTCTGAAATAGGAGGAGGATATGGAATGTGCGACTAATTCCTCCAGGAACAACTGCCTCCTTTGCCATGAGACCAGAAGAACTGGATGGTGCCCAGCTACCATTACTGAGCATTTCAATCAAAGATTCTATAGTAGAATCCTGATTAAAAGGGGGAAAAATGCAGAATAGAATTTAAAATTCTCATAAAATCCAGAATTTCTGGAGCCATAGATGCTGGATGAACCCCTGAAACTATCACCCTGAAATCCTCTTTAAGCCTTGTCATGGATTGAATTGTGGCCCGCAAAAATATGTGTCAACTTGGCTAGGCCATGATTCCCAGTATTGTGTAATTACCCTCCATTTTGTGATCTGATGTAACTGTCCTCCATTTTATGGCATTGTGTAATTATCCTTCATTATATCTGTTACAAATCCTAAACAGGATTAGTGTGGGATGTATCTTGAGTTATACCGTTAGTAAAAGGCATGACTCAAGTCACCACCTTACTCAAAATACACCTTACCGTGGCATGTTATCAATTTGTGAGGTAGTTGAATACAAGAAGTGTGCCAAAGACTTCAAGATTCCACTGGTATTACAGCCTTCTGATACTCCGCATGCATTTTGCAAACTTCTGGTAGTTGCCCCAGATAATTTTGAGCAAGTCTGCTCAGGAGAACAACTTGCTAATCTGGACAAGAACGTACTTCACTCCTTTGTACAACCTCGTGCTGACTGTAGATCTGCCACATTTCAGCTGAGACTGAATTTACAAGGGAAATGTACTGTACTTTGGCAGGCCTCGACTGATAGAAAGTACAGGAGGTTCTTTGTGACACAGTCAACATTTTACAGAATAATGATTCTTTGGGAGAAAACAGCAGCTATATTACCCTTGAGATTTTATTTAAAATTTGAACACCACTAGCCGTATTTCTCTTTTTCCTCTTAAGCTGAATTTTTATTTCGTTCTTGAACTTACAAATTTCTAATTCCGTGAAACTACACGTCACTGTTTTCATCCTAGAAAATGTTGGCGCCAGAAGGCAAATGAGATGTTACCAATGTTTCGGTTCTTCTTCTCTGACATATTCTATTTGGAAATGTCACCATCTCATTTTGCATTAATAATGGGTGAAATACAGCAAAACTGCATTTATTATTCATCAATTTTAATGACCTTTTCAGCACTGGTAATTGTTAATCAACTTATTTTAAGGTTTCCTAAAGAATGTTTTGCCTCTTTCAAAGGGTTAACAATTTCACATAATTTCTGTAGTTAGATGACTGAATTTTTTCTGGGGCACAACAATAATACTGTTCCAAGAAAAATGTTATAAACTAAACTAAAATGATGAAATATTTCACATAGATATTAGGAGTGGATCAGAATACAGCTTCTTTCTGGGTAAAACTTACAAAAGTTTGCTATTTCTTATTTGGTAGATTTTAAGCCAACTCTAACAAGAAATAAAACTACCTTATTTTATATTTCACTTAAGATGAGGGAGACATTAATTAAAGGGCCATATTTATTCATGATTTTAATATTATAGGGGAAGTTACAAGGTGAGGTATAATCTAAATGTGATGATAAATATTGCAATGTTTAGCAACAATGCAATCCTTTAAGATTTCTATCTTAATGCTAAATTTGAACAAGATGGGGTGGCTAACATGCAGGTAATCTATTTTAAGAGGAATTTAGAATTGACAGATAACATTTTGTTTGGAGATAAGCTTTGCAAAACTAGTTGTTTTTCATATCTATAGTTTCTGTCATTGTCTTTCTCAAGGCATTTCTGAAATGATTCCTACTGGATGTAGGTAATTGAATCGGCTTAAAGTGGTGATAGAATAAATCACTTATAAAATTGTAAACATCAAGTAGAAATTTAGAAAGGCTGTGATTCTATAAAATCCATAAACTTGCTCTGCAAGAATGCATTCTAAACTATATGTAGTGTTTCAGCTTCCACTGTGTTCTTGTTCACAGTCTTCTAGGAACACATAAACTTTAATGTTCAGTTCATTCTTGACATTTTTTTTTTTTCAAATGTAGGCTTTTTGGCCTAATATTGGAAAACTGCTTTTCTTCTCAGAATCTGTTTCTGAATGGTCATCATCTTTACCAAACTTCCAGGTCCAGAGCTAGCTACCATTTAAGTTACTATCGAATGAATTTTCTTCATTTTCTGTTTAGCCCAGTGCTATCAAGGTAGGCAAGGGAAATGAAGTACGACAACATTTGTCAAAGCATTCTAGGAAATCATGGTAGCTTTAGAACTAGGCTGTCTTGTTTTCTATTCGGGAGAGCCAGAACAGGATTTGGAAGCTAGAGAAAGTTATGCTTATACTATTGCCATCTTAGGAAGCTCTGATGTGAATTCAAGTTATAGCTCTGTTACTTAAAGCCAACAATTTTAAGGCAGTAGTTTTACTGGTTATTTGAACTCTTTGTAATAAATACAGTGTCAATTTGTTAAAAAAAAAAAAAACTCAAATAAAACATGAGATAACGTTTTAAGACTTCCAAATCAGAGAGGCACTTCAAATTGTTTTGTTTGGGTTCATTTTTAAAATGTACAGCATATACTGTTGTTTAGATATTTTGTTAATTATTATCTCCATGCTTGAGTTCTGTGCAATATTTTCCATTATGTCCATTGACACAGAAGTGACAAAGAAAACTCATAAGTGAATACTTAATTCAGAAGTGTTAACATTATTGTTAAATAAACAAATTCCCTCTAAAAATATATATACACCCTTACTTAAGTCACACCTTTACTCAAGTCACACCTTTGCTTGAGTCACACCTTATCTTACAAGAGATAAAGAGAAGCTAGCAAAGAAGAGAGGGACCTCACTAACACCAAAAAAGAAGAGCCGGGAGCAGAGTGCATCCTTTGGACTGAGATTCCCTGAGCTGAGAACCTCCTACAGACAGGAGAAGATTGATGCCAAGACACATAGATATCTCCAAGGGACACCGGGCTCACAGATATTGAAACAAGACAAGGACCTTTCCCCAAGAAGCAGAAAGAGAAAGCCTTTGCCTAAAACTGCTTCCCTGAATTTGAACTTCTAGCCCCCGAAAATGTGACAGAATAAATTTGTTAAAGCCATCCACTTGTGACATTTCTGTTACAGCAGCACTAGATAACTAAGACAAACCTTCAGCCTAAAATATTTCCTGAATTCTCCTTCAAACCAAACAATACTTTAGTTTAAATAGTAAAGAATATCTGCCTTGAGCATTGTGTTCTTTTAAGATCTAGCTAAATGGGGTCAAATGACAACAGCAACTCAAAAGATTAGACAGGAAACTTAGGGAGCAGTGAGTTTATGTTAATGGAGGAGGAACAGCTCAGAAAAGGAAGATGAGAACGGTTGCACAATTCAAAGAATGAAATTAATGTCACTGAATTGTACATGTAGAAACTGTTGAATTGGTGTATGTTCTGCCATGTATACTCTCAACAACAACAAAAATAAAATAAATTATTTTAAAAAATGAATGAGGATGAGGTCAATCTATATGGACTGATATAAAAAAAAAGAAATATTATTTCATGAAAAAAAACAAGATGCATACCAAAAGGTATCATATCATCTCATTTGTGTTAATGGTTTTAAAACAGTATACATGTAGGTACAGATATGAGATAATGATATGGTGTCTTAGGCTGGGTTCTCTAGAGAAGCAAAACCAGTGAAGCATCTATATATACAGACAGAGAGATTATATCAAGGAAATGGCTCATGTGGTTGTAGAGGTTAGAAAGTCCGAAGTCCATGGGTCAAACTAGAGGCTTCTCCTGACTCATGTAGCTGCAGGAGCTGGTGAACACAAGATCCAGAGCGAGGAGGCTGACAAATTCCAAGATCGGCAGCAAGCTGCTAGCTCAAGTCCCAAGAACCAGAGGTCAGACAAACAGGAGCCAGATGCAAGACCCAGAGAAAGAAAAAGTCCTCAAGCCTTTCCAGAAAGTCCACCTAAATTGGATGCAGACCACATCCCCCAAGGAAACTTCCTTCCAACTGATTGGCTGCTCACAGCAGATCCCATCATGGAAGTGATCACAGTATATCAAATCTCATCACTGAGGTGATCACATCATTATACGACTGCCAAACTACATCACAACTGAGAATCGTGGCTCAGTCAAGTTGACACACAACCTTAAAGATCACATATGGGAATAAAAATTTTCTGGAAGGATCCACAAGAAATTTTTGACACTGTTTTCACTTTGGAGAAAAAGATCAGAAAATAAGGATGAGAGTAAGACAATTTTACCTTCTTTAAAATAAAATACTAAGCCTCGAGTTGCAATATTGAAGGATTCTATGAGGAAATATTGAACAACGCAGGAAGCATCAAAAGAAGATGGAAGGAATACACAGAGTCACTGTACCAAAAAGAATTTGCCGACATTTAAACATTTCAGGAGGCAGTATATGATCAAGAACTCATGGTACTGAAGGAAGAGGTCCAAGCTGCACTGAAGGTACTGGTGAAAAACAAGGCAACAGGAATTGATGAAATGTTAGTTGACATGTTGCAACAAATGGATGCAGTGCTGGAAGTGCTCATGCATCTATGCCAAGAAATTTGGAAGACAGCTACGTGGCCAACTGACTGGAAAACATCCATATTTATGCCTATTCCCAAGAAAGGTGATCCAACCAAATGAGGAAATTATTGAACAATATCATTAATATCAAACACAAGTAAAATTTTGCTGAAGATCATTCAAAAGCTATTCCAGCAGTACATCAATAGGGAACTACAAGAACTAGCCAGATTCAGAAGAGGATGTGGAACAAGGGATATCATTGCTGATGTCAGATGGATCCTAGCTGAAAGCATAGAATACCAGAAAGATGTTTAGCTGTGTTTTATTGACTATGTGAAGGCATTTGATTGTGTGGATCATAACAAATTATGGATAACATTGCAAAGAATGAGTATTGAAGAACACTTAATTGTGCTCATTCAGAACCTGTACATAGACCAAAAGGCAGTCGTTTGAACAGAACAAGGGGATACTGTATGGTTTAAAATTAGGAAAGGTGCACGTCAGGGTTGTATCCTTTCACTACACTTATTCAATCTATATGCTGAGCAAATAATCTGAGAAGCTGGACTATATGAAGAAGAATGCAGCATCAGGATTGGTGGAAGACTCATTAACAACCTGCGATATGCAGATGACACACCTTGCTTGCTGAAAGTGAAGACTTGAAGCACTTACTGATGAAGATCAAAGACTACGGCCTTCAGTATGGATTACACCTCAACATAAAGAAAACAAAAATCCTCACAACTGCATCTCACTCCAACAAGGCTAGCATTAATCCAAAAAACACAAAATAATAAATGTTGAAGAGGTTGTGGAGAGACTGGAACACTTACACATTGCTGGCAGGAATGTGAAATGGTACAACCACTTTGAAAATCGATTTGGCGCTTCCTTAAAAAGCTAAAAATAGAAGTACCATATGATCCAGCAATCCCACTCCTTGAAATATATTCTAGAGAATAAGAGCCATCACACGAATAGATATATGCACACCCATGTTCATTGCAGCACTGCTCACAATAGCAAACAGATGGAAACAACCTAGGTGCCCATCAACAGACGAATGGATAAACAAATTATGGTATATTCACACAATGGAATACTATGCAACGATAAAGAACAAGGATGAATCCGTGAAACATCTCATACATGGATGAACCTGGAAGGCATTCTGCTGAGTGAAGTTAGTCAGTCACAAAAGGACAAATATTGTATGAGACCACTATTATAAGAACTCAAGAAAAGGTTTAAACACAGAAGAAAACATTCTTTGATGGTTATGAGGGTGGGGAGGGAGAGGGGTATTCACTAACTAGATAGTAGACAAGAATTATCTTAGGTGAAGGGAAGGACAACACACGATACAGGGAAAGTCAGTACAACTAGACTAAACCAAAAGCTAAGAAGTTTCCTGAATACAATCAAACTCTTTGAGGGACAGAGTAGCAGGAGCAGGGGTCTGGGGACCATGGTTTCAGGGGACATCTAGGTCAATTTGCATAACAAAGTTTATTAAGAAAATATTTTACATCCCACTTTGGTGCGTGGCATCTGGGGTCTTAAAAGTTAGTGAGTGGACATCTAAGATGCATCAATTTGTCCCAACCCACCTGGAGCAAAGGAGAATGAAGAACACCAAAGACACAAGGAAAATATTAGCCCGAGAGACAGAAAGGGCCACATAAACCAGAGACTTCATCAACCTAAGACCAGAACTAGATGGTGTCCGGCTACCACCAATTACGACCCTGACAGAGAACACAACATACAGTCCCTGATGGAGCAGGAGAAAAGTGCAAAGCAGAACTCAAATTCTAGTGAAAAGACCAGACTTAATGGTCTGAGACTGGAGGAACCCCAGCAGACATGGCCCCAGACTCTCTGTTAACCCAGAACTAAAACCATTCCCGAAGCCATCTCTTCAGACAAAGATTAGACTGGACTATAAGACATAAAATGATGCTCGTGAAGAGTGTGCTTTTTAGTCCAAGTAGATACAGTAAATGGGCAGCTCCTGTCCGGAGGCAAGATGAGAAGGCAGAAATGGACAGGAGCTGGATGAATGGACATGGGAAATCTGGGGTGGAAAGGAGGAGTGTGCTGTCACAGTATAGGGAGAGCAACTAAGGTCACATAACAATGTGTGTATAAATTTTTGTATGAGAAACTAACTTGAGCTGTAAACTTTCACTTAAAGTACAATTTAAAAAAAAAAAAACCTCACAACTGGACCAATACGCAACATCATGATAAACAGAGAAAAGATTGAAGCTGTCAAGGATTTCATCTTATTTGGATTCACAATCAATGTCCATGGAAGCAGCAGTCAGGAAATCAAATAATGCATAGCATTGGGTAAATCTACTGCAAAAGACCTCTTTCAAGTGTCACTTTAAGGACTAACGTGCGCCTGACCCAAGCCATGGTGTTTTCAATCGCCTCATATGCATGCAAAAGCCAGACAATGACCAAGGAAGACAGAAGAAGAACTGATGCATTTGAATTATGATGTTAGCAAAGAATATTGGATATACCATGGACTGCCAGAAGAATGAACAAATCTGTCTTGGAAGAAGTACAGCCAGAATGCTCCTGAGAAGTGAGGATGGCGAGACTTCATCTCATATACTTTGGACATGTTATCAGGAGGGACTGGTCCTGGAAGACATCATGCTTGGTAAAGTAGAGGGTCAGCAAAAGAGAGGAAGACCCTCAACAAGATGGATTGACACAGTGGCTGCCACAATGGGCTCAAGCATAACAACAAATGTGAGGATGGCACAGGACCGGGCAGTGTTGTACATAGGATCTCTGTGAGTAGGAACCAACTAGACCACACCTAACAACAACAACAAGAAACACTTCACCTTCTTTAAAATAAAATATTAAAATATGCTTATTTATGCATTTATTAAACACATGTATGTAAGTTTTACCTTTAAGCATATTCATATGAGAGAATTATGAATGTGATTTTTTTAGTTCATTAATTAATTATTATGCTTGCAAAAGAAAGAAACTGCCCCTAGTATGAATTGTATACCCTCCAAAAAAGAAATGTGGAAATCCTAACCCCTGTACCTATAAATACCCTGTTTGGAAATAGGGGTTTCTTTTGTTATGTTAATGATTTATCCCAATGTAAGGTATAAAAATAAAAAGAGCAGAATAAACACACGAGTGCGCATACACACACACACGTACAGGGGAAGACATATGCCTTGTGAGAACCCATCTACAAGCAAAAGAACACCAAGGATACTAGAGATGCCAGAAACTAGGAGAGAGGCTTGCAGAAAGAATTGACAGAGATGAGACCCTGAATTGGGCTGTCGGCCTCCAGAACTGTGAGAAAATTAATTTCCGGACTTTAAAGCCATCCACTTGTGGTATTTCTGTTAGAGCAGCACTAGGTAACTAAGACACCCCACTACTCAGTCCTCATTCTGCAGCAGCTTCTTCTCTTGCAGCAGGCTAAGGAAGATGGGAGGGGTTAAAATCCCGGTAGAGCTTTTTCATGCTGGGAAATAGAAGGCAGGGGAGAGGAGATGGAAGAACCCGAGGAACCAAGGAGGCTCAGCTTCTCTGTTTTTCTCGTACCTCTTGCCAGCCAAACGGTGGTATGGAGGGCAGTGGCCACTGGGCCCAGGGGTGAGGGGGGAGCTGCAACAGGTGATGGACAGACCGCAAGCATGCAGCCTCCCGCACGCGAATCTAGAGATGCCTGCTCAACACTGCTTCTTTTCCACTCTGCCCTCTTCAAGGCTCCGCTACCTCCTCAGCGCCACCCTCAGGGCTAAGCTCCTTATTGTTGCTGTTATGTGCCGTGGAGTCGATTCCAACTCATAGTGACCCTATATGAAAGAGTAGAACTTCCCCCATAGAGTTTCCTAGGTAAAATCTTTTTGGGAGCAAATTGCCAGGTCTTTTCTCCTGAGAAGCAGCTGGTGGGTTCTAACTGCTGAACTTTCGGTGAGCAACCAAGCTCTTAACCATTGTACCACCAGAGCTCCTTAAGTTCCTTGTGGTTGTTATCATTGTTAGGTGCCGTCGAGTCAGCTCCTACTCAGAGCCAATGAAACATTGCGTTAGTCCTGCGCCTTCCTCACAATCGTTGCTATGTTTGAGCCCATTGTTGCAGCCACTGTGTCAGCCCGTCTCACTGAGGGTCTTCCTCTCTTTCACCGTTCCTCTACCTTACCAAGCATGATGTCCTTCTCCAGGGACTGATCCCTCCTGACAACATGTCCAAAGTACTTGAGATGAAGTCTCACCATCGTCACTTCTCAGGAGCATTCTGGCTGTACTTCTTCCAAGACAGATTTGTTCATTCTTCTCGCAGTCCATAGTATATTCGATATTCTTTGCCAACACCACAATTCAAATGCATCAATTCTTCTTCAGTCTTCCTTATTCATTGTCCAGCTTTCATATGCATATGAGATGATTGAAAATACCATGGCTTGGGTCAGACACATCTTAGTCATCAAAGTGACATCTTTGCTTTTTAACACTTTAAAGACATCTTTTGCAGCTTATTAGAAAAATGCAAATGAACCTGAGGTTCCTGGGTCATGCGTTGTCTAAGAAAGGAGCACTGAGCTAAGCAGCATCTTAAGAATACTTTCTTAGTTATGACTTAATGTCATCTACCCCATACGTGGTAAGATAACAAAACAGCCTCATTCATGGCCTTTAAATCTTCAGGAAACTGAAGTAAGTTGACATGGTCATATTTTTCATATCCCTAACTTCGTTGTATTTGAAACTTGAACCTTAATTTCTTCTACAGATATTTTTTCAAGTAGAGGGGAGTGTTTTGGTAGGCATTAAAACACTATAATCTCACACTTCACAATATGCCAGTTCTCTCTTTCAGGTTACAGTGGTGTCCGACACTGCTTTCACACCACAGCAAAGAGCAGGAAACGTCCCCAGGTCCCTACCTACTTCAGCCACTCGACAAAGGGACCTCCAGCTGCCCACCAGAAGTGTTTAATTTGTGAGACCCAGCAGGCCCAGCCCCTCACACTTTAGAATAGCCTACAACAAGAGTGAAGTCTTAAGGAAAAAGATAAGCAATTAAACTGCAAATTTAAATTATATAACATTGATGCCTATAAACAGAGTTATCCGATAGGACTTTCTGAGATGACAGAAATGCTCTGTTAGCTAAACTGTCAAATAGGGCAGCCACAAGCCACATATGCTCTTGAACACTTGAAATGTGGCTAATATGACTTAGGAAATAAATTTTTTATTTAATTTTTTTATTTAAATATAATTCACATACCATAAAATTCACACTTTTTGAATTGAATAATTCAGTGGTTTTTAGTACATTCACCATGTTGTGCAACTATCACCACCATCTAATTCCAGAGCATTTTTATCACTCCATAAGGAAATCGATACCCTTAGCAGTCACTCTCCATTTTGTCTTCCCCTAGTCCCTGAAAACCAGGAATATTCTGTCCCTATGGAGTTGCCTATTCTGGACATCTCATAGAAATAGAAATAGAACCATGCGTTTCATATAAATAAATATAACTAGAATCATAAATTCTCTATACCACAAATCATGCATTTCCAATGAATTATTTCATACAAATCACATTAATAAACCACATGAAATCATACATTTCATATAAATATATAAATAGAATCATACAGCCTTTGTGTCTGGTTTCTTTCATGCAGTGTAATGTTTACAAGGTTCACCGATGTTGTAGCATGTTATCAGTTCTTCATTCCTCTTTATGTCTCTATAATATTCTATCGTATGAATGTACAACATTTTGTTTATTTACTCTTCAGTTGGTAGAAATTCGGATTCTTTCCAATTTTTGGCTGTTATATATAATTCTGCTATGAACATTGGTATTTTTGTGTGGACATGTGTTTTCAACTCTCTTGTATATAAAACTAGAAGTGGAATTGCTGCATCATATGGTAACTCTGGAGCCCTGGTGGCGTAGTAGTTAAGAACTTGGCTGCTAACCAAAAGATTGGCAGTTCAAATCCACCAGCCATTCCTCGGAAACTCTATGGAGCAGTTCTACTCCGTCCTGTAGGGTCACTGTGAGTCAGAATCGACTCGACGGCAACAGGTTTGGTTTTTTTCATATGGGCCTCCTGAGGCTTAGGGAGCATTGAGCCCCCAGGTGATCCCTCTTAGTTGGGTTGGCCCCTACTCACTGGCCTCAGGTGTGGTCGTTTTCTCATAACCAAGACCAAAAAGCCAAATCATCCACTGCAAAGGGGTTCCATACCTCGTAGTATTTACCCCCTGGTCCTTTGATCATTTTTCTTTCACATGGTTAACAGTCGACCATCATCATCACAATATCCAATTAATATTTGCCTGAAGGGTGGAGTTATGTGTTCTGTTTTTTACACAATATCCAATATTCGTTTCCACAATACATTCAGGTCTATCTTATAACACCAGGTAGGGGAACATTCCTTCAGTCATCACACACAGTATTCATATTACATTTAGATAATCACATACCAGCTTTATATCATCAGTTTTAAATATTCAATTTCACATAAAGCCTGTCAATTTCTAATTTCATTTCATCCCCTCAGACCCCATGCTTCCCTGAGTTAGGAGTTGTTGTATTAGATCCCATTTTTACTGATACCAATTTGTTGCATCAAACCAGTCCAGGGAAATCTCAGCTCCCCTTCCGTTGGTCAATTCAGACCCCAGCTGCTTCTACACAGCCCTTCCTCTTACCCAGGGCTAGACCAGCAGGTACCAGCCACAAATTAGGGAGTTATTATGACTCCCCCACTCCTGACCAGATGCAAGTTAGGGAGTTCCTATGACTACCCCAACTTCAGATCAGTCTCAAGTTAGCAAAAGGGTCTTCCTTAATCCAATCTCCCCTGGCTAGTTAGGCTAGTTAGGTGGAATGGAAAGTTCTGCATGTGCTCCCATCTGGTACTGTAGGCAAGGGACTCTGTACTTTTAGATCAGCTGGCCCCAACATTGGAGTTTGCCTCTACACCCTCAGGGTACTGGCCACAAGCTAGGGAGTCCATACAACTGTCCTCGCCCCCACTTCAGTCCAGCCAGCCCCACTACTCCCTTAGGTCTGATAATACTTGCAAAAACTCACCAACTGCTGGGAAAAGGATATCTTTACCATTTACCCACTTATCAATCATCATCTTGATTGCTTTGGCTGGTCTTCTCCCTCAGCCACAATAGAAGGACATAAGAGCAGAACTGCGACAATGGAAGTCAGAATTAGTGAGATTGAAGATAAATCCCTTGACACCAACTTCTTCCAGGAAAAAAGAATTTAAAAAAATGAAGAAAGCCTAAGAATTATGTGGGACACTATTCATAGGAAAAACCTACAAGTGATCAGAATATCAGAATGGGGGGAGGTGGGGGCAGTGCTGGCGATAACAGAAAACACAGAGAGAATTGTTGAAGATTTGCTGGCAGAAAACTTCCCTAATATCATGAAAGATGAAAAGATATCTATCCAAGAATCTTAATGAACCCCATACAGGATACACCCCTAAAAGACATATCATAATCAAACTTGCCAACACCAAAGACAAAGAAAGAATCCTGAGAGCAGCTAAGGATAAACAAAAAGCCATCTACAAAGGAAAACCAATAAGACTAATCTCAGATTACGCAGCAGAAACCATGCAGGCAAGAAGGCAATGGATGACATATATAAAGCCTTGAAGGAAAAAAATTGCCAGTGAAAGCTTATATATCCAGCAAAATTGTCTCTTGAATATGATAGCAAAGTTATATCATTTCCAGATAAACAGAATTTAAGGGAATTTGTAAAAACCAGACCAAAATTACAAGAAACATTAAAGGAAGTCCTCTGGTTGAAGAACCAAGAACATCAGACAACAATCCAAGACTAGGACACAGGACAGATCAACCAGATATCAACACAGATAGGGAATTCACAAAAACAAAACAAAGCTCAAAGACTGAAAATAGGGAACCAGAGACGTCATTATGTAAAGGACGACATCAAAACAGAAAACGGGGAATAAACAGTGTAGTCATAGAACTTCCATATGGAGAGGAAGTCAAGGTGCTATCAAGAAATAAAAGACTGGTTTAAACTTAGAAAAATAAAGATAAATTTCAAGATGACCATAAAGGAAACAAACAAACCTACCCATTTGTCTTAGTCATCTAGTGCTGCTACAATGGAAATACCAAAAGTGGATGGCTTTAACAAAGAGAAATTTATTTCTTCACAGTAACATAGGTTAAAAGTCCAAATTCAGGGTGTCAGCTCCAGGGGAAGGCTTTCTCTCTCTGTCAGCCTTCTTCTCATCAGTGTTCCCCCAGACTAGGAGCTTCTCCACACAGGGACCTCAGGTCCAAAGGAAGCGCTCTGCTCCTGGCACTGCTTTCTTGGTGGTATGAGGGCCCCCGTCTCTCTGCTCACTTCTCTCTTTTATACCTCAAGAAATTGCCTCAGGACAATTGAGTCCTGCCTTACTAACACAACTGCCACCCATCCTCCCTCATTAACATCATAGAGGCAGGTTTAAAACATACAGGAAAATCACACAATACCAGGAATCATGGCTCAGCCAAATTGATACACACACTTTTGGGGGGACATATTTCAATCCATGACACCATCAAAGTAAAAATGAAGAAAAACATAAAGACTCAGCAAATATAAAACCAACAATAATGAAAGAGATGAAAAGAGAATACATAAACAAAAAGAATTCAGCACATAAAATTAAGTGGAACAAAGAAACTGTCAACATCACAAAAAAAAATCAAAATGACAGCACTAAACTCATACTTATCAATAATTACACTGAATGTAAATGGCCTAAATGTACCAGTAAAGAGACAGAGAGAGGCAGAATGGATAAAAAAAAATCCATCTATATGCTGTCTACAAGAGACACACCTTAGACACAAAGACATGAACAACTAAAACTCAAAGGATGGAAAAAAAATATATGAAGCAAACAATCACCAAAAAAGAGCAGGAGTGGCAATAATAATCTCTGATAAAATAGACTTCAAAGCAAAATCCACCATAAAGGATAAGGAAGGACACTATATAATGATTACAGGGTAGATACACCAGTAGGACATAAACAAATACATACACACCCAGTGACAGGGCCTCAAAATACATAAAACAAACTCTAATAGCATTGAAAAGAGAAAAACATAGTTCCACAATAATGGTAAGAGATTTCAACACACAACTTTCCATGACAGACAGAACATCTAGAAAAAAACTCAATAAAGATACAAAATATCTAAATGCTGCAATCAACCAACTCAACCTCACACACATAAAAAGAACATTCCACCAAACAGCAGCAAAGTATACATTCTTTTTCAATGCACATGGAACATTCTCCAGAATAGACCACATTTTAGGCCACAAAGAAGTCTTCACAAAATCCGAAACATCAAAATAATACAAAGCATCTTCTCTGATCATAATGCAATAAAAGTAAAAATCATTAACAGAAGTGGCAAGGCAAAAAAATCAAATACATGAAAATTGAACAACATCTTGCTTAAAAACTGTTGGGTAAAAGAAGAAACCAAAGATTGAATAAAAAAATCATAGAATTAAATGAGAATGAAAACACAGCTTACCAAAACTTTTGGCACTTAGCAAAAGAAGTGCTTAGAGGTCAATTTGTAGCAATAAATGCACACACTGAAAAAGAAGAACAAGCCAAAATCAAAACATTAACCCTACAACTTGAACAAATAGAAAGAGAGCAGCAAAAGGAGCCCTCAGGCACCAGAAGAAAGGAAATAATAAAGATTAGAGCAGAAATAAATGAAATAGAGAATAGAAAAACAATAGAAAGAATCAACAAGACCAAAAGTTGGTCCTTTGAAAAGATCAACAAAATCAACAAGCCACTGGCCAAACTAACAAAAGAAAAACAGGAGAGGAAGCAAATAACCCAAATAAGAAATGAGATGGGTGATGTCACAACAGACCCAACTAAAATAAAAAGGATTATAACAGAATATTTTTGTGATGGTTAAGATTGCGTGTCAGCTTGGCTGAGCCATGATTCTCAGTGTTTGGGCAGTCATGTAATGCTGTGATCACTTCTCTGTTGAGATTTGATACATGATCACCCCCATGATGGGATCTGCTGTGAGTAGCTGATCAGCTGAATGGGAGTTTCTTTGGGTGTGTAGCCTGCATTGAGTGTGGGTGGAAGTTCAGGTAGGGCTCTGGGGGGCTTTTGTTTGTTCTGGATCCTGCAGCTGGCTCCTGTTCATCTGACCTCTGGTTCTTGGAACTTGAGCTAGCAGCTTACCTGCAGTCTTCCCTGCCAATCTTGGGATTCGTCAGTCTACACAGCCTATGAACAACAGCCCTGCTCTCCAGCCTACCAATCTTGGGTTTGCCAGCCCATGTGGCTACGTGAATCAGGAGAAGCCTCATTCTTGACCCATGGACTTGGGATGTTACAGCCTCTACAACTGCGTGAGCCATTTCCTTGATATAAATAAATCTCTCTCTCTCTCTCTCTCTCTCTCTATATATATATATATATGTGTGTGTGTATATATTTATATGCTTTACTAGTTTTGCTTTTCTAGAGAAACCAGCCTAAGACAACTATGAAAAATTGTACTCCAACAAATTTTAATACCTAGAGGAAATGGACAAATTTCTAGAAACACACTACCTACCTAAACTAACACAAACTGAGGTAGAAAAATTAAATAGACTCAATACAAAAGAAGAAACTGAAGAGATTTTAAAAAAACTCCCAACAAATAAAAAAGCCCTGGCTTCACTGGAGAATTCTACCAAACTTTCAGAGAAGTGCTAACAGCAATACTACTCAAGCTATTTCAGAGCATAGAAAAGGAAAGAATACTCCCGAACTCATTCTATGAAGCCAGCTGTCTTAGTTATCTAGTGCTGCTACAACAGAAATACCACAAGTGGACGGTTTTAACGAAGAGAAGTTTATTTCCTCACAGTCAAAGTAGGCTAAAAGTCCAAATTCAGGGCGTCAGCTCCAGGGGAAGGCTTTTTCCCTCTGTCAGCCTTCTTCTCTTCAGTGTTCCCCCAGACTAGGAGCTTCTCTGCACAGGGACCGCAGTCCAAAGGACGTGCTCTGCTCCCGGCACTGCTTTCTTGATGGTATGAGGTCCCCCTGTCTCTCTGCTCACTTCTGTCTTTTATATCTCAAGAGATTGCCTCAAGACACAATCCAGTCTTGTAGATCCAGTCCCGCCTTACTAACACAACTACCACCCATCCTCCCTCATTAACATCATAGAGGCAGGTTTACATCATACAGGAAAATCACACAGTACCAGGAATCATGGCCTAGACAAATTGGTACACACATTTTTTGGGGGGACATAACTCAAACCACGACACCAGCATAACCCTGATATCAAAGTCAGGAAAAGACACCACAAAAAAAGAAAACTACAGACCAATATTTCTCATGAACATAGATGCAAACATTTTCAACAAAATTCTAGCCAACAGAATATCAAAAAAAATATAATAATACATCATAACCAGTTGGGATTCATACTAGCTATGCAGTGCGGTTCAACATCAGAAAATCAATCAACATAATCCACCACATAAATAAAACAAAAGAAAAGAATCATATGATCTTATTAATCAATGCAAAAAAGGCATTCAACAAAGTCCAACAAACATTCATGATAAAAACTCTCAGCAAAATAGGAATAGAAGGGAAATTCCTCAACCTAATAAAGGACATTTATACAAAGCCAATAGCCAACATCATTCTGAATGGAGATAGATTGAAAACATTTCCCTTGAGAACAGGAACTAGACAAGGATGCCCTTTATCACCACTCTTTTTCAACATTGTGCTGGAAGTCCTAGCTAGAGCAATAAGGCAAGAAAAAGAAACAAAGGACATCCATATCAGTAAGGAAGCAGTAAAACTATCCTTATTCACAGATGATATGATCTTATACACAGAAAACCACAAAGAATCCACAAGAAAGCTACTGGAACTAATATACGATTTCAGCAAAGTAGCACGATACAAGATTAACACACAAAAATCAGCTGGACTCCTCTAACCAACAAAGAGAACTTCCAAAAGGAAATTACCAAATCAATACTACTTACAATAGCCCCCAAGAAGATAAAATACTTAGGAATAAGTCTAACCAATGACTTAAAAGAGCTATACAAATAAAACTAGAAAACACTACTGCAAGAAACCAAAAGAGACCTATATAAGTGGAAAAACACACCATGCCCATGGATAGGAAGACACAACATTGTGAAAATGTCCATTCTACCCAAAGTGACCTACCAATACAATGTAATCCTGATCAAAATTCCAACAACATTCTTTAACAAGATGGAGAAACAAATCACCAACTTTATATGGAAAGGTAAGAGGCCTCAGCTAAGTAAAGCATTACTGAAAAGGAAGAACAAAGTGGGAGGCCTCACACCACCTTATTTTAGAAACTATTATACAGCCACTGTAGTCAAAACAGCCTGATCCTGGTATAACAACAGACACATAGATCAATGGAACAGAATTGAGAACCAAGACGTAAATCCATCCATCTATGAGCAGCTGATATTTGACAAAAGCCCCAAGTTCATTTATTGGGGAAAAGACAGTCGCTTTAACAAATGGTGCTGGCATAACTGGATGTCCATCTGTAAAAAAATGAAAAGAGAACCATACCTCACACCATACACTAAAACTAAATCAAAATGGATAAAAGACCTAAATATAAAACCTAAAATGAAAAAGATTATGGAAGAAAAAATAGTGATAACACTAGAGGCCCTAATATACAGCATAAATAGACTACAAACCATAACTAACAATGCACAAACACCAGAAGAGAAACTAGATAACTGGGAGCTCCTAAAAATTAAACACTTACGCCCATCAAAAGACTTCATCAAAGAAGTAAAAAGAGAACCTACAGACTGGGCAAAAAATTTTACTATGACATATTTGACAAGGGTCTAACCTCTAAACTGTATAGAATATTTCAACACCTCAACAACAAAAAGACAAACAGTCCAATTAAAAAATAGGCAAAGGATATGAACAGACATTTCACCAAAGAAGACATTCAGGGAGCTAACAAACACGTGACAAAATGCTCTCGATCATTAGCCATTAAAGAAATGCAAATCAAAACTACATTGAGACACCATCTCTCCCTGTCATTACTGGCGCTAATCCAAGAAACACAAAATAACAAATGTTGGAGATGTTGTGGGGATATTGGTATTCTCATGCACTGCCGGTGGGAATGTAAAATGGTACTACCACTTTGGAAAACGATATAGCACTTCCTTAGAAAGCTAGAAATAGACATACCATATGATCCAGCAATCCCATTCCTAGGAATATATCTTAGAGAAATAAGAGCCGTCACACTAATAGACACATGCACATTCATGTTCATTGCAGCACTATTCACAATAACAAAAAGATGGAAACAACCTAAATGATCATCAATAGATGAATGGATAAACAAATTATGGTACATATACACAATGGAATACTATGCAATGATAAAGAACAATGATGAATCCATGAAACATCTCACAACATGGATGAATCTGGAGGGCATTATGCTCAGTGAAATAAGTCAGTCACAAAAGGACAAATATAGTGTGAGACCACTATTATAAGAACTCAAGAAAAGCTTTACACAGAAAAAGCCATTCTTTGATATTTCCAAGGATGGGGAGGGAGGGGAAGGGGAAATCAGTAGCTAGATAATACACAAGTGTCAGCTTTGGTGAAGGGACAACACACAATATAGGAGAAGTCAGCACAACTTGACCAAAGCAAAAGCATAGAAGTTTCCTAGACACATCCAAACACTTTGAAGGGGAGGCAGGGCCAAGATGGCGGAGTAGTCAGACTCTTCCTGTGGTCCCTCTTACAACAAAGACCTCAAAAAAATAGTGAATCGATTATATATGACAATCTAGGAGCCCTGAACATCAAAGACAAAGTTGAGGAATCCAATTGAGGGGCAGGTGGAGGGAGAGAAGTTTCAGAAGCAGTGAGGAGTTGCCAGACCTGACCCAGCAGGAACCAGCACCCTGCAGGCTGGATGGATGCTGTAAGCAGTGAGGCAAGCAGTGGCACTCGGGACGGGAAAGACTGAGCGGCACAGAGTCGGCTCAAACTTCCCGAACCAGCAAGGAACACAACTTGATCAATGAAAGATAAGTACAAGCATTTAACCTACTGAGCAGATCAAAAAAAAAAAAAAACCCTCCTTTTGGGAAATACCTCTCTCCCATTTACTTGCTCCCTCCTTGCTCTGCTCTGTGTCCCAGGTCTGGCTTCAGAGATTGCTGCACTCCCCGGGCCACAAGTGGGACATGCTGTGCACCCTGGGCCATTTTCCTGGCTTTGGAGAGGGAACAAATTAACAGGAAAAAATAATCCGCCAGCTCCCCTAAGCTGGAACTCAGAGCAGGCACAAACCCTTTGCCTAGGCACAGGCATAAGGCGTCCACAGACTTCGAATGCATTTCACCCCTGAGAAGACCTGTGTGGGCCCATTTCAACAGTGTAGGCCCTCATTAGCACAGTATACCAGTGTATATACCTGAAGCCTATTTTCATCTGTATCTGCTATAAGGGGAAGTGGAAGATTTGTGACATTTCACACCCCCTGCCCATTAAGCAGGGTCCTCACCTACCCACATCAGGGGCCTGAGGACTGGTGGCTCCACCCACTCCACCGAGCCACCCACAATAGAGGTCCAAGAATAAGTGGTGACTCCCAGTCCTTAGAGCCAACAGCACTGGGTGCCCATAGTCCAGCTGCAAAACCCACCTGTCTACGCACTCTAGGGAATGGGGACACTCCTTCCACCCAGACACTCAGGGGTAGCAGTCAGCCCCCTGCCTTGATCAGCACATGACCCTCTACTGCAGACAGATGCCTCTGCCTACTCCAATCACTCTTGCCCATCTAGGACTGTCGGTGACAGCCTGCACCATACACTTGCTGACCAAGTGACCTGATGTCAGATGTCAAGTGACCTGGACACCTGAGCTGAATCCATACAAGAAAAGTAAACAAACTCTTCAGCTCACATACCTAGTAACAGCTCTAGCCACCTGGAGACAGGATGTGAGATCGTCAAAGACTCCAATAATCAAACTAGCTCACATGAGCAGCCTATTTGGGCATAACAAAAAAAAAATAAGAAGAAGAAGCTAGGACACAGTAAGTAAACATAAAACAAATTAAAATAATAACTCATTGGTAGCTCAGAGACAACAGTCAATATCAAATCACATAAAGAGAGACTATGCCGGCTTCAGCAAGCAACCAAAACAAAGAATCAAAAAACCTTCCAGAGGAAGAGAACTTCTTGGAATTACCAGAGGTAGAATTCAAAAGACTAATATACAGACTCTTCAAGAAATCGTAAAGGAGATCAGGCAACATGCAGACCAAGCCAAAGAACCCACAGACAAAGCAACAGAGGAACTTAAGAAGGTTTTTCAAGAGCATAAAGACAAATTTAATAGTCTGCAAGAATCTATAGAGAGACAGCAAACAGAAATTCAAAAGATTAACAACAAAATTTCAGAATTAGACAACTCAATAGAAAGTCATAGGAGAAGAACTGAGGGAATGGAAGTCAGAATTAGTGGGAATGAAGATAAAGCACTTGACACCAACTTATTTGAGGAAAAATCAGATAAAAGAATTTTAAAAAATGAAGAAACCTTAAGAATTATGTGGCATTCTATCAAGAGGAATAACCTATGAGTGGAGTATCAGAACAAGCGGTGATATCAGAGAATACAGAGAGAATTGTTAAAGATCTGTTGGCAGAAAACTTCCCTGATATCATGAAAGATGAGAAAATACCTATCCAAGAAGCTCATCAAACCCCACACAAGGTAGATCCCAAAAGAAAGTTACCAAGACATATTATAATCAAACTTGCCAAAATCAAAGAGAAAGAATTTTAAGAGCAGATAGGGATAAATGAAAAGTCACCTACAAAAGAGAGTCAATAAGACTAAGCTCTGATTACTCAGCAGAAACCATGCAGGCAAGAAGGCAATGGGATGACATATATAAAGCCCCTTGAAGGAAAAAATTTTCAGCCAAGAATTATATATCCAGCAAAACTATCTCTCAAATATGATGGCGAAATTAGGGTGTTTCCAGATAAACAGAAGTTTAAGGAATTTGTAAAAATCAAATCAAAATTACAAGAAATACTAAACAGAGTCCTCCAGTTGGAAAATCAATAACATCACACAACAACCCAAGACTAGAACAAAGGACAGAGCAACCAGACATCAACCCAGCTAGGGAAGTCATAAAAATAAATCAAAGCTAAAACACTGAAAATCAGGAAACAGAGACGTCAATATGTAAAAGATGACAACATTAAAACAAAAAACAGGGACTAAATAATGTAGTCATAGATCTTTCATATGGAGAGGAAGTCAAGGTGATATAAAGAAATAAAAAAACTGGTTTAAACTTAGAAAAATAGAGGTAAATATTAAGGTAATCACAAAGGGAACTAACAGTCCTACACATCAAAATTTAAAAAAAAGAAAGAAAGAAAAACATGAAGACTCAGCAAATACAAAATCAACAACAATGAAAAAGATGAAAAGAAAATACATAAAGAAAAATGACTCACAATAGAAAATTAAGTGAAACAAAGAAACTGTCAACAACATTAAAAAAAAAGACATCAAAATGACAGCATTAAAAGCATACCTATCAATAATTATGATTAATGTAAATGGACTAAATGCACCAATAAAGAGACAGAGAGTTGCAGAACGGATAAAAAAAAATGATCCGTCTATATGCTGCCTACAAAAAACACACCTTAGACTTAAAGACACAAACAAACTAAAACTCAAGGGATGGGAAAAAATATATCAAGCAAACAACACTCAAAAAGGAGCAGGAGTGGCAATAATAATCTCTGATAAAATAGACTTCAAAGGAAAATCCACCACAAAGGGTAAAGAAGGACACTATAAAATGATTAAAGGGTCAATACACCAGGAGGACATAACCATAATAAATATTTATGCACCCAAAGACAGGGCTCCAAAATATATAAAACAAACTCTAACAGCATTAAAAAGAGAAATAGACAGCTCCACAATAATTGTAGGAGACTTCAACACTCCATTTTCAGTGAAGGACAGAACATCTAGAAAGAAGCTCAATAAAGGCTCGCAAGATCTAAATGCCACAATCAACTAACTTGATTTCATAGACATATACAGAACACTCCACCCAACAGCAGCCAAGTATACTTTCTTTTCCAACGCACATGGAACATTCTCCAGAATAGACCACATATTAGGCCACAAAGTAAGCCTTAACAGAATCCAAACCATCGAAATATTACAAAGCATCTTTTCTGACCATGAAGCCATAAAAGTAGACATCAATAATGGAAAAGGCAAGGAAAAAAAATCAAACACATGGAAACTGAACAATGCCTTGCTCAAAAACCACTGGGTTATAGAGAAATAAAGGAGGGAATACAGAAATTAATAGAATCAAACGAGAATGAAAACACATCCTACCAGAACCTTTGGGACACAGTAAAAGCAGTGTTCAGAGGCCACTTTATAGCAATAAACGCACACATCCAAATAGAAGAATGGGCCAAAATCAAAGAATTAACCCTACAACCCAAACAAGTAGAAAGAGATCAGCAAAAGAAGCCTTCGGGCACCAGAAGAAAGGAAATAATAAAAATTAGAGCAGAATTAAATGAAACAGAGAACAGAAAAACAATTGAAAGAGTTAAAAAGACCAAAAGCTGATTCTTTGAAAAGGTCAACAAAAGCAATAAACCATTGGCCAAACTGACAAAAGAAAAACAAGAGAGGAAACAAATAACCTGAATAAGAAATGAGATGGGTGATAGCACAACAGACCCAACTGAAATTAAAAGAATCATAACAGAATACTATGAAAACAGTGCTCCAACAAATTTGAAAACCTAGAGGAAATGGAAAAATTTCTACAAACACTTTGAAGGACCGAGTAGCTGGGGCTGGAGGCTGGGGACCAGAGTCTCGGGGGACACCTAGGTCAACTGGCATAACATAGTTCATAAAGAAAATGTTCTATATTCCACTTTGGTGAGTAGCATCTGGGGTCTTAAAAGCTTACAAATGGCCATCTAAAATACATCTATTGGTCCCATCCCATCCAGAGCAAAGGAGAATGAAGAAAACCAAAGGCACAAGGAAAATATTAGCCCAAAGGACTAAAGGACCACGTGAACCAAAGACTCCACCAGCCTGAGCCCAGAAGAACTAGATGATCCCCAGGATACCACCAATGACTGCTCTGACAGGGATCACAACAGAGAGCCCCGGACAGAATGGTAGAAAAATGTAGAACAGAATTCAAATTCACAAAATTTCCAGACTTACTGGTCTGACAAAGACTGGAGGAACCCCTGAAACTATGGCCCCCTGGCACTCTGCTAACTCAGAACTGAAACCATTCCTGAAGCCTATGTTTCAGACAGGCCTATAAAACAAAAAATAACACACATGAGGAATGTGCCTCTTAGTTCCATCAGATATACGAGATCTAATGGGAAACTCCTGTCCAAAAGCAAGATGAAAGGCAGGAGGGACAGCAATTGGACAAATGGGCATAGGGAACCCATGGTGGAAAGGGGGAGAGTGCTGTCACACTGTGGGGATTCCAACCAAAGTCACAAAACAACATATGTATAAATCTTTGAATGAGAAATTAACTTAAGCTATAAACTTTCACCTAAAGCACAATTAAAAAAAGAAAGAAGAGAAGAAGATCCCTTTTATCTGATAGGTCTTAAAACAAGAACTTTAGAGTCTTGTCCAAGGAACCAAAACAATGACCATGACAGCCTCTGAAAAGGGGATCTTTCCCATTTCTTTACAAGTAAACAGCACATCTACCCAGCCCTTCAGTGTGGGTGGCATGAACATTCCTTGTCTGTGACTTGGGGTCCCACCCCAGGTATAGACAGACGTCCATTTCTGTCTGTGAGTGTCACCTCGTAGGGTGGTAATCTGATCAGCTAAAACTGTCTATATGGGTAACTGTTGGGGTAGGCTACTGGGTTGTGTGTACAGAAGCTAAATGCCAGGTGTCATCCTTTCCCCAACTGCTCCTGTCATCGCTCAATGGGCTCATGAACAAAGTGGCCATGGTGGCAGGGATGGAGGTTATGCATGGGCTCAGCAACATGGACTTCCACTCACCAAGGCCAACTTGGCTACAGCCACTGCTCAGTGCCCAAACTACCAGCAATAGAGACCAACACTGAGTCCCGATATAGCACCATCCCTCGAAGTGATCAGCCAGCAACCTGGTGGCAAGTTGATTACCCTGGACCTCTTCCATCATGGAACGGGTGGCATTTTGTTCTTACTGGAATAGACACTTACTCTGGATGTGGATTTGCCTTCCCTGCACGCAATGCTTCTGCCAAAACTGCCATCCGTGGACTACAGAATGCCCTATCCATCATCATGGTATCCCATACAGCATCATCTCGGATCAAGGGACTCACTTCACAGCAAATGAAGTGTGGCAATGGGCTCATGCTCATGGAATGAATTAACTGGTCTTACCATGTTCCCCATCATCCTGAAGCAGCTGGCTTGATAAAACGATGGAATGGCCTTCTAAAGACTCAATTAATGGTGCCAGATAGATGGCAGTACCTTTCAGGGTTGGGGAAATGTTCTCCAGGAGGCTGTATATGCTCTAAACCAGTGTCTAATATATGGTGCTCTTTCTCCCATAGCCAGGATTCGTGAGCCCAGGAATCAAGGGGTGGAAATGGGAGTGGCACCACTCACTATTACCTTTGGTGACCCATTCATAATATTTTTGCTTCCTCTCCCCACAACCTTATGCTCTGCAGGTCTAGAAGTCTTAGTTCCAAAGGGAGGAATGCTCCCACCTAGAGACACATCACTGATTCCATTGAACTGGAAGCTAGGAATGACACCTGGCCACTTTGGGCTCCTTATGCCTCTGGATCAACAGGCAAAGAAGGGAGTTACCATACTGGCTGGTGTGATTGATCCTGATTACCAAGAGGAAATCAGATTGATATTACATAATGGAGGTAAAGAAGAGTATGTCTGTAATGAAGGAGATCCCTTAGGGTGTCTCTTAGTACTACCATGCCCTGTGATTAAAGTGAATGGAAAACTACAGCAACCCGATTCTGACATGATTACTAATGGCCCAGAAACTTCAGGAATGAAAGTTTGGGTCACCTTACCACGACCAGCTGAGGTGCTTGCTGAGGGCAAACGGAATATGGAATACGTGGTGGAAGAAAGTAGTTCTAAATACCAGTCACAACACTAGCCATTAGAGAAATGCAAATTAAAACCACAGTGAGATACCATCTCACCCCAGCAGTACTGGCACAAATCAAAAAAACTGGAAGTAATAAATATTGGAGAGGCTGCGGGGAGATTGGAACCTTTACGCACTGCTGGTGGGAATGTAAAATGATACAACCATTTTGGAAAATGATATGGCACTTCCTTAGAAAGCTAGAAATAGAAATACCATACTATCTGGCAATCCCACTCCTAGGAATAAATCCTAGAGAAATAAGAGCCATCGCACAAATAGACATATGTACACCCACGTTCTTGGCAGCATTGTTCACAATAGCAAAAAGGTGGAAACAACCTAGATGCCCACCAACAGATGAAGGGATAAACAAACTATGGTACATACACACAGTGGAGTTTTATGCAACGAAAAGAACAGTGATGCATCTAAGAAGCATCTCATAACATGGATGAAACTGGAGGACATTATGCTGAGTGAAATAATTCAATCAAAAAAGAACAAATATTGCATAAGACCTCTACTGTAAAAACTCATGAAAAAGTTTACACACAAAAAGAACAATCTTTGTTGGTTATGAGGGATGGGAGGGGTGGGGGGAAAACTAAATAGACAATAGATAAGTGGTAACTTTGGTGAAGGGTAAGACAGTACACAATACTGGGGAAACCAGCATAACTTGTACAAGGAAAGGTTATGGAAGTTCCATAGACACATTCAAACTTCCTGAGGGACTGAATTGCTGGGTGGAGGGCTGTGGAGACCATGGTCTCGGTAAACATCTAGCTCAATTGGCATAACACAGTTTATAAAGAAAATGTTCTACTTTCTACCTTGGTGAGTAGCATCGGGTCTTAAAAGCCTGTAAGCAGCCATCTAAGATATTCCGCTGGTCTCACCCCATCGGAAGCAAGGGAGAATGAAGAAAACAAGATACAAGGAAAAGATTGG
>NW_004444082.1:4197204-4198338 GCF_000243295.1 Trichechus manatus latirostris | reverse complement strand
ACTGGCCTGACAGAGACTGGAGAAACCCCGAGAGTATGGCCCCTGGACACCCTTTAAGCTCAGTAATGAAGTCACTCCCAAGGTTCACCGTTCAGCCAAAGTTTAGACAGCCCCATAAAACAAAATGAGACTAATGGGGCACAACAGTCCAGGGACAAGGACTAGAAGCCAGGAGTGGACAGAAAAGCTGGTAATAGGGAACCCAAGGTTGAAAAGGGAGAGTGTTGACATGTTGTGGTCTTGTTAACCATTATCATAAAACAATATGTGTACTGTTTAATGAGAAACTATTTGTTCTGTAAACCTTCATCTGAAGTACAATAAAATAAATGAATAAATACCAGTTACAGCCACGTGACCAGTTGCAGAAACGAGGGCTGTAATTGTTATGAGTATTTCTGCTTTGTATGTGTGCATCAAATATTTGTTTTCTTCACTTATAAAACATAAGATGTAAACAAGGCTAGTGCATTTTCGGTTGTATGTGTGTTCATTGTATAATGTTAGGCGCAAGTATGACTTTATAATTGTCTTTATTCAGAGATTATATATGGTTTAAGGAGATGCGTACCGGTGCCAAGCTGACAAGGGGATGGATTGTGATGGTTCAGGCTGTGTTTCAACTTGGCTGGGCCATGATTCTCAGTGGTTTGGCAGTTATGATGTAGCTTGGCAGTTGTATGATGCTGTGATCACTTCCATGATGAGATTTGATATAATGTGATCACCTCCATGATGGGATCTGCTGTGAGTAACCAATCAGTTGAAAGAGAGTTTCCTTGGGCGTGTGGCCTGCACTGAATATAACTGGACATTCTGGCAAGGCTCGTGGGCTTTTGCTTACTCGGGATCCTGCAACTAGCTCCTGTTCATCTGATCTCCAGTTCTTGGGACTTGAGCTAGCAGCTTACCTGCGGTCTTGCCTGCCCATCTTGTGATTCATCGATCTTTGCAGCCTGTGAGCAAGAGCCCTGCTCTCTGACCTCCTGATCTTGGGTTCGCCAGCTCTTGTGGCTACATGAATCAGGAGAAGCCTCTATCCTGACCCACGGACTTGGGATGTTCCAGTCTCTACAACTGCATGAGCCATTTCTTTGATATAAATCTCTATATATATATATTTATACACTTTAC
>NW_004444082.1:4184648-4197104 GCF_000243295.1 Trichechus manatus latirostris | reverse complement strand
ACTCCCTTTTAAAGTTTTGGCTACTCATAGCAGATCCCATCATGGGGATGATCACATATCAAATCTCAACAAGGAAGTGATCACAACATTATACAACTGTCAAAACTCTGAGAAATCATGGCCCAGCCAAGTTGACACAAAATCTTAACCATCACAGAATGTAAGGAGGTAGGGAAACTAGATTAATGGAAATGGAACAACCAGAACAGAAATGATGAGAATGTGCACACACTGTAAAGAATGTAACATTACGGAACAACTTGTGTAGAAATTGTTAAATGGGAGCCTAAACTGCTGTATAAACCTTCACCAAAAACACAATAAAATATTACTTAAAAAAAGAAAAAGACAAAAATCAGAGTAACCAACCATCTAAATGCTTGGCATTATGTGGATAAAATCTGTAGATTTTTTTACTGAGATTCCCAATGCTGTTCCCTCCCACTTTCTTCATCTGGTTAATTCCTACATCTCCTTTGGATCACAGCTTAAGCTTCACTTCTGAAAGGACTTCCCAGCCATGCCACCACTCACATAGTCCCATGGACTATCCTTCTTACAGCTGGTTCACATTGTCTTGCAATTACTTGCTCACTTGTCTTGACAGCTTCCTGGAGGCAAGGACCATGCTGCCTTGCTCGCAGTTCTGCCCATAGCACCAGGCATACTCCTGGCCCACCATGGGCCCTCATTAAATAACTGTAGAATAAATGTTTGGTGGTCTGTATTCAACCCACCAAGTGTCCTTGTCCTGAAACTTACAAGTGCCTGTCATGTTGAACTTTCCAAGAAGCCAAATGTGGTCTTTTTTTTTTTAATTGTGGTAAAATATGTACAACAAAAATTTGCCATTTCAACCATTTTTAAGTGTAGAATTCAGTAACATTAATTACATTCACCATGTTGTGCTACCGTCTCCACTATTCATTTCCAAAAGTTTTACACCACCCCAAACAGAAACTCAGTACCCCTTCAGCAAAAACTCCCATTTCCACATCTCCTAGCCCCTGCTAACAACTGAAAAACTTTGGTCTCTATGCATTTGCCTATTCTAGGTATTTCATATAAGTTGGGTCATACAATACCGTATTTGTCCTTTTCTGACATATTTCACTCAGCATGATGTTTTCAATGTTCACCTATGTGATAGCATGTATCAGAATTTCATTTCTCTATATGGCTGAATAATATTCTATTGCATGTAAATAACACATTTTGTTTATCCATTCATCTGTTGATAGACATGGGGGTTGTTTCCACCTTTTGGCTGTTGTGAATAATGTTGCAATGAATTTGGTGTATACATCTGTATTTGAGTCCCTGCTTTCAAGTCTTTTGGGTATATAACTAGGTATGGAATTTCTGAGTCATATGGTAATTGTGTTTACCCTTTTTGAGAAATTGCCAAATCATTTTCCGCAATAGCTGCACCATTTTACATTCCCACCAGTAATGTACAAAAGTTCCAATTTCTCCACATGCTCGCAAACACTTGTTATTTTCCATTTTTCTGATAATAGCCAAGCTGGTGGGTGTGAAGTGGTATCTCATTGTGGTTTTGATTTGCATTTCCCAATGACTAATGACATTGAGATGGTCTTTATTGTTAATGTGATGTTTGTCTCTGTGTTTCTGAAAAATGGGAAGATTAACAACTAGCATGATCTTATTAGACTATCAGAAGAGCTCTGTGAAATATACAAACCAAGGATTATTACCTCATTTTACAGATGAGGAAACTGAATTGAGAGTAAAAATGTGAGGAAAGAGGAGTGGAAGTTCATCTCCAGCTGCCATTGGGAGGCTGGGCATAGCTGCTAATGGAGCACTGATGTCCTCAGGTGCTGGGACTGGCACAAACCTGGGAGGCACATGTGATCACTAGTACATTGAGTAGAAGTCTGGGGCTGGGTCTCACAGTAGCATTTGTAGGAATGGTCTTTTATTTTATCTCTTGCTCTCTTATTAGTTATTCTCTGATTGCCAGGAGGTTGGATAAAAACTATTTTGATGGATTTTTTTAAATTTTATTGCTTTTTAGGTGAAAGTTTACAGCACAAATTAGTTTCTCATTCAAAAATTTATACACAAATTGTTTTGTGACATTGGTTGCGATCTCCGCAATGTGGCAGCACTCTCCCCCTTTCCCTTTACACCACGGGTTCCCTGTGTCCATTCATGCAGGTTTCCTCTCCCTTCTTGCCTTCTTGTCTTTGCTTTTGGGCAAGTGTTGCCCATTTGGTCTCCGGGACTTGATTGAACTAGGAAGGACTTCCCTCATGGGTGTTATTGTTTGTTTTACAGGCTTGTCTAATCTTTGACTGAAGGGTGGACTTTGGGAGTGGCTTCATTTGTGAGTTAGCAGGATGTCCAGAGGTCATAGTCTTGGGGGTTCCTCCAGTGTCTGTCAGACCAGTAAGTCTGGTCTTTTTTTCTGAATTTGAATTTTGTTCTACATTTTTCTCCCACTCTGTCCAGAACCCTCTGATGTGATCCCTGTTGGAGCAGTCAGTGGTGATAGCTTGGCACCAGCTATGCTGGACTCAGTCTGGTGGAGGCTGTGGTACTTGTGGTCCATTAGTCCTTTGGACTAATCTTTCCATTGTGTCTTTGGTTTTCTTCTTTCTCCCTTGCTCCAGATGGGATGGGACCAGTGAAGTATCTTAGATAGCTGCTCACAAGCTTTTAAGACCCCAAGCACTACTCACCAAAGTACGATGTAGAACATTTTCTTTATGAACTATGTTATTCCAATTGACCTAGATGTCCCCGGTGACTATGGTCCCCAGCCCTCAGCCCCAGTAACTCAGTCCCTCAAGGTGTTTGGATGCGTCTAGGAAGCTTCTATGATTTTGCCTTGGTCAAGTAGTACTGACTTCCCCTATATCGTGTGTTGTCTTTCCTTTCACCAGAGTTAACACTTGTCTACTACCTAGTTAGTGATTTCCTCTCCCCACCCCTCCCCTTCCTCATAACCATCAAAGATTGTTTTTTTTTCTGTGTGTAAACCTTTCCTTGGTTTTTACCATAGTGGTTTTATATAATAGTTGTCCTTTTGTACTTGACTTATTTCACTCAGCATAATGCCCTACAGATTCATCCGTGTTGTGAGATGTTTCACGAATTCATCATTGTTCTTTATTGTTGCATAGTGTTCCATTGAGTGTATGTACCATAATTTGTTTATCCATTCGTCTGTTGATGGGCACTTAGGTTGTTTCCAACATTTTGCTATTGTGAATAATGCTGCAGTGAACATGAGTGTGCATATGTCTATTCGTGTGGTGGCTCTTATTTCCCTAGGACATATTACCGCAAGTGGGATTGCTGGATCATATAGTATTTCTATTTCTAGCTGTTTAGGGAGGCGTCATAGCATTTTCCATAGTGATTGTAACATTTTACACTCCCATCACCACCATAAGAGTTCCAGTGTCCCTGCAACCTCTTCAAAATTTGTTACTTCCTGTTTTTTGATTAGTGCCAGTAATGATGGGGTGAGATGGTATCTCCTTGTAGTTTTGATTTGCATTTCTGTAATGGCTAATGATTGAGAGCATTTCCTCATGTGTCTGTTAGCTGCCTGGATGTTTTCTTTGGTGAAGTGTTATTCATATCCTTTGCCCATTTTTTAATTGGATTATTTGTTTTTGTTGTTGAGATTTTGAAGTATTCTATAGATTATAGAGATCAGATCTTTATCAGATGTGTCATAGCCAAAAAAAAAAATTCCCAGTCTTAGGTTCTGTTTTTACTCTTTTGGTGAAGTCTTTCGATGGGCATAAGTGTTTAATTTTTAGGAGCTCCCAGTTATCTAGTTTATCTTTTGGTGTTTGTGCATTGTTAATTATCATTTGTATTGAATTTATGCCGTGTATTAGGGCCCCTAGCATTATCCCTATTTTTTCTTCCATGAGCTTTATCGTTTTAGGTTTTACATTTAGGTCTTTAATCCATTTTGAGTTAGTTTTTGTGTATGATGCAAGGTATGGGTCCTGTTTCATTTTTTTACAGATGGACATCCAGTTTTGCCAGCATCATTTGTTAAAAAGACTGTCTTTTCCCCATTTAATGGACTTTAGTCCTTTGTGGCTAAGGGCTATGGTTGCTAACCAAAAGGCTGGCAGTTTGAATCCACCAACTGCTCATTGGAAAATCTGTGGGGCAGTTCTCCTCTGTCCTATAGGGTCACTATGAGTCAGAATCAGCTCGACAGCAGTGGGTGGGTCCTTTGTCAGAGATCAGCTGACAATAGGTGGGCGGAGTTATGTCGGAGTTCTTGATTCTGTTCAATTGATGTATGTGTCTGTCATTGTACCACTACCAGGCTGTTTTGACTACCATGGCTATATAGTAGGTTTTGATGACAGGTAGTGTGAGGCCTTCTACTTTGTTCTTTTTCTCCAGTAACGCTTTGCTTATCCAGAGCCTCTTTCTTTTCCATATAAAGTTAGTAATTAGTTCGTCCATCTTGTTAAAGAATGCTATTGGTATTTGGATTGGGATCGAATTATATCTGTCGATTGCTTTGGCTGGAATTGACATTTTCACCGTGTTGACTTTTCCAATCCAAGAGCATGTGTATTTTTCCATTTATGCAGTCTCTTTTAGGTTTCTGCAATAGTGCTTTGTAGTTTTCTTTGTATAGGTCTTTTATGTCCCTGGTTAGATTTATTCCTAAGTATTTTATCTTTTCAGGGGCTGTTGTAAATTGTATTGTTTTCCTGATTTCCTTTTCGAAGTTCCTCTTGTTGGTGTATAGGAATCCAACTGATTTTTGCGTGTTTATATTGAATCCTATTACTCTGCTGAATCTATTAGTTCCAGTAGTTTTCTTGTGGAATCTTTGGGGTTCTGTATGTATAGGATCATATCATCTGTGACTAGAGATAGTTTTACTTCTTCCTTACCAATTTGGATGCCCTTTATTTCTTTTTCTTGCCTTATTGCTCTAGCTAGGACTTCCGGCACAATGTTAAATAGGAGTGGTGATAAAGGGCATCCTTGGCTTGTTCCCATTCTCAGGGGGAATGATTACAGCTTCTCTCCATTGAGAATGATGTTGGCTGTTGGTTTTGTATAGACGCCCTTTATTATGTTGAGGAATTTCCCTTCTATTCTTATTTTACTGAGAGTTTTTATCAGGAATGGGCATTGGACTTTATCAAATGCCTTTTCTGTGTTGAATGAGATGATCATGTGATTCGTTTCTTTTGTTCTGTTTATGTGATGATTACATTGATTGATTTTCTAATGTTGAACCATCCTTGCATACCTGGTCTGAATCCTACTTGGTTGTGGTGTATTATGTTTTTGATATGATGCTGAATTCTGTTGGCTAGAATTTTGTTGAGAATTTTTACGTTTATAGTCATGAGAGGTACTGGTCTGTAATTTTCTTTTTTTGTGGTGTCTTTGCCAAGCTTTGGCATCAGGGTTGTGCTTCATAGAATGAGTTCGAGAGTATTCCTTCCTTTTCTATGCTGAAATAGTTTTAGTAGTACCAGTGTAAGCTCTTCTCTGAATATTTGGTAGAATTCTCCAGTGAAGTCATCCAGGAAAGGGCTTTTTTTGTTGAGAGTTTTTTTTATTACCTCTTCAACCTCTTCTCTTGTTATGCATCTGTTCAGATTTTCTATTTAAGTTTGTGTTAGTTTAGGTATGTGGTGTGTTTCTAGAAATTTGTCCCTTTCCTCTAGGTTCTCAAATTTGTTGGAGTACAATTTTTCATAGCATTCTATTATGATCCTTTTTATTTCAGTTGAGTCTGTTGTAATGCTCCCATCTCATTTCTTATGTGGGTTTTATGCTTCCTCTCCTGTTTTGTTTTTTTTTTTGTCAGTTTGGCCAATGGTTTGTCGATTTTGTTGATCTTTTCAAAGAACCAACTTTTGATCTTGTTGACTCTATTGTTTTTCTGTTCTCTATTTCATTTATTTCTGCTCTAATCTTTATTATTTCCTTTCTTCTGATGCCTGAGGGCTCCTTTTGCTGCGCTTGTTCTATTTGTTCGAGATTTAGGGCTAACATCTTGATTTTGGCCTGTTCTTCTTTTTTGAGGTATGCACTTATTGCTGTAAATTGACCTCTGAGCACTGCCTTTATAGTGTCCCAAAGGTTTTGGTATAATGTATTTTCATTCTCATTTGATTCTAGGAATTTTTTTATTCCCTCTTTGATTTCTTCTATTACCCTGTTGTTTTTAAGCAAGGCATTATTCAGTTTCCATGTAACTGATTTTTTTCTTGATCTTCCTGTTATTGATTTCTACTTTTACGGCATTGTAATCAAAGAGAATGCTTTGTATTATTTTGATGTTTTGGATTTTATTGAGGGTTCCTTTCTGGCCCAAAATGTGATCTATCCTGGAGAATGTTCCAAGTGCATTGGACAATAATGTATACTTTGCTTCTATTGGGTAGAGTGTTCTATATATAGCTAGAAGATCAAGCTGGCTTTTTGCCTTTATATCTTCTGTATCTGTGTTGAGTTTCTTTCTAGATGTTCTGTCCTTTATTCAGAGTGGTGTGTTGAAGTCTCCTACTATTATTGTGGAACTGTCAATTTCTCTTTTCAGTGCTGTTAGAGTTTGTTTTTTGTGTTTTGGAGCCCTGTCATTGGGTGTGTAGATATTTATTAAGGTTATCTCTTCTTGGTATAGTGTTCCTTTAATCTTTATATAATGTCCTTCCTTGTCTTTTATGGTGGATTTTGCTTTAAAGTCTATTTTATCTGAGATTAGTATTGCCACTCCTGCTCTTTTTTGGTTACTGTTTGCTTGCTTGATATATTTTTTCCATCCTTTCATTTTTAATATATTTATGTCTTTGTGTCTAAGGTGTGTCTCCTTTAGACAGCATACTGGTGGGTCATGTTTTTTTAATCCATTCTGGCACTGTCTCTTTATGGGTGCTTTTAAGCCATTTACATTTAGTTGTGTTATCAATAAATATGAATTTATTGCTGTCTTTTTTTTTTTTTTTTTTTTTTTTTTTTGGTGGTGCTGACATTTTCTTTGTTCCTGTAACTTTCCTGTGCTGAGTTACTCTTGTCTGTGGATTTTCTTTTCTTTTCTTTTCTCTAATTGTTATAGATTTTGTGTTTACTGAGTCTTTATGTTTTTCTTCTTTTTTATTCTGGTGAGTAGGTTTGTTAACTTCTTCGTGGTTACCTTGAAATTTACCCTTATCTTCCTAAGTTTGAACCAGTGTTGTATTACTTAATGTCACCTTGACTTCCTCTTCATTTGAAAGTTCTATACCTACATTTATTCTCCCATTTTATTGTTTTGACATTGTCATCATTTACAGATTGACTTCTCTCTTTCCCTGTTTCAAGTCTTTTAGTTTTGTTTTATTACTGAGAGTTCTTTACCTAGGTTGGTATCTGGTTGATGCTGTCCTGTGTCCTAGACGCTGGTTGTTTTCTGATGTTGTTGATTTTCTAACTGAAGGACTCCCTTTAATATTACTGATAAGTTTTGTTTGGTTTTTACAATTTCCCTTAATTTCTGTTTATCTGGAAATGTCTTAATTTCACCATCATAGTTGAAAGATAGTTATGCAGAATATATTATTCTTGGTTGGTAGTCTTTTTCTTTCAAAGTTTTATATGTGTTATCCTATTTCCTTCTTGCCTGCATAATTTCTGCTGGGTAATCAGAGCTTGGTCTTATTGTTTCCCCTTTGTAAATGACTTTTTGTTTTTCTTGATTTGTTCTCAAGATTCTTTCTTTTTCTTTGGTTTTTGCAAGTGTGATTATGATATGTCTTGGTGACTTTCTTTGGGCGCTATCCTATATGGGGTTCTTTGATCTTTTTCAGTGGTCAGCTTTTTGTTGTTTCTCATGATATTTGAGAAGTTTTCTGTCAGCAAATCTTCAACAATCTTCTCTGTGTTTTCCATTTTCTCCCCCTGTTCTGGAACTCTGATCACACACAAATTTTTGCTCTTGACTGTGTCCCACATAGTTCTTAGGTTTTCTTCATTCTTTTCTCTGAATTTTCCTCAAAGTAGTGTCCATGAATTTGTCTTGAATTTCATTGATTCTGTCTTCCATTGTTTCAGATTTGCTTCTAAGACCTTCTATTGAGTTGTCCATTTCTGAAATTTTGTTTTTTATCTTTTGTATTTCTAGTTGCTGCTTTTGTATGATTTCTAATTGTTTATTTTGATGTTTTTGTCTTCTATTACTTTCCTGAATTCTTCTTTTGCTTTGTCTGTGTTTTCCTTGATTTTGGTTACGTTTTTGATGATTTTGTCTGTGTTTTCTATGAGTTAGTCTATTTTTTCCTTGGTTTTGTCTGTTTTCCTTGATCTCTTTCCTAATCTCTTGGAAAGCCCTAAATATTAGTCTTTTGAATTCCATATCAGGTAATTTCACTGCCTTTTCTTCTACCGGAAGCTCATCTGATTCTATATTTTGATCACTTGCTGGAGCAATCTTGTCTTGCTTTTTTTATGTTTTGATATTGTCTGCTTTCTCTGAGACATTAAGGTATTATATTCTTTACTTATTGATTTATGTTTGTTTCATCTGTCTTTTTTGTTATGTTTTGATATGTCAGGTTGAGCAAGCCAGGCATGCTTTTCTGCTTGCTTGTCTGTGGGCATGATAGCCCTCACCACCTTGTCCAGGTGGGCAGGGCAGCAGTAGGCAGGTTAAGCCCACATCTCTGTACACTGGTTTGGCAAGGTGGCTGAGGGCAGACTATGTGGGTGCTGTCTGCCTCATGATGTTGGCCCAGTGGTGTGGAAGCGTTCACAGCCCCCCACTATATAAGAGTGGTAGGGGTGCACTCCCCACCATTTACCAGCTGTTTAAGTGGTGAGAGGGGAGGGGAGGTCCAGGTCTGAGTGCTGGGGATGCTCTGGCCATGGCAGTGTGGCAGGTGCTGGAGGGAAAGGGTGTTGGGGCATGGGGCTAGGTGGGGGGAGAAAGAAAAGGGAATAAAAGAAAAACCATGCATTACCTGTGTGGAAGGGGCAGAGGTGGCATACAGGGCTACCGTAGGAGAGTAAAACCCAAGAAAAAGGTTTTAACCATAACGAAAGTGAGTGAATTCAAAAGGCTACATGTGCTGCTTGTATTTATTCAGGCGTGGTTATATTCAGCCCAGGGAGCCATCATCAGCCCTGTAGGGGAGCTAGCTCTTATCTTCCACCTGGGTATGTCTCTCCCTGCTCAAGAGTACTTTTTAGGCAAAACCACCAACCAAGACAAAGCTCACATTTTTAGAGGACTTAATTTTTATGCCCCTTTATCCATCATTTATTTAAATGTTTGACTTTTTTTTAAATACCATCTATGTACCAGGCACTATGCTAAGTGCCACTGGGGTACAATGATGAAATAAAACGTGGATCCTCCCAAAAGTGCCTACATGCCAAACTAGCATAAAGGAAATTGTTAAATCATGAGAGTGAAATAAAAAATATAAAAATAATAAGGCAAGGACAACTCCTTGAGAAAGACCTCTGTGTAATAGGTGGGAGGAAGAAGAAAAAGAATCTGACAAGAGACAACTGGAAAGAGGAAAGGAAAATGAGAACACCATTAACAGAGGCAACCAAGGTCTGGCTTCATTTGTTCATTGAACAAAATGGCCAAGCATTGTACCAGACACCCAGGACACAAAGTAGACAAAGCAAGGCCCTGAATTCCAAGAACCAGGGCCTGACAAGGAGTTTGAGAGAATAGGTATGTGAAAATATGTCTCAGTAACTTGGTGTTGGAAAGAGGGAACTGACTCACCACTGACTGGATGTCATATAGAGGGTAGCAAAATTCTGCCAGACATCAGGTTGTGTGTGCCAGCTTACTTCAAGATTGCTTGTAATAATTTTCATTAGGCTACTGTTCAGTCAATAGACTTACCATGTTTGGCCATAGCCCAGGCTATTTGACAAGTGTCCAATTTAGGTATTTGATACCCATGACCCTGAGGGATGAACCAAAAGAGATAAAATCTCAACACCCCCCAACATACTTTCCACACTGTTCCTCTATTACTCTCCAACACCACTCCCACAAAAGAAGTTCAGCTCTTTCATCCAAATAAAAAGTATATGTCTATAATCAATGTAGTACATCACATTACTAGAACAACAAAAAAGAACTACATGATCATCTCAATTAATGAAGGGAAGGCATTTGACAAAATCCAACACCCTTTCAGGATAAGAACACTCAATAAGCTAGGAATAAAAGGGAAATTCCTCAATCTGATAAAGAGCATTTATGAAAAACCCACAGCTAAGATCATAGTCAACAGAGAAAGACTGAGAGCTTTCCCTTTAAGATCAGGAACAAGATAAGGATGTCTGTTCTCACCACTGTTATTCAATATTGTAATGATAGTCCTATCCAGGGCTATTAGGCAAGTGTCTTAGCCTGGGTTCTCTAGAGAAGCAAAATCTGTAAAGTGTATAAATATATAAACAGAGAGATTTATATCAAAGAAACAGCTCATGCGGAGTTCCGGGAAAGTGGTGCTCTAGGCAGAAGCACCACGCCATCCCTCCACAGCCAAGATCCGAAAAACTAAGCCGAACAGAGAATACAACAATCCTGAAACCCTAAAACATCAAATGAAGAGATAAAGAACTCAGCCAAGCACCAAATGGAGTGAGAAAACTGACAGAGAATGGAGAGCGAGGAGAGATTCATGCAGAGGTCCCCTACCAGCTAACGCAGCGCGGATCCGCCATCTTGGACTCCTATCGGAGACCGGCAACAGGGGGTGTGAGAAAGCAGCCTCACGGAGCGTCCAGCGGGAGACAAAACAACCAGTACTTTGCGATATATGCTTTCCCACCCCCCACCGTTCTTCACCCCGACTCGGCCTCCTCTGCTTCCCGTGGCCACAATCTTTTGACCAGGAAACACCAGCTGCTTGGATTCCCCACACCCAAACAGGTGGCTCTCTGAGTGCAATTTCTTGGCTGCTGGTGTTGCTTTTTTCCTCTTCTTTTGATTTCTTCCTTGCCTCTCGCCACCTCTCCCTCCTTTCGCTCAAGTATCTCGCTCCGTGTGCCATCTTTGCTTCTTCCTGAGGGGCTGCAGAGCTCCGGTAATTTGTGATATACGCTTTCCCACTCTCTACCCTTCTTCACCCACACTCGGCCCCGTCTGCTTCCCACGGACACAGTCTCTTGTCCAGAAACACCAGCCCGCACTAGCTGGCTCTCTGAGTGCTGTTTGTTCACTGCTAGTGTTGCTTTTTTTTTCTGCTTCTTTTGATTACTTACCTGTCTCTCGCCACCTCCCCCTCCTTTCACTTGAGTACCTGGTTCCGTGCTCCATCTTTGCTTCTTCCTGAGGGGCTGTGGAGCTCCGTTCGAGTGTAGAGCTGCTTCCCAGTCCGGGCTGCCGTGCTGGTGGGATCCCACGGCTTTTGTTCGTTTGTTCGTTTTGAATTGTTTGTTTGTTTTCTTTTCCTTTTCTTGAGTTGGGGGCCCTTTCTGGCCAGGCGGAGCTGCGCGACAAGGACACTCCCCCTTGGCTTCCAGAGACGTGCAGACGGAGCCCTGAGGGCATTTTTTTTGCTGTTGTTTTTTTCTTTCTTTCTGTTTTTTGGGGGGCCTTTCTTGTTCTTTTTTTTTAATTTGTTTTCTTTTCTTTTCCCTCTTTTTCCCTTTTTGTCTTTCTTCATTGCTCAGTTTCTCGTCTCTCTATATCTTCTTTCTCTTTCTGTTCCCTGAATACCTGGCATTGTATACCTCTACGCCTTCTAACCAGGCTGTACTGCAACAGCTGAGGGCGACTTCCCCAGACCTCATAGCTGCACCAGTGGGATCCCTGGGAACTTTCCGGTTCTTTAACCTTACTGATTTTTATTTATTCCTTCTTTTCTTCCTCTTCCCCTTTTGGTTTTTCTCCATTTCATAGTCTCTCATCTCTCCACTCCAACGGCATGCTCCCCTAGCATCCTTTTTTGTTTGTTTGCATGTTTTTGGCTCCTGTTCCTCTCTCCTCTCTCCCATATCCATCTTAGCTCCACACATAACAATCTCCCCACTGCATCCTGCTTACCTGCACTGGGCGCTTGACATCACACCACCAAGCAGCACAGGCATGGCCTACTGGAACCTGCCCTGCACTGATTACAGACCCGCTCTGGTGGCTGTAGTAAGAGCCACAAACAACCCGTCCCAGTAACTCCTCTTCAGCTAGACCTGCCCTGCCGTACCATATCTGAGTGACTGACCTGCCAGTTGGAGAAGGACTTGAAAAGTATGGTGCCCACAGATGAGCAAACAACAAAGAACACACAGTCTGCCTCCTCAGACATAGTCAAATTTTTTTAAAAAAGGGACGAAACAAACAAATCTACAATCAATAAATGAGAAAAATAACTAGTGAATGCCCCGAAGACAGCAGACAATATCAAAACATTTACAAAAACAGGACAGGATGGTTCCAGTAGGCATCCAAAATAAAACACCAGATGACTC
>NW_004444082.1:4170571-4176960 GCF_000243295.1 Trichechus manatus latirostris | reverse complement strand
AATTGGAAGAGCGTAGTCAATGTCACTGAACTGTGCATGTAGAAATTTTTGAAATGGTGTATCTTTGGCTATGTGTATTTTCATCAAAAAAATGGTTGAGAAGTTAGAGGGTTGATATGTTGTGGGGTTGTTAACCAATGTCATAAATCAACATGTGTACTACTGTTTCATGATAAACTATTTGTTCTGTAAGCCTTCACCTGAAGGACAATAAAAAAAAAAAAGAAAAGAAAAAGAAACAGATCATGCAATTGTAGAGGCTGGAATGTCCCAAGTTCATGGATTAGGATAGAGGCTTCTCCCCATTCACGTAGCTGCAGAGGCTGGCAAACCCAAGATCAGCAGTTCGCAGAGCAGGGCTCTTGCTCACAGGCTGTGAATATCGATGAATCCCAAGATTGGTAGACAAGACCACAAGGTTTCTCCTGATTCACATAGCCGTAGGGGCTGGCAAACCCAAGATTGGCAGGTCGGACAGGAGGGCTCTGCTCACAGGCTGTGAAGATCAATGAATCTCAAGATCAGCAGATAAGCTGATAGCTCAAGTCCTAAGAACCAGAGGTAAGATGAACAGGAGGCAGCTGCAGGATCCAGAGTGAGCAAAAAGCCAGAACGTCCGCTTATATTCAGATGCAGATCATACCCCCAAGGAAACTCCTTTCAACTGATTGGCTACTCATAGCAGATTCAATCATGGGAGTGATCACATATAAACACTGAGAATCACGGCCCAGCCAAGCTAACACACAATCTTAACCATCACAGCAAGAAAAAGAAATAAAGTGTATTCAACTCAAGAACGAAAAAGTAAAACTATCCCTTTTCAAAGATGACACGATCCTACATAGAGAAAATCCCGAAGAATCCACAAGAAAGCTACTAGAGCTAATAAACAAATTCAGCAAAGTGACAGTACATAAGGTCAACATACAAAAATCAGTCAGGTTTCTATACATCAGCAATGAGCATTCTGAAAGGAAAATTTTAAAAACAATTCCATTTACAATAACATCTAAAAGAATAAAATACTTAGAAATAAATTTAACCAAGGAAGTGAAAGACTTGTACACTGAAAACTGCAAAACATTCATTACTGAAAGAAATTAAAAAGGCCTAAATAAATGGAAGGACATTCTATGTTCATAGATTTGAAGACTTAATATTTTTAAAATGTCAAAACTACCCAAAAAAATGTATAGATTTCTCACAATCTCCATCAAAATTCCAACAATCTTCTTTTCAGAAATGGAAAAGTCAATCCTCAAATTTATATGGAAGAGCAAGGGGTCCCAAATAGCCAAAGCAATCTTGAAAAAGAGCAAAGTAGGAGGACTCACACATCCAGTTCTCAAAATGTACTATAAAGTGGCAGTATACCAAAACAGTCTGGTACTGGTATAAACCAAAAAACCAAACCCAGCGCCGTCAAGTCGATTCTGACTCATAGCAACTATAGGTCAGAGTAGAACTGCCCCAGAGGGTTTCCAAGGAGTGGCTGGTGGATTCAAACTGCCGACCTTTTGGTTAGCAGCCGTAGCTCTTAACCACTGCGCCACCAGGGCTCCGGTCCTGGCATAGTGATAGACATATAAACCAATAGAATAGAAATGAGAGTCCAGAAATAAACCTGTACACCTATGAGCAATGGATTTTTCACAAGGGTGCTGAGCCCATTCAACGAGGAAAGAATAGTGTCTTCAGTGAATGATGCTAGGACAACTGAAATTCCACACGCAAAAGAATAAAGCTGGTCCCATACCTCACACCATCTACAAAAATTAACTCAAAATGGATCAAACACCTAAATGTAAACTAAAATCATAAAACTCTTAGAAGAAAACATAGGAGTAATGCTTCATTACCTAGTTCTTAACAATAGATTATTAGATATGACACTGAAAGCACAAGCAACAAAAGAAAACAATAGATAAATTGGGCTCCATCAAAATTTCAGGCTTCTGTTCATCCGAGGACTTTCTCAACAAAATGAAGCGATGACCTACAGATTGGGAGACAACTTTGGAGAAATATCTACCTGATAAGGGTTTCCCATCCAAAATATACATAAGAAAAACTCCCATAACTTAACAAAAAGTCAAACAACTCAATCAAAAAATGGGCAAAGAACTTGAGTAGATTTTTCAACAAAGAAATACAAATGGCCACCAAGCACATGAAATGATGCTCAGTGTCTTAGTCATTAGAAAAATGCAAATCAAAACCAAAATGCGATACCACTTCACTGCCACTAAGATAGCTATGATCAGAAAAACAGAAACAACAGGTACGGGCAAGGATGTGGAGAAACTGGAAACCTCATCCGTTGTTGGTGGGATTTTAAAACAGTACAGCCACTATGGAAAACAGTTTGCAGTTCCTCAGATAGTTAAACACAGAATTCCCGTATGATTCAGCAGTTCCACTCCTAGATACATGGACAAAAGACCTAACATCAGGGACTGAAACAGACCGTTGTACGCTAATGTTCATTGATCACAGCACTACTCACAATAGCCAAAACGTGAACGTAACCTAAATGCCTATCAACAGATGAACCAATGAACAAAATGTGGTACATACATACAACAGAACATTAGTCAGCCATAAAGATAAATGAAATTTGACACATGCTACAATACGGATGAAGCTTTAAAACATTATATGTGAAATCAGTCAGTCACAAAAGAACAAACAGTATAAGATCTCACATATGAAATATCTAGAATAAGCAAATGAATAGTGGTTACCAGGTAAAGGAGAGAGGAGGAAAAGAGAGAGTCAGGGGTTAAGGGGTACTGAGCCTCTGTGAAGGGTGATGGGAAAATTTGGAAACGGATAGTAGCGACGGTTGCACAACGTGATGAATGTAATTAACATCACTGAATTGGACACGTAAAAATGGTTGAAATGGCAAATGTTTTGTTATATCTATTTTGCCACAATAAAAAAAGGTATGTGTCTACATTCACCAACGCACACTGCCCACACTGGGTAATCTGTCTCCTGTTACCCAGATGAAGATGGGGAGCAGGGTTCTTAAAGCCATCGAGCGTCCTAGGAGTTTGCAGCAACCATCCCTCCTCCAATAGCTACTCGCATCCCACACTTGAATTACCTACCAGGGCCTTCCAATGATTGCATTTGCTGGCTAGGTGATGCAATTCAATTTAAAAAGCAAAAGAATAAATGAGACCAACAAGATCTAAAAAAAAGAACCAGAACAAGCAATCTTTGTAAAACGTCACCAAACAGTGTTGAATGTCTCATTTCTCCTCCACAGACGCTATTTACAAAGCTTTTGTTTGTTCTTCAACAACGGTGGGGAGATTTGAAAGATGACCATCCTACCTATTTAACCCCCTTCCTGAAAATAATTGGAAGTGCTGCCTGGTTTCTTCCTCCTGGGTTTCAAACGTTTAAAACACATCGTGTGTTTTCATTCTCATACAGAAATTCTCAGTAGAGTTTTCTGTAGTTTCTATAATGTTAAAATTTAAAAACTAAAAGGAAGGAAAAACTCAGTTATGACTAAGTAACAATGCCGAGATTAGGCGGAGCCGAGTGGGGCGTAGACTTGAAATTTGCCTATGCCATATGACGATGAGATTCCGTTACCCAAGAGTGAGGTGTAGGCTGGAGGTTTCCTTGTGCCATCTAAAGGTGACATTCCGCCGCTCATGCCACGGGTGAACCTTGGCAGGTCACCGGCCCTGGGAAGGCTCAAAGAAAACCGTGAACCGTCACAGAGCCGTCCAGGATCTGGAGCACTCTCGGTGCCAGATTCCTGAAGGCGAACAGAGACCAGTTCTTTCTCTCATATGTTTTTGTTGGACTCCCAAGTGTCTCAGAAAAAGAACAAATATCTACTAGTGGATTAACGTTAAGAAAAAGTCAATATTTGGGAGGAGGAAAAAAAAAAAGAGAAGCTGTGCCATTTATGCTCTGCAGCAGTTCAAAGGCTGGGAGTAACACGCTCCCGGCCTCCACGCGAGGCCGCTCCTTCCGGACAAGGAGCCAGGCTGGTGGCGCAGCAGCGCGGAGAGCAGAGGGGCCCGGGGCGCCGCGCGAGACCTCCAACGCCTGGTAGGCGCGCAGAGATCCCTGCTATGCCCCTGCTCTGGCCCACCCCCAACCCTGCCCTTCCAGGCTGCTGCTTTTCCGGCGTTGCGCAACCCAGTCAAGCCAGTTTAGCGATTTCTTTTCTGCAATAGCCTCTTTGATGTAGCCCCGTTTTGTGTTCAGTGACATGAAAGAGATACTGATGTTGATTATTAAAGGCTTGTGCGCCAAACCACCGCGCAGCGCCCCGGAACGCCTCGGAGTCTGTGTCTCTTCCTCCACCTCCTACGTCCTCCCGGGAAGAGGGCTCGTGCAGAAGAGCCCATCTTTTTCTCCTACTAATTTCACATCAGATAGTAATCTGAGTGGGGTGGGGGCAATGAATTAATATTTAAGCTTGTAGGTGACACTCAGGAGAACATATTCCTGGACTCACCCCCATGGAAAACGAGGGAAAGGGAACTTCCTTAGCAGCCGCAGTGCCCCCGCCCCAAGTGCCCGCAAAAAGATCCTGAGCAACCTGGGCTAATGTTCCTCAGAGTAAAAGATCTTGCACCTTCCTAGACTGGGCTAATTACTTTTCTTTCTAGAGATTCAAGATATAAAATGTCCAATTATAGGAATGCTAAATAAATTTGATGTTTACAGTTAAATAGCATACAATCATTAAAAATTACATTGAGAAGAAATTTCGTGATAGACAAAAATGTTTATCACCTATCTCTAAAGAAAAAAGAATGATTACAAAACAGCATTGCAGAATGACTTCAGTTTTGTAAAAATAAAAGTTTTTGAAAGTGTGTGTATTTGTGTATAAAAAGAAGAAGGTCTGAAAGATCTACCAAATCCCAACAATGGCTATCACGAAGTAATGGGATGGTACAAAGTCTTCCTTGTTTCTTTCTTTGCTTTTTTGTACCTTCGAATTTTTCCACAAGGAGTATTATTTCCTTCAGTTACAAAAGTTTAGGAATTGACTGACTGATGAATAGTAAGGAAAAGAAACCCACCCTTAACTCTCCAAGTGTGTATGCAGAACATAAACTCATCGCTGTTGAGTTGATTCCAACTCATAGGGACCCTACAGGACAGAGCAGAACCGCCCCATAGGGTTCCCAAGGCTGTAAATCTTTACAGAAGCAGACTGCCACTTCTTTCTCCCACCGAGCGGCTGGTGGGTTCGAACCACTGACCTTTTGGTGGTTAGCTGCTGAGTGCTTAACCTTTGCACCACCAGGGCTCCTTATATAGAACATAGCCATACCCAAAGGATCATTTCAAATTGCTTTTTATGTTTTGCAAAAAAAGTCAATAATGTAACAAACTTCATTACACCTGCTAATTGTACCTGCTGATTCACCCTCTCTTGGCACCAGTGGCCAGGGATGGAAATCTCAATCAGTTGTGAAAATGGGGGGCCAAAATTATCTGTGCTGTCTGCTTCAAACCCTGTTCTGTCAGCTCTAAACAGAGGAAGTGCTAACCACACTCGTTTGTTGCTCTGGGGATTCGATGAGGCGACAGGGAAATTCACTACGATGAATTGTGATTTCATTTTCCTACATCGCCTCACTGAATTCACTACCACAGTGAATTACGAGTTCTTGGTCCTATTCCTATCTGGCTGGTATCTGTCCCTGTGCTTCCTCACATCCCAGTCACCTGTCTTACGCTAGTCTTTTATGTTGGAGAGGCCATAAGTTTCAAACCTGCAGTCCAGGGAATAAAGGGAAAGACGACCCCCTCCAAGGTCTCAGTGAAGATGGCTGGGCTGCAGAACAGTCTGAGAACTCTGAAAACTCGGTCACGTATCAGAAGGACACAGGAAGAGAGAAACTAGGAGAAGGTTTAGAGTAAAGAGAGTTAATAATCAGATGGGCCTGAAGAGTATCTGACCCATTGAAGTCATCATTGTAGGGAACAGATGAAAAAGAAAATATTGGTTGGATAGTATAAGAGTCAAAATTCTACTGGAATTTCTTGCAGTCTAGAAACACACACACACATTGGTGAAGAAACGTTAGCATATATACAGGTTAGACCCATGCAAGTGCTGCCCTCCCTGGTAGCCCACTGCACCCGCTGGCCATAAACAGGCTGAGATGCTGGCAGGGCCTGTGTGGGCAGCTGGGCTGCAGGGGGTCTGGTTTTCCCACACTCCTCAGGCACTGGTAGATTGACTGTGGTGGCAATGAACACTCCTCAGGCACTCGTAGACTGACTGTGGTGGCAGTGAACACTCCTCAGGCACTGGTAGATTAACTGTGGTGGGAATGAACACTCCTCAGGCACTCGTAGATTGACTGTGGTGGGAATGAACACTCCTCAGG
>NW_004444082.1:4159128-4169900 GCF_000243295.1 Trichechus manatus latirostris | reverse complement strand
TGAACACTCCTCAGGCACTCGTAGATTGACTGTGGTGGGAATGAACACTGCAAAGACCACTTCTCTAGCCCTGGCTAAACTAATATTTAGTCTCAGGCCCGTGGAACAAAACACACACTTAGCCCGGTTGAACCACCGCGTACATAAAAGGATAGTCAAAGCATAGAACTGGAGCCAAACAAAAGGGGAAGGTAACTAAGTTCATTTCTCTTTGCCTTCCTAAGCCCCACTCAACACGACCCCAAGCCCGGAGCCCCTCCTGGCATCCACAGGCATAGCATCCACCCCTCACCCTCACCTAACTCTTCATTCCAACCAGGGCCTCAATCCCCGCAGGGACAGGAGACAGCATTGCCCAGGGCACCTTTGCTCCGAGGGGTCTGGGCGGAGCAGACCCGGCCTCTGCTTCACTAAGCTCCTGGCTCCACTTGGAGCCACTGACTCGCTGAGCGGCCACCCCAACCCCACCCCCACCCCCACCCGTCTCACACCTTTCGCGTCAGGACCAAGCTTCCACGAACACCTGCCCACCCTCCGGCCCCCCAGGTCTGCCGGCCCCCCAGGCTGCCCCTGCACCCAGGCGTCACCGGGGGGCGTCTGCAGCCTGCTGCTGCCCCTAGATGGCCGGAGCCGAGGTCCGGGCTGCAGGTTCCGCCAAGTGTGAGCCGCTTCTGCCCGCCGGTCCTCGCCACTAATTCTGACTTCTTTGCGTTCCATTTAGGAAGTCATAACCCGAATGGCAGCGTTTAAGTTCCACAGCTAGCCATGAGAGCTGAGAAACAGCGTTCTGCGCCTGTGATTTTTTCCCCTCACTACGTTCCGTGTCATGAAGAGGAAAAAACAAACCTGCAAAGCAAGAGAACCAAGTGCCAGGCCTGCCCTCGCCTCGGCCGCCTAACCGCCAGGCCGAAGAACTTTGCGCATCCGCACGTTGCTTTACGGGGTAACATAGGGTGATAGCGCCTCGTCTCCTTATTGGATGGAAGGGGTCATGTGAGAAGCTGGCAGTGGTCTGTGGGGACACCCTTGCGAAAAACGAAAGGCCTCCCCGGAGAGGCTTGCCAGATAAAACGCAAGCTGCTCACTTACACTGGGATTCAGATTGGAGAATGAATCATTGTGTGGTATAAGTACATCTCCAGTGTTGCATGGGACACACTTACACCAAAATATTATTCACTGTTTATCTGAAATTCGAATTTAACTGGATGCCTGGTTTGGGAGTTTTTTGTTTTGTTTTGTTTTTGTTTTAATTTGCTAAATCTGGCAACCCTATCCGTTTCAGGCGTTCCTACCTTAGCAGGACTAGCACACGTTAAACATGTTCCCAGCAGCACAATTATGTAACTAGCATTTTCTAAGAAGGAACAAAACAGGAATTTAGATCTTCCTCCTGGAGAATGCCTATGGGTTCTGCAGCTTCCCGGGCACTCTGACAACACGTGGGGGGTCCGCAGGTCTCCCTTTTGCCCACAGAAGGACACCTCAGGACAAGGGCACCATCTGGCCTGGGGAGGTGCCTCTTATCTGATCCCAGTGAATATTTTTTCAAAGTCAGAGATGAAAAACACTTTGAAGGCCTCAACATCTCCCAGACACCTGTGATTCATTTTCTTTGGTCCTGGTTTTGTTTTAATCTTTTATAAGGGCTCAGGAATGCATTTGACAATCTGACTTGGGGTCTGAGCCTCATGGCATTCTGGAGTTGGTATTTCTCTCAGAAAAGGAGAGAGAACACCTACAGTTATTTTCGAAGCCTTTGACGTTCATTGCCTCATTTCCTCTTCCTTCACTGGGAGACCACATGGTACAAAACTGTAGGGGTCAGTCTTGGCTGCATGCTGGGATCACGGGGTGGGGGGGGAGGGAGATGTTTAAAATCCCGATGCCTGCCTAGCCCTTCTCCTGGGTCAATTAAGTCAGAGTCTCTGGGGACAGGGACTCTGACGGCAGTATTATTAAAAGCTCTCCTGGTGATGCCAAGAGATGAGAACACGGGTGGAGAGCAGGCTCTCAGAGGGAGCTCTCTGGGCCAGCAGCAGCCTCCCTGGAGAATTTGTTAGAAATGCAAATTCCCGGCCCTATACCCAACTTACCGAATCAGAATCAATGGCTGGGGCTCTTCAGGTGATTCCGGTGCATACTAAAGTTTGAGAACCACTGATGGAGGGCAAAAAGTACAGGCTTTGGAAATTAACGTAATCTGACCCCAAATCTAACCCCAGCCCTATCACCAATCACCTTTCAAAACTTGCCAGTGCACAGCTAGAGTCCCTGTGTGCCTCTTCCCAGTGTTTTCAGCCACTGGAATGAACAGCTTTCTCCCCATTGAAGTAATGTCAGATATGTGTCACAGCACACAAGTGTATTGGGGGCAGGTGCTGCCAGCCTGTTCAAGGTCCAGTCCTGGACCTGGGAAGGAAACCCTTGAGTACAAAAGAGCTCACTGTCCTTCTCTAATCCGCCTCCCACTGCTCCTCACCTAAATTCACCTGTTGTCCTGCTCATGGAAGATGCAGAGTTTTAATCATGGAGCTCAATTGGGTCTCAGCGGCAAGTAGGTCAGACTGGAAGGGAAGAAGGCATGGGCAGAGGAACAACGAGATATGAAGTCAGAAATGGCCTGCTTGTGCTAAGTCCCAGAGGACTTCAGAATCAAAGTTAAGTCAACAGTTAGCCAATGGAAAGCATTGAGTATCCTATCATCTCACATTCTAGAGTCACAGTTTATTCTGGCTGAGTTCTATCTACACCATTTTAAGTTTAGAGAACTAAGTTTGAAGAAGACCATAAAAGAGACATTACATTTGCAGGCAGGAAACAGAAAGCGGATAAGAATTTCAATGAGAGAAGGAAAGAGATTAAGATAAATTTTAGCCAAGTGTCTGCAGTGGTGAAGAACAGAGTCTGAGACCACTCTTTTTGTGAGAGTTAAAAAAGACCCTGGGTGGATAAAGACAAATACAAGACTAAGAGAGGAAGGTAAGATCTAAGTGAAATGTAAGGTTGATAAAAATAATCATTTTTAAATATATGGACTATTTGCAAAGGGAATGTGCCTGTTCATATTTCAGTATCCAGAGGTGGATGGATCACTGGTAACCTCCAGATAAAAAGAAAGAGAAGGGAGAAAATGACACTGGATGTCATCAACTCGAAAACTGGGAACTACAATCAAGGATATTATTGTACATCACACAATGCCCTATGCAAGTTGTCATTTAGCAAGCTTTTTGTAATAATCATATATTTCAGAGAAAGGAGTGGAGTGGACAATAGAACCTAGAGAATGTGCAAAAAAGAACAGGTCTGAAAAAGACAACCATCACTGCAGGTGATATCCTTTACCAGTGATCAAGAACGGACCTCAATGTCATCCAAGGAATACATTATTACTGGGCCTAAAAGTATAAGATAATGATAAAAGCAAAGTTTTAAGAAGTAGTTTGGGGGCATATGAAATCTAGGTCTTGAATGAAACAGAAATATTTAGCAAAGAATTTGCTTAGATCAAGTATTTAAGCTGCTTTGTCAATCTCATGATCTACCCATACCATTTTCATCTGGGTTTATGAGTGATGCTAAATGTTGAATGGGGTGGGGTGGGGTGGGGTGGGGTGGGGTGAGGTGGGAGAATATTCTGCTCTAGTAAGGAAGATACCAGAATATTACCCCTCAGGGAAGGTTTAGGACCCCCTGAAGACACTAAGGTAACTTCTCTTACTCCTAAGGTGGCAAAGAGTTCCCTTATCCATTCATATTTAAGAGTCAAAAGAGAAAACCCTTCAAATGAACAGGGAAAGGTAGAGGGTTAGGGGAGAAGATAATTGGGGTTCTAGATTCTAATGGTGGCAGATGTGTGAGGCCACACTGACTCCATGTCCCAGAATCGGCTTGCATCCTAGGTAGTGACTGTGTGTGTCTATCCAAAGAAATGTTGCCAGCAGTATCCCAGACAGAATAAACTAGAAAACACAGCCTTGTCCCAGGACACATCCATCTGCTCTCTGATCCCTCAAGACAGTGGCTACTTACCCTAATATCTGCCCTGGGTTCAATCCCAGTGCTAATTCTCTCTCAGTGTGTGACTTTGAGCAAATTACTTACCTTCTTAAATTTCTATTTCCCCAACTGTAATATGGAAATGATGATGATGATAATTATAAAACTTTCCTTTTGGGTTGTGTCAAGGTGCTGTTTCAGCAAAAGACCTGGGTCGTGACGGAGCTTCCAAACATTCGAAAGATGATTATGCAATAAGGGCAGGGTAAAGGTAAAAATCAAGGCTGAATCAAAACGACCAAATGTAGAGACATCTCATTTAACAGTAAATGTAGACACAGAGACAGAGCCCCTACAACTTAGAAATGTTCCTACTTCAAGTCAACTATTCATTCAGATTTAACAAAGCAGTTGAGGTTTTTAGCAGCACCAGGGATGAGGTAGAGGGCTCAAGGGCTGTGAGTGCCTTGACACTTTGCTTTGGTAATGCCATGCTCGGCGTCTTCCCTGGATGACTGAATCCACTATCCATTTCTTTTTGACTTGGATTCATTTCATCATTTCCTTCCTTTAATTTAACTAAATATTTATGGGTTAATGCTGACCAGAGAAACACGGTTTTTCTTGAAATATGGACTGAATTATGTTCCCCACCATCAGGGCTTTGCCAGAGTCTTAACTGGCCAAACTGCTCTTTTCTAGGCAGGAATTTTGCATACAAAGCAGCACATGAACCTGTGGTTGTGGGAGAAAGTAAGTGTTCTCTTGAACAACTTTCCCATTACACAATCCTCTGACAGCACCAGCTTGCAGTGCTGGTGACATTTACTTGGCTGGGAGAAGACCACCGTCCAGTTTTCCTGTCCATCCTGGTGAGGCTCAAAGGGTAGCACTAAGCAGGCATCTTGGATCAATATGGCGATGGCTCATGTAACAATAACCAATTTTAACAAAAAAGAAACTTTTGGAGAAAAGACCTGAGAGATCATTGATTATGACTAAATCAAGGACTTTCTTTAATGGTGACAGGACAAAAATATCTCCGATGTTGGAAAACCTTCCTCACACATGCACATAAAGTGGAAAATTGCAAATGCTTCAGGATATAGAGAGAATACCAAATGAAGCAGGAGGAAGGCCCTGTTTGGTTCAACCCCCTTCCACCTTCTCATACTACAGGACCTCCATGTCAGCAAATGAGAGAGCAGGAATGAGATCTGACTTACATGGTGCAATCGTATTTCACCCTGCTGGTTTGGAGGGGGCTACCAGGGGAGTGAATTACGCACATAGCCTTCATTAGTCCTGTGAGCCCAACTCACAGCTTGGGCCAGGGCTACCTAAAATGAATAGCCCAGGGAGCAAAGTTGGTGAGTGTCTTCCTTGACTACTGATCCTTTACACCAGCTGAAAAAGTAGTAATCACTGATCAAGATTTGCTTTTGCGCAAGAAAACACACAATGACTTTTAGTGAAATGTGGAGAAGTGCACTGAAATTCTGTGTATGTATGTGCTTATATGTTTTATACATATGCAGGAGACTCAGGTTTGATTCCCAGTAGATTCACCTCAAGCATAGCCACCACCTGCTTGTCAGTGGAGGCTTGTGTGTTGCTATGATACTGAACAGGTTTCAGCTGAACTTCCCAGCTAAGACTAGGAAAGTCTGGTGATCTCCTTCCAAAAATCACACAATATAAACCTTTATGGGTCACAACAGTCAGATCCACAACCAATCACGGGGATGACTCAGGACCAGAAAGCGTTCTGTTCCATTGTGCAAGGGTCACCATAAGTTGGTGTCTGACTTGACAGCAATTAACAGCAACCATGGATTGAACAGCAGTTCAACTGTCTGCTACTTATCCATAGCCTGACGAGGTGGCTAAAGTTCAATGTAAGAGAAGATGTGTTCTTTTCTAGCCTTTGCCTCTTCCCCTAGCATAACCATTTTAACTTCAATCAGGAAGTTAAAATTATAAAATCAATTCTGGGAGATCGTGTTCACTCTTTAGGTGGATATCTTCAACAGTTTTGTTAATTAAATATTAAACAGAATCTCTAGCCAACAATGAATACTATTTATTGACCATTATCCACTGTGTACACACGGAGTGCTTTGGCAAATTTTTTTACAAACCTCTCATTTGCTACTGATTTAAGAATGCTAACTTCCCCTGAAGAAAAACTACTTGATTTTAGTTAAATATTTGAGGAGCAATTTAAGGTTTTATGACAAAGGCCTGTCTACTTCAATCGATGAAGGGAAAGTTATTTCGAGAAACACCTGCTATCGTTTCAGGTTTCTTTAGTGGTTGACATGTCTTGGCCAGAGTTTGCCTCACGTTCTGTGAACCATATGTGTGAGGAGGCCTGACCGGTTTAAAGGACCTGTAACACTCCCTTGTGATTAGCTCTCCTCTCCTCACTGGCTAAGATTTCTCTAGGATTCTTACAAAGAACCGATCAGCAGGGCTAACAGTAACTTGAATATCTTATGGGTGAAATCCAGACACTTCTCTGGCCTGGTCTCCCCCTTTTGTACCCTGGGCCACATACATACACGCTCCTGCACACTGTTTGTTCTCCTTCCAGAATACCCCCAACTCCACACTAGCCCTGCTTTCCCTCCCCCTTGCTTATCCTAATGCACTTCATGGATCATCAAAGTGTGAATGCCTTAGCAGAACAACTTTCCCACTCTTGTTACTTTTTGTCATGATGTGGCAGGTACATAAACAAAACAGTAAAGGAACATTAAATGTCTCTGCAAAATGGTCCTCCTTTTACCTTTCCGTTCTTTCTCTTCCTCCCTGCCTGTCTTAGTCATCTAGTTCTGCTGTAACAGAAATACCACAGGTGGATGGCTCTAACAAACAGAAGTTTATTCACTCACAGTCTAGTAGGCTAGAAGCCCAAATTCAGGGCATCAGCTCCAGGGGAAGGCTTTCTCTGTCAGCTCTGGAGGAAGGTTCTTGTCATTCATCTTCCCTCAGACTAGGAGCTTCTCTGTGCAGGAACCTCAGGTCCAAAGGACTCGCTGTGCTCCCCGCGCTGCTTTCATGGTGGTATGAGGTCCCCTGTCTCTCTGCTCGCTTCTCTCTTTAATACCTCAAAAGAGAACGGCTCAAGACACAAAACAATGTTGTAGACTGAGTCTACCTCATTAACATAACTGCCACCTATCCCAACTCATTAACACCATAGAGGTACAATTTACAACACATAGGAAAATCACATCAGATGAAAAAATGGTGGACAATCACACAATACTGGGAATCATGGCCAGCCACACTGATACACGTATTTTTGGGTGACACAATTCAATCTGTGACACTGCTCCTTCCCTCTTATTTCCATCAGCTGGCCTATACTGGCCTAGGCTGCCTTTCAGAGATCTCTGCTTACCAAGGAATTGTTCAACTACATGTTATGGAATCTACTGAAAGTCTGATAAGAGCAGCCTGGCCCAGCAAATTAAAAATAAGGAACTTGGAGCAGGGTTAGTCATACCACCAGATGATCTTTGTGGCCACTTTTCCTGCTAGGCTGGGTTATCTAAGAAGGGTGTTACGGTGGAAAGGGCACTCACCAGGGCTGAGGAAGCTGGATGCCCAGTCTGGGATTTAATTTTTCCACCCTGCTTACAAGCTAATAAGTTAGCCTGTTACTATTTTGTGGATGCTTGCAGAAGACATGAGGCTTCTGGGTCAGAAATAAAAAAGTTTGTTACTCATGACACTTATTACTCACAACACAGCAAGCAACATCAGCATCAGTTTATTGGTGTTGGCTCCTCTTGTCCCCAGGTTCCACAGAAGTGACCCAATGGGCTCAGATGGTATAAAATTGTAGTGGTAATAGCATCAGAACCTGTCTAACTTCAGGGGAGATAATGAGCAAGATCAGCACAAGGCTGATTCCTATGAGTTAGAGGTCAGACATACCTCCACTCTCCAACCTTTTTACCAATTCTGACACCAGCCATCCCTTCCACGGCCCTCTCTACTTCTCTTCTGGGTTCAATAATCCATTGCAGTGGCCACACAGAACTCAGAGACAATACTTACAGTTAAGTGGTTTATTAAGGAAGCAACAGGCTACAACACAGGATCAGGATCAGGAAGCATGTAGACAAAGTCTGGAAGGCTCTCGCAAAGTGGAGAACACAACCCTCCCTTCTTCAGTGCAGGACAGCTTTCTCAGTTCCTCTTGGCTGTGCAAGCAAGTAGGCCCTTCTCTCTCCATTGCGTACACCACCTCCCCCCGCCCCCCACCCCAGCCTGTGCAGACCTTCTCTTGGCCCCCTCAGGACAGGCCTCCTCACAGCTCCCTCAGGACAGGCCTGTCTGCCTTTGGCCTCCCTACCATCAGCCTCCCCACTGCTAACTGACCCAGCTCACAGCCAGTGGAGCAGTTTTGTCAGCTCTCTTAGCTGCATTCCTAGCAGCAGGTTTCTGCCGTCACCACTAACTCTGTCGCAAGACCCCGTCGGGGCCTGTTGCCACCAGCTCTGCCACAAAGTCCTTCCCAGGCCTCTTGCTGTCTTCAGTGTTACAGCCCTTGACCTGTGTTACAGTTCTTTTAGGAGGTTCCTCAACTCCTCTCTCTGTGCTTCTTCTCTCTCCTTGCCTCTCTTGCTTTTCTCCTTTCTGTTTCTTTCTTTCTTCTCTTTCCATCTGCAAACCTTTGTGGGGTTGGCTGCAGATATAAGCAAACTCCTGGTCAATTTCAAGGCATGACCCTTCCACCAATTCACTCTCAATAGGCTACAGACACTTCATTTGTGTAAGTATGCTATAGTCACTTAATTTGCATAAGTATATTGACCAATCCCTGCAAGTGCATAAAATAGACCAGTCACAGGGTAGGCTGCAACCAAGGGCCAGACAAAAAGTATCAAACCAAGTTGTTTACAGCTTACCCAGGAAATGTCCGTCAGCCTGGACAAAAGCAACAAACCCTCTGGGGCAGGAAACTAGGGCAAATGTAACTCCTCAGGGCTTAGGGGAAAAATCTCTCAAGCTGTTTTTCCAAAGAACCAAGGAAAAAGACTCACATGGAGGAATTCATTTCACCACAGATGGACACACACAGGAAGTGGGTCTGTGTCACAGCTGAGGAACACTGGGCTTGGAAAATCCATTGCTTTCATGGCGAATAGTAAGCAAGTCTGCTCTTTGGGTGAGGTGTCTCCCAGGCTCACCAGCTGCAAGGATGGCCCTGAGGAATGGCCTAGGTGGGAGATGACCAGGGCCTTGCTATGCTGGCACACCCTGTGGGAGAAAGGGGGCCCCAGGAGGACCGTCTCTCCTAATGCTGGCTTCCAGTTCCAGTCCCACCGTTAGCTAGTTTTGTGACCTTCAGCAAGTCACAGAACCCTCAGTTTCCCTATGATGATAATTGTAATATGTATCCCATTTGTCTCTCAGGGCCATTATGAAAGGCAAAGAGACCATGTGGGAGACTAGAGGTTAATAAAAGTTTGAGGAGCAATGAAGGAACTGATTCCAGATTGGAAATTTATCTTGGCAAATATCAGGACTACATGGAATCCATAAGTCAACCAGAGAAGTCATATTTTGTAAATATGTTTGAAACCCAAGTTACGCAAGGTCAGGTTCAGCCTCTGCTTATGCTGGAAGGTCAAGTTCTCTACAGAAACCTCACCTGTGGTGATTTCTCAGTCTGATACTAAATGCTAAGTGCTCCAGAAGCTTCCACTCCCACCTTCTCTTCCTATCTGACTCCCCAATACAACTTCTTTATCCTAAAATCTATGACCTCAGATCTCTGTCCTTGTCTTAGTCATCTAGTGCTGCCATAACAGAAATACCACAAGTGGATGGTTTTAACGAAGAGAAATTTATTTCCTCACAGTCACAGTAGGCTAAAAGTCCAAATTCAGGGTGTCAGCTCCAGGGGAAGGCATTTTCTCTCTGTCGGCCTTCTTCTCTTTGGTGTTCCCCTGGACTAGGAGCTTCTCGGTGCAGGGACCCCAGTCCAAAGGACACGCTCTGCTCCTGGCACACTTTCTCGATGGTATGAGGGCCCCCTGTCTCACTGCTCACTTCTGTCTTTTATATCTCAAGAGATTGCCTCAGACACAATCCAGTCTTGTAGATCAGGTCCTGCCTTACTAACACAACTGCCACCCACCCTCCCTCATTAACCTCATAGAGGCAGGTTTACAACAAACAAGAAAATCACACAGTACCAGGAATCATGGCCTAGCCAAACTGATACACACATAATTCAATCCACTCTGGCCTATTTATCCCGTGACTCGGAAAGCTGCTAGTTTTCAGTGGGGACCAGAACAAGAGAAGGCTCTACAACAGGTTCAGGCTGCTGTGCAAGCCACTCTGCCACTTGGACCATATGATCCAGCTGATCCAATGGTGCTTGAAGTGTCAGTGGAGTCTTTGGAGTCTTTGGCAGGCCCCTGTCAGTGAAGCACAGCACAGGCCCTTAGGATTTTGGAGCAAAGTTCTGCCATCCTCTGCAGATAACTACTCTCCTTTTGAGAAACAACTTTTGACTTGTTACTGGGCCTTAGTAGAGACTGAATGCTTAACCATGGGACACCAAGTCACCAGGAGGCCTGAGCTGTCCATCATGAACTGGGAACTGGGTGTTGTCTGACCCACAGAACCGTAAAGTTGGACGTGCACAGCAGCACTCCATCATTAAATGGAAGTGGTATATTCAAGATCGGGCCCGAGCAGGACCCAAAGGCACAAGTAAGTTGCATGAGGAAGTGGCCCAA
>NW_004444082.1:4103595-4159028 GCF_000243295.1 Trichechus manatus latirostris | reverse complement strand
GGTCTCCACTCCTGTCACATTACCTTCCATCTCCCAGTCTGCACCTATGGCCTCATGGGGAGTTCCTTATGATCAGTTGACTGAGGAAGAGAAAACTCGTGCCTGGTTTACAGATGGTTCTGTGAGATATACAGGCACCACTGGAAAGTGGACTGCAGCAGCACTGCAGCCCCTTTCTGGGACCTCCATGAAGGACAGTGGTGAAGGGAAATCCTCTCAATGGGCAGAACTTTGAGCAGTGCACCTGGTTGTTCACTTTGCTTGGAAGGAGAAATGGCCAGATGTGTGATTATATAGTGATTCATCGGCTGTGGCCAATGGTTTGGCTGGATGGTCAGGGACTTGGAAGGAACATGATTGGAAAATTGGAGACAAGGATTTATGGGGTAGAGGTATGTGGATAGACCTCTATGAATGGGCCAAAGAAGTGAAGATATTTGTGTCTCATGTGAATGCTCACCAAAGGGTGACCTCAGCAGAGGATGATTTTAACAATCAAGTGGACAGGATGACACATTCTGTGGACACCAGTCATCCTCTTTCCCCAGCTACTCCTGTCATTGCTTAATGGGCTCATGAACAAAGTGGCCATGGTGGCAGGGATGGAGGTTATGCATGGGCCCAGCAGCATGGACTTCCACTCACCAAGGCTGACTTGGCTACAGCCACTGCTGAGTGCCTAATCTGCCAGCAGCAGAGACCAACACTGAGTCCCCAGTATGGCACCATCCCTCAAGGTGATCAACCAGCAACCTGGTGGCAAGTTGATTACACTGGACCACTTCCATCATGGAAAGGGCAGCGTTTTGTCCTTACTGGAATAGGCACTCTGGATATGGATTTGCCTTCCCTGCACTCAGTGCTTCTGTGAAAACTACCATCCGTGGACTTACAGAATGCCTTATCCACTGTCATGGTATCCCATACAGCATTGCCTCGGATCAAGGGACTCACTTCACAGCAAATGAAGTGCAGCAGTGGGCCCGTGCTCATGGAATTCACTGGTCTTACCATGTTCCCCATCATCCTGAAGCAGCTGGCTTGATAGAACGATGGAATGGCCTTCTAAAGACACCATTACGGCACCAGCTAGGTGGCAATACCTTGCAGGGTTGGGACAATGTTCTCCAGGAGGCTGTATATGCTTTAAACCAGCGTCCAATATATGGTGCTGTTTCTCCCATAGCCAGGATTCACAGGTCCAGGAATCAAGGGGTGGAAATGGGGGTGGCACCACTCACTATTGCCCCTAGCAACCCACTTGCAAGATTTTTGCTTCCTGTCCCCTCGACTTTATGCTCTGCAGGCCTAAAGGTCTTAGTTCCAAAGGGAGGAATGCTCCCACCTGGAGACACATCACTGATTCCATTGAACTGGAAGCTAAGAATGCCACCTGGCCACTTTGGGCTCCTTATGTCTCTGGATCAACAGGCAAAGAAGGGAGTTACCATACTGACTGGTGTGATTGATCCTGATTACCAAGAGGAAATCAGATTGATATTACATAATGGAGGCAAATAAGAGTATGTCTGGAATGCAGGAGATTCCTTAGGGTGTCTCTTAGTACTACCGTGCCCTGTGATTAAAGTCAATGGAAAACTACAGCAACCTAATTCCAACATTACTACTAATGACCCAGACCCTTCAGGAATGAAGGTTTGGTCACCCCACCAGGCAAAGAACCACAACCAGCTGAGGCGCTTGCTGAGGGCAAAGGGAATACAGAATGGGTGGTGGAAGAAGGTAGTTCTAAATACCAGTTATGGCACATGACCAGTTGCAGAAAGAGACTGTAATTGCTATGAGTATTTCTGTTCTGTATGTGTGCATCTAATATTTTTGTTTCCTTCACTTATAAAATATAAGATGTAAATAGGGCTAGTGCGTTTTTGATTGTATGTGTGTTGTATCATGTTAGGCACAAGTATGACTTTGTAATCATCTTTATTCAGAGATTATGTATGGTTTCAGGAGATATGTACATGTGCCAAGTTGACAAGGAGTGGACTGTGATGGTTAAGATTGTATGTCATCTTGGCTAGACCATTATTCTCAGTGTTTTAGTAGTTGTATAACATGATCACCCCCATGATGGAATCTGCTAAGTGGTACTGGCGGAGGCGGGGCCTGTGGCAGCTCACCGCCCTCTTAGTTTCATCTCTCTGACTTCCGCCACTTACCTTCTGCCTGCTCACCTTGCCAAGGTTTTTGACTTGTTCCAGACTCAGCAGCTGCCTCTTGTTGTCTCACCTCCGGTTCGTGGGACTTGAGCTAGCAGCTTACCTGTTGACCTCAGAATTCGTCGAACTTCTTGGCCTGCAAGCAAGAGTCTGGTTTCCCGACCTGCCTACCTTGGGTTCGCCAGCCCCTGCAGCTACGTGAATCAGGAGAAACTTGATTGTCTTGTCTGCTGATCTTGGAATTCACTGACCTTCACAGCCTGTGAGCGGGAGCCCCTCTCCAACCTGCTGACCTTGGGTTCACCAGCTTCTGCAGCTACGTGAACTGGAAGAGGCCTCTACCCTGATCTGTGGACTTGGGAAGTTTTAGCCCCTACAGTTGTGTGAACTATTTCCTTGATATAAATATCTCTCTATATATATTTATATGCTTTACTGGTTTTGCTTCTCTAGAGAACCCAGCCTAAGACAGTCCTAAATCATCACAATTAAAGATTTAATCCCAGCTAATGTGGATCTGTGAACTGTAGACCTCACATGGTAAAGTCACAAAAGATATACTCACTGGAGAACTTTTACCAGTGACATTATACTTCAAAAAAAATCTTGCTAACTTATAATTGAACCTAAGCTAGAAGTCTAAACATAATAAAAAGTAATTATTTTTCTTCATAAGTTTCCACAAAAATATGAAAGAGGTAGATAGAAATAGAGGCATGACTTCATTGGGTCAATAACACCATAACCCATGAAACACACAAATTTCCTGCAGGCTTAAAAAAAAAGAATCTAAAAGTGGAAATGTTAGGATGCTTTGGGAAAAGACTTAGAAGGAGACCTTTAATTCCTTCTAATTATGCCCTGAGGTGCCAATTTTTCTACCCAAGCTACTGGTTGAAGTCCTTTTCCTAATAACCACTTTGTATTTACCTACAACCTGACATATATTAACACACCAAAATATGTATGCCCTGGCACTGATTCTATGAGGCAGATGAAGTGGGAATAATTATTCTCATTTTTAAAATGACCAAACTGAAGCACTTGGAGGTGAAGTGGCTTGCCCAGGATTTGATTCAGCAGAGGTCAAAGTTTGAATCAGACCTAGATCTCCTGCCTCATATTCAAGTTCCTTTACACATCTATCTCTGAAGCCTCCATTTTATTTGTGGGAAATTCCTGAAAAATCTGGTCAAAGAAAAACAACTCAGTTACCTTAAAGAAGTCCAGACTAATAGAGATATGCATCAAATATATATCTAGCTAGGTAGGTAGGTAGGTAGATATACGTATGTAGATAGGTAGGTAGCTGGATAGATGGGTAAGTAGAAGGGAAAATGCACACATATCCAAAAACATTTAAGGCAACTTAGAAAATACATAAATATAAAACATAAAAATACATAATATAATAAAACAATCAAAGTCAGTTGAAAGGAACAAATAAATGGATGCCACCCAGTTCTGGGATATGGTAGATGCTACAACTGGGGGCAAAATTCAGTCCTGAGTTCACTGTGATCAGTATGTAATGTACTTGTGACTGTTAGGTCAATATAAAGTTAATTCGGAGAAACCAGCCTTTTCCTGGCCCCGTGAGTTATTATGGAGCTCTGGAGGCACAGTGTTAAGAACTCGGCTGCTAACCAAAAGATCAGCAGTTCAAATCCACCAGCCTTTCCTTGGAAACCCTATGTGTCAGTTTTACTCTGTCCCATAGGGTCACTATGAGTCAGAATTGACTTGACTGCAATGGGTTTTGTTTTGATTTGGTTTATGGGTTATTATAAGAAGGATTTAGGTAATATGATAAATAAAATCCTTCACCATGATTTTGTAAAATACCCAGGTTTGTTCTTAAAAATTACTTTACTGTGTCAGCTACCCTCTGTAAAAGCTGAAGACATAACAGTAAATCCTAATTCAATGGAGGCTCTTCTGTGGGGAGCTGAGGTAATGAGGTCCAGATACCTTACTTTCTGGTGATCTAACTCAGCGAAGTTGTACGTGGTCTTGCACCCTGGTATGTGTCTCTTAACATTTAATTCCCAGAGACAGGAAAACTCGCAGTGTTTAGGCATCTATCTGATGCCCCATAAACATCCCAGGAAGGAAGTGCAGACGTACTTGAATCAGATACCCAGGAGTTAGGAATCCAGGCAGAAAAGAAAAGGGAGAAAATAACAGGGGCTATAAATGGAAGATTCTAGAAAGGGTTATATTTTTATATTCTGTGTGAAATAATACAAATATATTCCAAGTGCCAATTTCATCAGCTTCTTAGAGGCTTTGATTTTTAATCCACTTGGAAGTTTCTACATTAAACCACACTTAACTTCTGGATGTTTGCTCAGTCGATTTATTTTCTGGAGTCTCTCACAGTCATTGTCTATTTGACATTATTCTCTTGAGCCCATTGCTTTGTCCAGCTGTCACCTTCCTGCTTACTCTCACACTCCTTCTTTCAGTGGAAACAAATTTCCCTTCCAGTTCCTGCTGCAATCCAGACAAACAGGTGGATTCTCTGAAAAATAAATGAGAAAAGAAGATATAAATTGAATTGTGCTTGAATATATATTCAATTCAACAAATATTTATGGAGCTCTGTGTATGCCAGGAATTGTGTTGGATGTTGAGCTTTCAAAGATGAATAAGACACATCCCTACCCACTCAATGAGCTCACCATTTAATAGAGAAAAATGCATTGTTGCTATACAATTCTTACCAGGAAATCAAGCCCTTGAGCAAATACATTAACTTACCCCGTGCTACGAGAGCTATGAATGGCAAGGCATGAATAGTGAGAGGTTCATTTGGATTAGAGGACGGGTAAATTTTCAGAGGGCTACTTGATTACGTATTTACATTCCACTCCACTGCCCCAGTTCCTTTCTAACAGAATCCTGATTTCGTTCAAGTATCCATCCATATGAAAAGAAGCCCCCAGGGGTAACTCCTAATTAGTCCAAGCCACTCATGGTAATTCCATTTCTCTTGCCAGGAATTGGTTTAGGCATGGACATGTGTTGAAATTTTGACCAAGGAGAGGTGAGATGAAGTCTGCTGGTGTCACTTCTAGGAAAAGTTTCCTTGTTTTTAAGAAGAAATACGCATTCTCCCTCTGGATCTTGTTGTCTGCACGTGATGACTGGAGCATCAACCATCTTGTGATCATAAGGGTACTTGCCTGAGGACATAGGCAGCTGGTTACCTGACGTTTGTATGTGTTGATGGGTAAATGGACATGTGTGGGTGTGGGCATTTATCTACAACACTATGAGCTCCTTAAGAACATGAACTAGGTCTTACTCGTGTTTTTCTCTCCCACAGAATCTAGGATATAGTGTCTGACACACAGAAAACACCGCGTAAATGTCTCTGAATAAATCATACATAGCAATCCTACTTATAGCATTTTTATTACAATCATATATTGGTGTAGAATATATAATTTTACTAAAATTTTGATAAACATGTATTAGGCTATGAGATTTGTATCTTAGTTATCTAGTGCTGCCATAGCAGAAGTACCACTAATGGGTGGCTTTAACAAATAGAAATTTATTTTCTCACATTTAGGAAGCTAGAAGTCTGAATACAGGCTGCTGGCTCTAGGGGAAGGCTTTCTTTCTCTGTTGGCTCTGGAGGAAGGTCCTTGTCTTTCCTGAGCTTCTGCTCTTAGGCAATCTTCATGTGGCTTGGCTTCTCTCTTCCCGCATCTCTACTTCTTTTGCCTGCTTGTTTAATTTCTTTTATATCTCAAAAAAGATTCACTTAAGACGCACCCTACACTAATCCTGTCTCATTAACATAACAGACAACTCATTCCCAAATGGGATTATAACCACAGGCATAAAGGTTAAGATTTACAACACATATTTGGGGGGACACAATGCAATCCATAACATTCCACCCTTTGGGCCCCCAAAACCCATGCCCTTGCCACATGCAAAACAGTTTCACCTCATCACATCATCCCAAAAGTCTTAAATCAATTCCAAGTCCAAAATCTCATCTTCTGAATCATTTAAATTAAATATGGGTGAGACATTAAGTATATTCCATTCTGGGGCAAAATTCCTCTTCACCTGAGAACCTGTGAAATCTAGAATACAGATTCTCTGCTTCCAAAATACAGTTGTGGAATAGGCACAAGGTATACATTTCCATTACAAATGGGAGAAACTGGAGAGAAAGAAGGGACAACAGACACCAAGCAAGTCCAAAACCCAGCAGAACAATTTACATTAGCTCTCAAAGCTTGAAAACAGTTCTCTCTTCTCTGAAGCCACCTGGACAATGGCCTGGCCCTCCAGACTCTGGATGTTGGCCATGACCTCTAGATTCTGGATGGAGGCCCCTTGGGCCTGGGCTTCAGGTCCACCTTTCAGGCCCTCTGGGATGGCAACTCTGCTCCCTCGGCTTTAGGCAGTCCCGTTCTTAGTCCATCTGAGTGGCAACCCCACCCTCTCAGCCCCAGCAGGCCCAGGTCTTCTGCCCCTTGGACATGGCAGCCCCACCCCCTCAGCTTTGGGCAGTGGTCCCATCACCCTGGCACACCTTAACGGCAGCCCCAACACTCCAGAACCGAGTTGGAGAAGATCCAACTCTTTGAAACCTAGGAGGCTGTGGCCCCACGCTTTGAGATTCTGGAGACTGTGGCCCCATACTTTGAAACAGAGAAGACCCTGATTCTTGTGCTCCTTCCAAGAGTTCTGCTGATCTCCAAGCTGCTCCAGGAATGGTCCTTTACTTAAGACAACAGATGTAGCTCCTTTGGCCTGTTTTCCTGCCTGCAGAATTCCAAGAGGCAGAGAGCATTCTTTCCTTTCATTCTTTCTCTGTCTCCTTCAGTCTAAGTTGATGGGTTTTATGCTGTGGTAGTTGGTTAGATCCATCCATCACTCAGGCTTAATCTCTTTAACAAAAAATTGTGTAGGCACATCCTTGGTGAAAATTCTAAGACACGTGTACTTAGTTTCTACAACAGAATTTTCCAAATCTTTAAGTTCTGTTTTCATTTTGCACAGTTCATTTTTAAGTCCACCTCTTTCCTCTCACATTTTACTATACACGGAAGGAGAAACCACATGGCCCCTTTAAGATATTGTTTAGAAATCTCCTCAGCCAGATATCCAAGCTCATCACTTGCAAATTCTACCTTCCACCAAACATTGAACATAATTCAGGCAAGTTCTTCGCAACTACATAAAAAGCATTTCCCTTCCTCCATTGTTTAATCACATGTTCATCATTTTCTTTTAAAGCCTCACCAGAAGCACACTTAAAGTTCACATTTCTAGCAATATTCTGTTGCTAGCAACATATGTATTCTCTAAGATGATAGAGACTTTCTCTATAGCTCTCCTCACTTCCTTCTTAGCCCTCACTAGAATTGCGTTTAACATCCATAATTCTACCAATAGTCTCTTCAAGCCAATCTAAGCTTTTACTATTAGGCATCAGTTATGGATTAAATTGTGTCCCCCAAAAATGTGTCAACTTGGCTAGGCCATGATTCCCGGTATTGTGTGTTTGTCCTCCATTTTGTGATCTGATGTATTTATCCTATGTGTTATAAATCCTAACTAACCTCTGTGATGTTAATGAGGCAGGATTAGAGGCAGTTATGTTAATGAGGCAGGATGCAATCTACAGGATTAGGTTATATCTTGAGTCAATCTCTTTTGAGATACAAAAGAGAGAATCAAGCAGACAGGAGAGGGACTTCCTACCTCCAAGAAGGAAGAGCAGGGAGCAGAGTATGTTCTTTGCACCCAAGGTCCTTGTGCTTAGAAGTTCCTAGACCAGGGGAAGATTGATGACAAGGACCTTCCCACAGAACTGACATAGAGAGAAAACCTTCCCCTGGAGCTGGCATCCTGAATTTGGACTACTAGCCTCCTAAACTGTGAGACAGTGAATTTCTGTTTGTTAAAGCCATCCACTTGTGATATTTCTGTTATAGCAGCACTAGATAACTAAGACAGCACCTTTAAACTCTTCCAGCCTCTACCCATTACTCAATTCCAAAACCACTTCCACATTGTAGGTATTTGTTAGAGTAGCATCCTCACTTCTCGGTGCCAAATTCTGTCTCAGTTATCTAGTGTTGCTATAACAGAAATACCACAAATAGGAGGCTTCAACAAACAGAAATTTATTTTCTCACAGTTAGAAGACCAGAAGTCCAAATTCAGGGTGCTTGGCTCTAGTAGAAGACTTTCTCTTTCAGCTCTGGAGGAACGTCCTTGTCTCTTCAGAGCTTCTGCTCTTGCGCAATCTTCGTGTAGCTTGGCATCTCTCTTTCTGCATTTCTACTTCTTCACTTGCTTATTTAATTTCTTTTATATCTCAAAATACATTGTCTTAGGACACACCCTATGCTAATGCTGTCTCATTAACATAACATAACAAAGACAACCCATTTCCAAATGGGATTATAACCACAGGCATAGAGGTTAGTATTTACAACACATATTTTGAGGGACATTATTCAATCCACAGCAACATGTAATGCTTTCTGTTTTTGTAATTTTTTAAAATACAACCTAAGATTAATCTATACCTATGCTGTCCAATATGGTAGCCCCTTGGCACATGTGGCTATTTATTTTTAAATTAATTAAAATTAAATCACATTAAAAATTTAGTTCTTCAGACCAGAAGAACCAGATGGGGCCCAATTACCATTACTGAACATTTTGATCTAAGATTCTATAGAAGAATCCTGATCAAAGAGGGAAAATGCAGAACAGAATTTCAAATTATCACAGAATCCAGATTTTCTGGAGACATGCAGGCTGGATGAACCCCTGAAACTATTGCCCTGAGATAATCTTTACACCTTAAACCAAAAATATTCCCTTAAGTCTTCTTAAAATCAAATAACAGTTTGGCTTAAATAATAAAGAATGTCTGCCTTGAGCAGTATGCTTTCTTAAAATCTGTGTATATGGGATCAAATTGACAATAGCAACTGGAAAAATTACATAGGAAACTTAGGGAGCAATGAGTTTATGTTAATGGGGGAGGAACAATTCAGAAAAGGAGGGTGAGAATGGTTGTACAACTCGAAGAATGTGGTTGATGTCACTGAATTGTATATGTAGAAACTGTTGAATTGGTGTATGTTCTGCTATGTATATTCTCAACAACAATTTTAAAAAATTATTCTTCAGTCACACTAGCCATGGATTAAGTGTTTAATAGCCACATGTGGCTAGTGACTACCGTATTGGACAGCGCAGCTCTAGAGCGTTACAACCATCATCCAAATTCTATTGGACAGCACTGATCTAGAAAGTTCTAGTGAGTGGCACTGAGCATGCACTGCTCACCTTTGACTCTAATCCTGTGCCTGGCACACTGTGGGCACTCAAGCAATGTTTGTAGAATGAATGAATGAGTTCTATTGACCATTCCAGATATTACAAGAACAAGATAAAAATACGACAAGCCCTATTCTAGCAGTGAAAGAAAGGGGAATGAGTGAACATTTAGCATATGACAAAACCAGTGCCCCGGTGATCTTTAAGGATGATATATATAAGGAGATCCCTAGAAAGGCTCACAGAATGTCCTCGCTGGCACACTTCCTAAGCACAAGCACATGCCCAGCCACGAAGCTGAGCCCCAGCCGAGCTGAGCGGCCTGGACCAGCAACCATCATGTCCTGGACTCTGCTGCCCAGGCTTGTGGTTCACAATATTTTTTTAAGTTTGTTTCCATGGGGTGGAAAGGAGGAATGTGCTGTCACAGTATAAGGAGAGCAACTAGGGTCATATAACAATGTATGTATAAATTTTTGTACGAGAGACTAACTGGAATTGTAAACTTTCACTTGAAGCACAATTAAAAAAAAAAAAAAACGTTCGTTTCCATGGACTTTCTAGAGGCAGCTAGCTGAGCCAAGGTCCTTTTCAGAGCTTATGTCTAATCTCCATTTTCTTACATTTCGCCAAGAAAGTTCACTATGAATGAGAGATTTGAGATCGTTCGCCAAGTCCCTGTTGATGAAAATGGTGTGTTTAGCCCTGGTGCAGGCATCAGATCCAGACAGGTCTGGGCCCGAAGGCCTTCTTCTCCAGCTTCCCTGCTCAAAGCCTGCTGAGAAGTCCCCTGAGATGCCTCAGGTTAGGACCCTGACCTGCTCCTTTTGTGCATTTTTATTTTATTTTGTTTTTAACGATGTCACACGCTTGAATGCAGGACCATCAATCAGGAAAAAAAAACTGAGTATAAACAAAAGTTAGCTTCTGAAGACCAACAGTCTGCCCATAGAAGGGGAGATAAATGGTGTGTCTCCTCTGTGCATGTCTGGGAGACCCCAGAAGAGCAGCAGGCTTTGCTTCTAGTTGATAGGCCAAAAGGGCCAACCCAAAGAAGACGATCACGAACCGGGCCACGTTCATGAGTTGGGAAGTGTTTGAATGTTGGAGGAATTGGCCAGGTGAACTTTTTTCCAAAAAGAGGGACATGATCTGAGGATGAGGGGTGGATGAAAGATGGGGTGAGGGAAGGAGACAGGGCTAGAAGCTTCTCTTGCAAAATGTTCTGGGCTGAGTCCTAGAAATAAAGGATAACCAGACAGCCCACATGAGGCAGCAGGGGACCAAGGAGAGCATTTCTTACCTGGAGTCATGCAGATACTCTTGCAAAACAAGCCAAGACACCCATGCTAGACCAAGAGAAAAAGAAAAACTAAAGAGAAGGCCTGTTCACCCCATGAGGCCGGGAGGAACGAAAGTATACTGCAGCTGACCTTCAGATGGACACTACCCAGGTGGGGATAGCTGGGGAAGAGCCATCTCTTCCCAACCCATTTTGCACATAGGACACCCACACCTCCCCAGCAAGCCCAATCCCTGACCTAGTCCATATTCTGAAACAGTCAAGCATCTGCCCTCTTTGTAGTATCCAAAGCATGAGCATTGGAGTGAGTCAATATAAGTCGAGTACCAACTCTGCCACTTCCCTGCAGAGTGACTCAGGCCAGACCCTCAGCCAGCGCTCCAGGCACCTCACCTATAAAATGGGAACAAGAACATGCACCCAAGTTCCTGTAAGAACTGACTGAGGGGATCACTGTGTTGCTAGCAGAGAGCCTGGCCCGAGCAAACCTCGGTGAGCAGTGGCTGCTGTTTGCTCTTGTGCCTGGCTCATATTCATGACCTCCATCCTTGAAGAAGACCTAGCCCTGGCCCCGGACTGAATCCCAGATCCAATCAAGAGAAGGAAACCCTTAGCCCTTAGCCAGTGGTTCTCAGCTGCCCCAGAAGAGGGCACAGTCATTGTGGTTCTGGGGGACCCTGCCTTATCCTTTCAAATACCCCCCTCCATCACAGCAGTCCTCCCCTGACCCTGGACACCCTGCTCTTCCTGGCTATCTCCTACCATAGGCTGTGGCTGGCCCCCCAGTGACTTCACTTCTGTTCTCCCTGACAGCCTTTCCCTTCCCTCTAGGCACTGCCCTCCCCCATGGGATTCCCGACTCTTCGATAAAATGCTAATGTTGTGCAGAAGAACATGTGCATCCAGTAGGGGTGAATTTAACAGGGCAATGGACAAGTGTCCAGACTTAATTCCATGTTTCTCTCTCATCCATGCTAAAAGAGCGTCAGGGTTAAGAGAAGGATCTGTGCTTATAAAAATGACCCATGACAAGGAAATCAATTTTATTGCCCAGTAATGCTTTTGGACACCTAACCCTCTCTCTGGGGTAATATAGGACCCTGAGTACATTACATTCACTCTTGAGAAACTCCACACCAGCTATAGGATTCGTGGTTCACTCACATAGTATTCTGTCACTTGTCATAATATCAGTGATGCCACCAGACATAATTTAACATCCCTTATTTAGCCTTCGTATATGCTTTTATAGTAATAAATTCTATAAAATATTCTTTTACTCAGTACAGTCAAACATTTTTATTAGCCTGAAACAAGCTCTTTGCCTTCTCTCTGTATGCTTTCTTTCTGGTCCTCAAGACATAAACATTTGTTCAATCACGGAGCTGTCCATGACTTTATAAATGTGGATGGTTATCACCTTTCTCTGTCATCCCACACCAAAAAAGTCTTCATGGTTTGATTTGCTCTTTGAATCTTTACCAGTCAAAAATACATCTTAAATACTTTATGTCATCTTAAATATTTTACCACCATTCATCTGCCGTTGTTGTACTGTGACGCTGTGATGCTGAAAGCTATGCCACTGGTTTTTCAATACCAACAGGCTCACCTATGGTAGACAGGTTTTAGCGGAGCTTCCAGACTAAGACAGACTAGAAAGAAAAGCCTGATGATTACTTCAGAAAACTAGCCAATGAAAATTCTATAGATCACAACAGAACATTGTACAACTCGCTTGCTTTTGGGCATGTCATCAGGAGGGTTCAATCACTGGAGGAGGACACCATGTTTGGTGAAGTGGAAGGATTGGCACAATAGCCACTACGATGGACTCCAACATACTGGCAATCATGAGGATGACACAGGACCGGGCAACACTTTGTGCTCTTGTACATAAGGTCGCCATGAGTTAGAGTCCACTTGACAGCAGCCATCTATCTATCTAAATATTTTAACATGAATGAAGTTTTCAACATTTATTTTTACTTTGTTGTTGTTGTTAGCAGCCGTTGTAAAATCAGGTGTAACTTGTACAAAAATGTGTTGAAGCCTTGGGGATAACAGAGGAGACTTATAAAACAGAAAAGAAAAATCTTAAAAGTGAATGTTGGATATAAATGCACGCAGTGCCCGTGGGCCCACACCCTCCCTAGTCTCAGCCTGCCTGGAGGAACAGGCTCAACTCTCACCTGAGGTGCCCTAGAGTAATGACACCCCTAAGTGCCCCATTAGAAGGATGAATTCTGTGCCACCCAGATATCCCTTAATGCCCAGACAATGATAGCCAAGCCCCCCGTTGCACCTTACTGCAGGAAACCTCATCTTTTACCCATTTCCCTCCCAAAAGGATTCTGGGAATCCCAGGAAAGATTTACCAGGGCTTCAGACCAGTTCTAACCCACCCCATTCAGGAGGACCCCTGCCTCTCTAAAAATAAGCTAGAAGGGAACAAAGATACCTTGCAAAGAAACCAGCTTTACAGTCCACATAGCATGCAAGATGCCGTTCTGCAGTCTATTCTATCAGACTTGGTGACAACTGGTTTTTTGTTCTATCAGACTAGAAAGTTCAAATTTTTTACTTTTCATAAGAACTAGGTCATAAATGTACATTCTGTCTCTTTAACAAGAACATCTGATTATCTGCAAATCAGAATAACCCCTCACTACCTCCTGGGCAAAGTCCCAAGCCAGGAGCTTGCTCCCACATTGCACAAGGGAGAAAGGAGTGACCCAGGACCTCTCCTCCATGCCAGCAGGCATCACCACACTATAAGGCCAACCATGCGGGTGGGAACCCTTTTCCAGGATGCCTAGGGGTAGCGCAATAAATGTCACCTGGTTTTGACCCAGGTCCAGCATGGCTTACCCTGGCTATAGGTAAAAACCAAACAGAACACAAGTAGGGTGTTTTCCCTCTTCATGGCTGTGGAGTGCTCCCTAATGAGCTCCAAGGACAGAAACAAAAGGCCCTTTGAGGTTTTTTTCCCCAAACAAAAATGTACTTGCAAAGAGTAATCCAAACTTCTATCTGGTGCTGTTGTTGGCTGCCATGGAGTCAGCCCCCCAACTCATGGCGACCTCATACACAGCAAAATGAAATACTGCCTGCTCCTGCACCATCCCCATGATTCATCGGGAATCAAATTGTTGTGATCCATAGGGCTTTCACTGGCCAATTTTCAGAACTAGATCTCCAGGCATTTCTTTCTAGTTCTTCTTAGGCTAGAAGCTCCACTGAAACCTGTTCAGCATCATAGCAACACTCAAGTCCCCACTGACAGACAGGTGGTGGCTGCATTGGAGATGCATTGGCCAGGAATCGAATCCAGGTCTCCCGCAGGGAAGGCAAGAATTCTACCACTGAACCACCAAAGCCCCAAACTTCCATCTAAAAAACAGAAAAGTTGTTGACCATTTAAACATCCCAGTCTCACATACCCTCCCCGCTCCCCATTCTAGTCGTCAAGTTTCCCTTAACATGGAGGTTCCCTCTCTGAAAGGCTCAGAACTCTGTTTCGTCAGGCATGGATCACTCCTACTCCCTTGTCAGTCAGCCAAGGAAAAGACATGCTCAATGACGTGCCAAGGTTGACTATTCAAAAGGACTGTACACTCCTCTCGAAAATAGCAACACAAACTGGAATAAATTTGTCTTGACCTAACCTGGTGCCTTTGCAATTGGGAAATGTAGGCTTGGTTCTCTGGGTGTTTGATGATTTATTACATGACTTCAGGCCTGTGTCTCAACCACCATCTGCTACCCCTACTCTGGAACATTTTACAGGTAGGTCTGAAGGCACTTGATATTGAGTTGTGTTGTCTCCTTGTAGGTTACTCCACCAATGATGAGTCCCTCCATAGAGGCATGTCTTTCTGCTCCTACTGTCTAGTAACCCATCCATTCATACCCTCAGCAAAAGCATACCAACCGTCTTTGTCAATTCCCACAGGCATAACTTACAAGGGATACGCTTACCCACACAAAACTGCCTTCTCCTTCAGTGATTTGCTGTTTGCACCATTAAAACATTGCCAGCAGGAGACACCAGCCCGAGGAGCCCCCTGGATCAGTGTGAAGGACCCTGGGACTCTGATGGAAGCTGTGATAGAGAAAGTGTGCTGTGGACAAATCTGCAAGGCAACTGACAAAATCTGGAGTGGTGGGATTATGCGGGGTGATTTTCAAAGTGGTCTTCGCTGTTCTCATATTGTTTCCACAATAAAATCAGAAGTGAAAAAATAATATACTTCACTGGACTTATGGCTTGAGTTGTAGCCCTGATTTCAGTAGAGTGGTTCTCTGGATAAATCACTGACCCTCTGCGAGCCTCAGTTTCCTGACACATTGTTGTTTCTGACCCACTGGCCTCCATAGTCCTTCTCTGGCAAGAGCATCTCAAATTCATTTTAGAGAATAACTTCCCTCAGCTTCTGGCCCCAAGTGCACCTCGGCATTGATCAGCCTTGGAAGGACTCCGTCACTAAGGAGGCCCTGCCCGACACAAGGGGTGGGTGCTGACCCAAGCAAGGCTGAGGGGGCCTTCTCCCAGCTCTCTGCATCGGGAGCCTAGTGTCCGCAGGATGAACACCATGAGCTGATTCATCTCAGCCTGGTTCTTAGCTGTTCCTTCAATTCTGTGAACCCCTCTATGTCCTCCCAATAAGTTCATTTTTTGCTTAAGTTAGCCAGAATTGGTTTCTGCCACTTGCAACCAAAGAACTTTAATAATACTGCATTTAATAATTGCCCTGGCTACCTCACAGATTGTTCTTTGGATCAAAGAGACCGCGGGTGTGAAACTGTTTTGCTAACCATAAAGTTCTGTGCCCGTTTTGGCATTTTTACTACATGGAGCCACACTCCTGATGTGCACACACCATACCACACAAATGCTGGGTGCCATGAAATCCCCATCACGTTGGCCCCGTGGAATTTTGAGTAAGTTGTGCCGAGGAATCTCCCCCTTGGGATGAGACGAGGGCACATGTTTCTGCCTTGCCCAGTCTGCATGTTTTCCACTTGGCACCAGCAATGCCTGCAGAAGCACGGTTCAGGTGTCCTCATGCTCAGCTGGGCAGGGCTGCAGGCAACATGAGCTAGATTTATGGTGAATGGATTAGTTTGACTAAATCCCTTCTGCCCTCAGAGATTAACTACATAAACAAGGAGAAGACGTCATCTCAGAGTAAGCTTTATGGCCTAGAGGACTAGGAATGAGCAGGGTGATGCTGTTGCTATAATTGCCTTTACTAAGATGCTTTCTAAAATGCCCAGCAGTTGGGATGCTGACAACTGAGGCTGTCACCCTCTCAGTTTTCCTTTGTGGCTCTCTCCAGCCATGATATGTGTGTCCACAATGCTAACTTTGTTCTTTTTAAAAGAAAGGGCTTATAGTTAGAGTTTGGGGTGGGCTAAGGATCTGCTTAGACAGCTGAAAGATTTCAAAATATCATTTCAAAGTTATGTACTTGTCCCAGTGGTTTCTGTTGTGCATCATCAAGAGGAATTTTAAATCTTGAGCAAAATATACCTGAAGTGAACAGAAATGATGGTACAAACAATCCTCCCTTGACGAGGAAGTGTTTGTGCAGATGAAGAGTTGCATTTCTCTAGTAGTGTCTAGCCCGAGCCAGGCTGGGCTGGGGGAAGACGTGAGACTGCGTGCCACCTGCCCCTCTGTCTGTACCTTCAGCCTGGAAACAGTGCTCACTGGATCTCAAACTCTCTACAGTAGTCTGGATTTGAGCAGAAATGGACCTTGAAGATCACCTAATTGTACCTCATGATTACAAAAATGAGAAAATTAGTGCTAAAAGACGTGGCATGACTTGTTGAATCTCCATAATCTGTTGGCCCGGGGAATTTCAAAGTAGACATTGCATTTAGCAATAAATAAGAATGAGGCATGAAATTCTAATTCATGAATTCTTTTGAGAACACAGACGGGAAGAAAATGCAAGAGTGCTATTTATCAGATGCTACAGCCCATGGCAACACAATTTTATCTCTTGACTAATGAGGACTTTGGGGGAAGTTATCCATTTAATCCAACCTACCGGTCATGCCTTTAGTCTTCAGGCACAATCCTCCTCTGATTTTGACACGAGGCCAGATGGCACGATATGGCTGCAGAAAGATTAAAATGCATTTCTTACTCATGGACAAAGAGATTATGAGCATTTCAAACCCTCTCATCAGGCCCTGCTCTTCCCCTCCCATAAGTTATTGCAAAGATCATTCTACCAACAACCAGCTAGTTACTGTCTAATCCACTCTGACTCATGGCAACCTCATGTACATCAGAGTAGAACTGTGCTCCACAGGGTTTTCTTTTTTGGGACAGAATTTATTGTCTCACAGTTTGGGAGACCGTAAGTCCAAATCCAGGTCATCAGCAGGGCTATGCTGTCTGTGTTGGCTCTAGGGGAAGGTTCTTCCTGGTCTCATCAGCTTCTGTATGGGTGTTTCTTGGCATTCCTTGGCTTGTAAGTAAGTCTCCATGTGGTGTCTTCCCCGTGTGTGTCTCCCCATGCTTGTTTTCCCTTTTTATAAGACATCCATAGGGTGTTAATGGTTGATTTTTCAAAAGTAGATCACCAGATCTTTCTTCCAAGGCACCTCTGGGTAGAATTGAACCTCCAACCTTTCAGTTAGCAGCCAAGTGTGTTACCACCCAGGGACTCCATGAGTTATGGATTGAATTGTGCCCCCCAAATATATATGTTGTAAATTCTAAAGCTCTATACCTGAGGATATAATCCCATTTGGGAACAGGACTTTCTTTGTTATGTTAATGAGACCATATCAGTAGGGTGTGTCTTAAGCCAATCACCTCTGAGCTATTAAAAAAAGCAGATTTGGCACAGAGAAGGAAGTACAAACAGAGGGGAAGATGCATGCCACATGAAGATCACCAAGGAACAAAGAAACAGAAGCTAAAAAGAGACGAGGACCTTCCCCCAGAGCAGACAGAGAGAAAGCCTTCCCCTAGAGCCAGCGCCCTCAATTCAGACTTCTAGCTTCCTAAACTGTGAGAAAATAAATTTTTGTTTGCTAAAGCCACCCACTTGTGGTATTTTTCTTACAGCAGCACTAAGAAACTAAGACATTAAGTCGGGATTGACTTGATGGAAACTGGTTTAAGATCATTCTAGTATGTCTAAAATGCACTATTCAAAGTGACAGCAAAGCTCTGGGACATCTGTCTCAGGTATAACTTCTGGCCTTGAGCCGATGAGGTGGGATGCAGAGTCCATCGTAGACTGAAATATAGTGTTTTCCTAGTGAGAAGCTCTGAGGGCAGCACAGAGACTCTGCTGGGGTGGGGGTGGGGGGTCTGGGGACACTCTGCTTGGCCTCTGTACACTCTCCCATATGGAGCTGGCCATCATTAGCCACGTGGTAGACCAGCTTTATGTTGACAGTTTCAGTGGATGGTGAGGAAATGGAACAAAAGGGCCCAGGTGCCAAAGTGGAGGGCAGGAAATGTGACATCTGGAGGCCTAATCCTCACCTATCTCGGCTTCTCCCTTTGTGTCATCAGCAATAGGGTCGTCCACAGCCTCAAAATTATCCTTTTCAGTAGTAGCAGCACTGGATTTTCTTCTGCCCCACAAGAGAACAGAATATGTTTCCTTATACCCACAAAAATAACAAGCTGACCGATTTGAGAGCTATCTAAAATCTATCTTTTGCCCAAGAAAAATTTAATTGCATTACAATCAATACACAATTAACAACTCCTGCATTGTGCTGTTAGGTATGAAAAGGTGATTATGAAAGCTGTATAGTCTTGGGCAAGTTCCTTGCCATGTCGGTAACTCAGTTATCTTGGGTGTGAAGCGTAGTCAATGGAAATTAATACTTGCATTGTTTAAAAGGGTAAGAGATGATGAGTATGAACCTGGATTCTCAACAAATAGTAGCTGCTCCAACGCATCCCTGACCCTGAGAACATCATGACTTGGAGCTCCTACCCTTTGGGTTCCTTCTCATGTACACTCTGGGGAAGAAGCCATTGTCCACAGGGCCTCTTGAGGCAGCAGCACTGCAGGCCACCTGAAGGACAGTCAGCATCTTCGCAGGTCTGTGGTGGGGATCCAGTCAACTCTGGTGCATGCTGCCATTCCAGGTGCTATGAGGAGAGGTGAAAATTCCCTGGCCAGCTGAGCAACTGTGCCCAGGAAATCAGAGTAGTCAAACGGCCCTGATTCCTTCCAGATACAGATTCTGGCCCTTTCCTGGGGCCCCACTGGATTCCTATCCCATGAGGTAAACTATATCCTTTAAAAAATTCCCATTCACCCACCCTTTTTTTTTTAATTACCCTACCTCCAATGGATCTGTTACAACAGTAGTGTTCTAGCATATAAAGTTTATCTGCCGTGTAGGCTTGAACTAAGCAAATAATGTGAGATGAGCCGGAGAGTAGGCAACTTGACTCGAGAAGGCCACAGGGCAGCTTGACGGCAGGGTGCCACGGAGGGATGAAGCCTAGCTCCCATGTCTGAGACATCATACCTGTGGTAGGCCGACAAATACAGCTCAATCAACTTTTCTTCCCCAAAACCAGTCTCCTAGATTACTGTCAAGGATTTTCTCTTGCCCAAACCTCTCTTCCTACCAGGAAAGTCTGCCTTCACACAGCCTCACTCGCTAGCTGCTAGCACAGCCAGAGGTCCAGACAAATGAGGCCAGGGATGCAGGAGTCACCTCACTCCTGCCTTCCTTGTTCTGACAGATGAAGAGCAGATTAGCCAGCTCAGGAGCTGCTCCCACAGAGCTGAAGCTCTCTTCTCCTCCAGTCGAATCGTACAGTTATCCACAAGGCCTGAGGAAAACACCACGGCCTCCAAACGAGGCCGTTTTCCATAATCTGAAATTCTACTTCTGAAGCTTCATATCTCGTAAAGGGGCTGAGATCAGTTGCCACTGCAAATCCCCCAGGAAAGGTAGCCATTTTGTTACTCTCAGTCACTATACCCCCGGATGTGAGCTGTGTTCACTGTAACGCATGCTGGCTCACTGAGCATCCCACTGCAGCACCCACAGGACAATGTGCTTGCCATCAAGGAGCTCACTGCTTCCTGGGAGGGGTCCAGGGAGGCCTTGTGGAGAGCAGGCTTTGATACTGGGGGTGGAGAGACATAGCAGAGAGCACTGTGAACTCCGTGTGTGTGTGTGAATTTGGGGCAGGGATGTGCCAGAGAGGACAGATGAGGAAAGAAGTCAAGAAGTGGGAAGATGGAGATACTGAGGTAAGTTATATCTACATTGGTCTTTTTTATTTGGACCAGAATAACGGAAGTTGTGGCAGGACTTGATTTTTCATTCAATTACTCATTCATTAAACCAGGCACAATTTCTGAGTACATGGTGCATGTCCACTAGCATGCTAGAACGTGGCTATCCTTGCACACAGAATCAAAGAAAGAGAACCTGGGTCTGTGCAGTCCACGTGGACACGCCACTTCTGAACAAGGATCACACGAGGAAGCGCCACCTCCCATTCACTCCAGCATCAGACTCACCGCAGATCAGAAATTCTCTTTCATTTCTTTTCAGCCCAGAGTTCAAGGCCACATGGCCACCACAAAACACTTCCTGAATTCTGCGTTTTAAACTTTGCATCTTGGAAGGATTGGAAGTAAATGCCTAAGCAGTCCAACTTCCTGCAGTCCCAGGTGCCATTCCTCCCAAGCCCCTCACACTGACAAAATAAACACGCTTTCCCTGCTCTACTTTCTAGGTTCTGTTCTCATCCACATGCCAGGCGTATGAGGTCCTGCAAAGCTCAGGAAGTAAATCCCTCTGAGAGAGTGATAATAACGTGACAGCTGTAGGCCCAGACACTGTATAAAGAACACATGTGGTTCAATTTTTCTCCAGTTTCTCCTTAATATTTGTCTCTTACACAGACACACACACAAGCCCCAGCCCCACTAGCTTCCATTTTCATGTCACAGTGCTGTTGCATGATACCCCTCTGGGGCACGTTGCTTTTATTTCTGTGGTCCCGTCCACTGGCTGGCCAAGCCAGAGGTTTGTTACCCAGTTGGAAAGCCTTGCTCGGGATATTGGCACTGAGTGTGACTCCATGATGAGATTGTCCTGATGGATCTGGCCCATCTTGATCAAGCTGACTGAAGTCTGACTGTCCGGTGCTGTGCGTAATGGAGAAAGGCAGCTAATAAGCAAGTATGGTGTATTGCTTTCAGAAGGCAGAAGCAGGGCCAGGTCTCTAGAAGGCATCCCAACAACTGCCAATGCCCACCACAGCACTTTACACAGTGAAGTGAGATGTGGTTGGCCTTTCTAGGGGGGGACCTCAGCTTCTGGATTTTTAAAATAAGGAAAAGCAATGGGACAAAGTGAGGGACAGTTATCTGACTGAGCCTTAGCTTTCCTCCCGGTGTGCAATTCTGCCTACCTGTTTTGAACAGGAAAAAAAAAAAAACGTAAATGGTTATTTCCAAGGTAATTTTCTTCCTGTCCCTCCTTTTTTTCTAGCCTTATGCAATGTCACTATACACAAAAGTTCCTACTGAAGGACTCTGGAGCAGAGCACAGACCAGATACTTCTAATGGGGAGATCAACAGGCATTTATTACTCACAGAATAGACAGGACAGGGATGAGTAGAACAGCACACATCAGCCTAGGTTCCCCGAAGTGAGGCTTCCATCCACAGGGTTAGATCGCATCCAAGCACGCCCCAGCTCATGTCTTGGGAGAACGCCTAAATTCCTCTCTCCCGGGATTAAATACCAATCGGACAATCATGTCTACGTGCCACATAGCATGTGCAGAGAACAGGCAGAAGAAGGGGTAATGAAGGAGGGGAGGATAAAAGTAAAAGGTGGTAATAAAAGTGGAAAGCCCCCTGCAGGCAATGGACATTATTTATTGCCCCTGTTCAGAGTGGGCTAGATTTGCTGGCACCAGAGAACAGCCCTTCCTCCTTTACCCCACTAAGATAGCTTGACAGAGTTCTGGGTTTCTTCAGGGGCAATCACCTCCCCCTAAAGCACATACTTCATGTCCATTAGTAGGTATCATGTCTGTTAGCAGCTAGGGAGGCGGTGAGGGGGCAATTACAATACAGCACACCTGTGCACCCAGCACCTTATGAAAGCACTTGCCCCACTTTCAGAGATGTCCCTAAACTAGAGGCCCTAGTCCTTGCCAAGGCAACTGAGCACCGAACCTCAGTTCCTCTTTCAAGAAGCAAAAGTGATGGATGCCACCTGTGCCACTGTCACCAACTGTACTACTAAAGGGGCAAGGGGAGCCAACCCCACCTTTATCACTAACTCTGTGGCAAGGATCAGCATGAATTCAATTCCCACCTGGAAATGGATCCAGGCTTCACCTTTCCACATCTCCAAGATTCTCGTCGCCAGCCACTTCTTCTGTGGTGCTTCGTCTGTCACCCTAACCACCCAGAATTAGGTCAGACCATCACCTGCCACCCAGAGCCAGGTCATCAAGCACCAGCCATAGGCTCAGGAGTCTGCACAACTCCCTACACTTCAGACCAGCCAGACTCTCTGTTTCTCTCTCTTGCCTCCAGGGGCTAGATCACAAGCTAGGTGGTCTCTGCCCTTCTTCATCAACTGCCCACGCAGCCTTTCTCTGTCACCCAGCTACCCAGAGCTGGGTCTACACAGATGGGCTGCCTGTGCAGCCCTCTCTGTCCACCAGCCACCCAAAGCTGCTTCCTCATGAATTAGGACTCCCTCCTTACGGCTGCCTGCACAGCCCTCCTCTGAACTAGCCACTTAAAGCTAGGTCAGAGTCTCACTGCCCTTGTGGGTTTGTTAATTCTTTATAACAGGAAAGAAAACTCACAGAGACTATTACCTATACTTACAGTTACCTATTCATTATAACCAGAAAGGATACAAGGGAAGAGCTGCATCAGGCAAAGTCTGGGAGAGTTCCAGCATGGGGCCTTCATTATCCCCAGGGATGAGCCCCCCTTTCCTGTTCAAGGATGTTCTCACCAATTCAGAAGGCCCAGAGAGAGGTCTAAAGTCCAGGGTCCTTTAGTCATTGGGACCTCATGTACATGCATGACTGGGGCCTTAATGCATAGTTATGATCAATCCAGCAATGAATATGCATGACTTCACCATGTCCCCTCCCTTTCTGAGGTTAGTTCTTCAGGTGTGGGGCCTACTTAGCCCCTACTTGCCTGGCTATTTTGGAAAACAAAGACCACCTTAATTGCTCAGGCTATTTTCAGGAACCAGAGACAAAGCTCAAACCAAGTTCTTTGTCCCACACACCACCCCAGGAGTTTTTTGCCTGCAGGTTCAAATAACCCCGTGGATGTCCGGATTTTCAATTGGACCCTGTTGGTTAGATTTCTTGGAGACTGCCTGGAAGGAAGTGCTGGCACATTGTTCTCCCAAAACATTTGTCAGATCAGATCATCTCCCCTCTCTGGCTTTAGACAGTGAAGTCAAAGGGGGAAAATGTATTGAAGTCTGTGCTGCAAGTTCCCTATTGATTTTTTGATGTTGAACAAATGTTAGGAATAAATAATCATCGGCTGCCAGGAATTAAACCCTCTTCAGGACTAAATGGGGCATTTTGCAGGTGCATTAACTCTTCAGACCACTGGGAAACAGCAGGTTCCTCTCCAGGCAGCCTCAGACCAGGCAATCATGCTGGAAATATCCCAGGGTTACCGAGAGCCACACTGGGGAGTCGTCTTTGGGTGGAGGAAGAGGGGAGTTGAAATCTTGTTACGAGTTGGACAAAATACCTTCTGGCTGCTTTCCACCTACTCTGGCTTACTTTGGCACCTCATCAGGAAAGCCCAACCACTAGAAAAGAACATCATGTTTGGTAAAAGTTTCAGCAAAAATGAAAGAAACCGTCTATCAGATGGATTGACAACGGTGGCTGCAACAATGGCTCAAACATACCAATGACTGTGAGGCTGGCACAGGACTAGACGTTTCCTTCTTTTATACATAAGTCAGAGCCCACTTGACAGCAACTAACAAGGACTTAACAATTTCACAAAATACAAATTTATCCATTTGAAAATCATAAGATCTCATTGGTTGGACAAGACCTTAAAGTCACCGATTTCGACCTTCTTTCCCACGTTTACAAACCAGTGGTTATGCAGCCTTCCGTGATGGAGAACTCACTACCTCCTAGAACTCACTGCCCCCTGAAGAGCGATGACTGGGAGAAAGTTTTCTTCACACTGAGTAACAACCCTGAGAGGATGCCTCAGTCACTCGGGATGGGCAGGGAGATGGTATAATGAATGCCCCAGTCTCACTGCAAGGAGCCCTCCAACTCTCTTCCTCAACATACGTGTCCCCCACTTCCCTCACCCGTTTCTCATGAGGCTGACAACCTCCGGGCACCATTACCACCCCCAACTTGTAAGCAGAGTAGCATGAGCCACCTCCCCTTCTAAATGGTTTCTCCAGATGTTTTTCAGGCAATCAGCCAACTTCCTGTCCAAGATAAGAAAAACAAGAGGCTGGGGTCACAGACCACAGAACCAGTTAGGACCAGATCTGGCCCACTTGACATGCGCAGAACCATCAACCCGTCCTCTGGATGACCCCGGAACTTTTCTCTCGCCAGACAGAACCAACTTTAGTGGCCCAAGATTGGGGGAACATTTTCAGAAGTGAAGGGTCCGAGCCTAACATCCGGTTTGAGAGGCCACCCCCTTTTTTTCGACTGAGCAAGCGCAAACGATGGAATCACCCCGGAACACCTGCTCCAGTCAGAGCAATCAACGACCTTGCTCCTTCCTGCCAGGACCCTTCCTCGGTTTTTGCCCCTAATAAAAGCTGTTTCAGCTATTGTTCAGGGAGCCATCTTGGGAACACCAAGTCCTGGTGTGCTTCTTTGCTTGGCCAACCAAATAAAGCTTCTTTCGCTTTCACCCGTTTTGTGTCTCTCTAGCCCCGCCGAGCGAGGACCTGAGACCCGGTAACACACAGCGGGATGGGGGGCCCACATGGTTCTGGCTCTTGTGACTGCACACCCTTTAAAGAGAGGTGGTGCCCTCCATGAGCACCGCGGGGCCCTGGGTGGTCTGGCCAAGCCAGAACAGGGCAAGATTCTCACTTCCGTCCCTCCAAGCACTCACATGGACACAGCCGCTGTCCACTTTCTTGGCACCCACAGCGCACTGGTACTGGCAGGTGACTTTGTTCTCAGCCAGCCTTTAGCCCATTTCACTCCTGCTGAGTCCCATCGGCCCCACCCCGTGCTTCTGTGATTAGTTTTCTGGACCAAGAGCTTTTATTTGGCAGTGCCAACGAGAAAAATGAATAACAGACATCTTACTTTGATTTTAGGGTTTTTTTTCTTACCCAGAAAATCAAATATTAACCACTAAAAAAAAAAAAAAAAAAAAAAAACCTGATCCAAACTGCAAAAGCATTGATTTTTTTTTCCCCACCAGAAGCTGCTCTACAGCAATGACAAAACTGTTACCGCAATAACGCGGATTGGAGCCGCCTGCCGCAATAGCCAATTCTGAGACGGGTGAGATGAGCAGCAAGGTGTTTATTATATATCGATACATAGGAGACGGAGGCGAATAGATTTCCTCCAAAAAACCCGTCTCCCCCACTGGAGATCGGCTGAAGTCTTTCATAGGGACAGGATTATGGATCTTTTGGGGTAGTTTCTCCTTGAGGTGATGAGGTCTTAGATGAGTTAACCTTCTACCGGTATTCTTAGAGGTTATCTGGTGACATCCTTGGGGATTATCTGGCGTCATTGTGCTTTTCCTTGTCACAAGATGGATGCTTTGTTTGGTTTTTCATTCTGAGATCACTATCACTTGTTTTCCACCCTCCGGGGAGGAACATCGGTTAATCTTAAACCTTTTTGTAGAAGCTGGAATCGGAGGGAAAAATCACGAGACAGTGTGGCGGTTAGCAATGGGGAGTAAATAATAGTGAGCCGGGCCTATGCAGCCTCTTCCAAAACTATTACCTCAAGATTTAATGAAAGACTCTAGGCTTACTGAATTTAAATTTCAAAAAGTGGGTGGGTGGGTGGAGGGCCACATTTTTAGCAGTCAGGCCAGAGACCACCTTGTGACCTGATATGAGTTGATCTCCGAAAAAAGGTTCAATCAGTCACATTAGGATTAGCCGGGGGTTGATCTTGTATTCTCCCCCTTCCTCTTCTCTTTATACGCTTGGTTGAAACTAGCCTACCTCAAGCCATTTGCTTTCTCCTGAATCAGAATGACCTGACTGTATGCATGTAGAATAAACCTTATGTGTCAATTTCTTTGAGTGTTGACTGTTTTTAACAGCAGGTATTTTAATTTAAAAGTAGGCCGCTAAACCACAAATCAAACTGGCACATCCATCCAAGTCCTTTGAAAGTTGCCTGAGAACCAACCAAAAAAAAAAAAAAAATCCAACAGGAGATCATTTAGACAATTATCGTGTTTCATTTAGACAATTATCTCTCCATTAGATTTAGCCAATTGTTGATTCAAGCCCTTGGTATCTGGGCAGCCCAGAAGCAGGAGGCGTTGATCAGAGCGCTTGCTAGGCCCCTGTGGAGCCGCCCGTGCGTGGCTTCGGTGGAGCTCAGCGGACACCAGACCCGGGAGGGCGGCAGTATGCACCCTGCGACTCACAGATTAGGTTTTCACAGTGATGCTGGCAGAGAGCCAAGCCAATCTGTTCTTGTCCCCACACAGCCTCACTTGTTTGGCAAGTTTAATGCCAGCAAGGGGGACTCCCAATTGGGTCCCCCCCAAAATTCTAACATCAATCCCTGGCACTTCCCACTACAAGTATGAAGAAGTACTAAGCTTCTTTTGCCTCCTCCCCCCTGGATTTCCAGGGTCTCTGAGGCTGCAATGGCAGGAAAACAAGGGAGGAAGAGAACGGGGGGAGGGGGGGCTGGTCACAAATGGACCCACGTGTGCATGCCCAGATGTCCCGTAGGCGAGCAGCACCCCTGGTCTGGATTCCCCCTCCCACAGGTACTGGCAGAGAGGGTTGTCACTAGGACTCATGAGCCACCAGTTGCCACGGAGTGGATTCTGACTCATGGTGACCCCACGTGTGTCAGAGTAGAACTGTGCCCCATGAGGTTTTCAATGGTCAGTTTTTTGGAATTAGATCACTAGGACTTTCTTCCAAAGCACCTATAGGTGGACTTGAACCTCCAACCTTTCAATTAGTAGTGAGTCAACCTTTTGTACCACCCACAGATATCAGAGTATCAGACTGCCTAAAAACAGTAAGTAAAATCAGGAGCATTCGGTGATGAAAAATCCACAGATGCTTTAACTGAGGTGACCCTGAGTTGCAGGGTCTCCTGGAGCCACCAAAAGATGAACCGCACAGTTCTAGCTCACCGTCAGTGTGAACCGGAGTTCTCTCTGCTAACCAGGTGCTTAGAAATACATCTCCAGAGATGGTTCTTTCTGATTATCCTCTTTTCTCTCCCTTTGTTCATAAATCTTCTTTAGTTACCAGCCTAAATGTCCTCCTTTGGATTTGTGTCTTTTATATGCTTTTGGTTAAAAGAAAAATCAAGCAAAGGTAGAAGTACAGTTTGCACTTTCTTCCCGACTTTATTGCTGTTATTACTCTGATGTGGGAGGCTCTGTGGCCAGAGGTGCCAAGCCCACTTACACACAGCTGGCAGACAAAAACAGTATCAGAACATCTGCATCACACGTCAGCCTTCCACACAGCAATGTTTCATATTTTACTGCAGTTTCCTTTGGAAGTGCTCAAAGCAACTACATCTGTTTTCTTTCATCGGGATTTTTATGTTCTTCCTGTCAGAAAAGGAGAGGATAAACTTCATTAATTCAGCATAGTAATAATTACAATGTCCACATAAATTTTGTTTGGCTTGTGTCTTTTAAATGTTAAAGTATTCACAACCCTCCTCCCCTGCCCCCTTTCCAAATGAAGAAGTGAAGAGGAATAGGAAAGAGGTAAACCTCAGGGTGAAAGTCCAGACGGTCTTGATGGCCATAAAGATATTTCCACAGGCTTTCCAAGGGGATGGTGACATTGCCCACCTGCCCCAGGGCCTGTCATGGACCTTCTGGAGGCACAATGGGGTGGTTGTTATATGGGATAGGCCCTCACTTTATTTTGTGAAAAAGGTAAAAATCTGCCTGTTTTCTCCCACGGACTAAAACCCTTTCAGGAAACCCACCCCCACTCCCACCTAATTCTGTGGGAGGGGCTCTTTGGGGTGGCTGGCCCCTCTCGTTTGACATTTCTGCTTCTTCCCAGGAGTCCCCTCCCTTCAACCTTCATAATGGCCGATTATCCCCTCCTCAGCACACGTCAGAGAGCGATTCTGCTCCCCTGCTGATCTCCATTGCCCCCTGAGCATCATGCTTCCTACTGAGCCATCTCGGAGATCTCTGGTCAGCCCCGAACAGGCCCTGCTGGTGCGAAGTGTGCACCTCTGCTTCTGAGGAGGGCAACAGTGGACATGGAAAAGGGGCAGGGGCACACAAGCCTAAAGCAAGGCCAAGGGCAGGGGGTGGGCTCTTCGAGACTAGGAAGTGGATGGTTAGTCAGGCCTGCTGCCTCCTCTCCACACTGCCTCCACTCCACACGGCCTCCTCTCTACACAACCTCCCTTCTGCACGGCCTCCTCTCTGCAAGGCTTCCCTTCTGCACGGCCTCCTCTCTGCAAAGCCTCCTCTCTCCACGACCTCCTCTCTACACAACCTCCTCTCTACACGGCCTCCTCTCTGCACGGCCTCCTCTCTATATAACCTCCTCTCTGCACAACCTCCTCTCTGCAGGGCCTCCTCTCTGCACGGCCTCCTCTCTACACAACCTCTTCTCTGTATGGCCCCCCCTTCCGCACTGCCTCCTCTCCACACGGCCTCCTCTCCGCATGATTGCCCTTCCACATGGCCTCCTCTCTGCATGGCCTCCTCTCTGCTGCCTCCTCTCTATGTGGCCTTCCTGCAGCAAGTGCTGTCTTGGCATGCGTTTGTAGCTGGAGAAAAAGCCGTGAGACCTAAGATCCCCTCCCCACAAGGAACCACCATTTCCTAGGAAACTACTGTCTCCCCAAAGCTCCGTTTAAGAAAGAAAGATATGGGAGAAGGCATTGTCTTACCTTTGTGCTTTCCAAAAAGCTCTGTTTTTGAAGAGGAGACTAAGTCTCAATAACTTTGTAATTCTCAACTGCAAGTTAAAAACTTAGATTTTGGAGTCAGGAAGAGCTAGGTTCAATATTCTAGCTCTACAATTATTTGATTAAGTTGCTTAACTTTTCTAAACCTTGGTTTCCTCAACTTTAAAATGGTGGTAACCATACCTACTTCTGGGAATTGTTGTGAAGTAACCTCTGTAAATGAGGTAATATGTTAAGCCATCCAATATGGCATGTGATAGACAGTAACCAATAACTGTTAGTTACTAGTATTCTTGATAAAAATTAATTCCACAGCATTTACTTACCACCTAGCGCAGTGTAGACTCTGTGCTTAATTTCAAAGATGCAGAAACATTCAAAAAAATTCAAGGCACAGTCCCTGCCCTCAACAAAACCACAATCTAACAGAGGAGACAGATGTACACATGACTGACTATGTTATTCTATCAATAAGATCTATTATAACTTCTACTAATGATATTAATAAAGAAGGTGTGGAGAGGGTCAAGTGATTTTCTCTGCCTAGAAGGGGAGAGGGAAGCCTCCACACAGATGACATTCAGTGTACCTTTAAGGCTGATAATAACATCAGTGAGTAGAGAAATGAGGGAAAGGCATTCCAGACAAATGGAACAGCAGAAACAAATGCTCAGAGGCATGAACATGGAGAAACTATAAATAATCTTGTGTGGATACTCTTATACCCAGATCGCACCCTCTAAATAAATCATATATTCATTTATTCAACAGATACATAAGAGCACTCAACACTGAGCTACCTCCAGGGAAAAAAGTGGAGAGCAAGACAGAAAGATCTTTGCCCTCACAGAATTTGTAGTCTGGAGCAGAGCTAACTGAACTTTCTAAAATGATAGGCATGTTGTATATCTGTGTTGTGTGAAACAGTAGCCAAATGTAGCTATTGAGCACTTGAAATGTGACTAGTGCAACTGAGGAATTGAACATTTAATTTGATCTGATTTTTTTTTAATATTCTATTTTTTGTTTTGTGAAAATATACACAGCAAAACCCACTCCCACTCAACAGTTTCTAGACATAATGATCATTGACATGGTTACGTTCTTCACATTGTGTCAACATTCTCGTTATTTTTGTTCTAGTTGTTTCAGTCCGTTGACTTAAACTTCCAGCCCTCCAATCTTCTTGTCTATAGTTTAAAATAGCTGTTGTCAATTTAGTCTTATAAAGATAATTTTGTTTTAAAGAACACAGTACGCAAGGGTGGCAATCTTTACTTTCTGAGATAAACTGTTATTTAGTTTAAAGGTGACTTTAGGGGATAGTTTCTTTTAAGGTTTGAAGATTAACTCAAGGGACTCCTCCAGTCTCAATAGGTCCGTAAATCTGGATTCTTTACGAATTTGAAGACCTATTCCACATTTTTCTCCCTTTCTATCAGGATCCGTCTACTGTGTCCCTGATTAGAACATTCAGTAGCTGTGCTTGGACACCATCTAGTTTTTCTGGTCTCAGGGTAGAGGAGGCAGTGGTTCATGGAGACAATTAGTTCTCTAATGCAGTTCCTTCTCTGATTCTCGGGTTTCCTTCTTTCTCTTTTGTTCTAGACAAACAGAGACCAATAGTTGTATTTTAGATGGCTGCTCATAAGCTTTTAAGACTCCAGACACTACTCACCAAACTGGCAGGTAGAACATAAACTTTAAGAACTGTATTATGCCAATTGACTGGTTTCTCCCATCATCCATGACCCTAAGCCCTCAAATCAAGAGAACTAATCCTGTGAGGTGATTGATTATGTCTAATTAATATCAGCATCTGTAGCTCCACTCCCCCTCGCCCCGCTTTTTTTCTTTGGTTGCTGCAAAGTTATATATAAACAGGCTGTAAAAATGGCATGAAGGCAGCGTCTGATCTCCTCTAACTTCACATGGAGAAAGGAGAATCAAAATCAACAGCCCAAGGCTGATTCCCATGGGACAGAGGTCAGACATGTTTCCTTTCTCTGCCATCTCTACCAATCCTGGCACCAACCATCCCTCGCATGGCACTCTCTACTTCTCTGCTGAGTTCAATAATTCATTGCAATGGCCACACAAAACTCACAGACAATACTCACAATTATGGGATTTATTAGGGAAGAAACAGGTTACAATTCAGGTTCAGGAACACTCAGGATACGGTTCTTCCATCAGGACAGCCTCTTCTGAGCTATGCTCACACCTCTCCCTGGCCCCTCAGCCTCAGGCATGCTGAGACAAATGCTACACAACTCTTTTAGCTTTGCTGACAAGTGCCCCTAGGCACCCTACTCCACCAGTAAGCCTCGCGGAAGGTGCTCAGCTCTAGCTCCGTGGGGAGGCAAACCTAGCTCCACCAAGGGCCTGGAGGCACCCTACTCTGCAAGCCTCCTGCCCAAAGGCACTCAGCTTTCTCACTCTGTGAGCCACAATCACTCTATTTGCACAGTCCCCCCAATCACTTGGGGGGGAGTTACAAGACCACACAAAAGCAGTCCATTGCACTACATGAGCATTTATCATTTCATTCTTTTTCTCATGTACAGGTTATTGACATCAACTACATTAGTCAAGCTGTGCAAACTTCACCCACATTTAGTGCCACCTTTTCCTTCATCATAAACAAAAAGTGACTACTACCTAGGGAATACTTCTTCCTCCCCCACTCCCTCACTCCGGTAACCACCAGTGAACACCAAAGAACATTAGTCTCTGTGTATTTACCTATTCTTGTCATTTCATAAAAGTGAAAAATAAATATTTGTCCTTGTGTGATTGACTTATTTTGCTTGACATAATATCCTCCAGGTTCATCCATGTTGCAAGATGTTTTGGGACCTCATTTTTCTTTACCAATGAATAATATTCCCTGGTATGTATGTACCACATTTTGCTTATTCACTCTTCAATTGTTGGGCAGTTGGGTTGTTTCCATCTTTTTGCTACTATGAATAGTGCCGCAATGAACGTAGGTGTGCGTGTGTCTGGTTGTGTCACTTCTATTAGATCCCTGGGGTACATATCTAGGAGTGGAATTGCTGGGTTCTATGGTAGTTCTAGCTCTAGATTTTTGAGGAATCACCAGATTGTTTTCCATTTTTCATTCCCATCATCCATGGATGAGATTCCAATTTCCCCACATCCTCTTCAACATTTGTTATTTTTTGTTCCGTTTTGCTTCTCTTAGCCATCCTAGGGGAGTGAAATGGTATCTTATTGTGGTTTTGACTTGCATTTATCTTATGGTTAATGACGTTGAGCATCTTTTCATGTGTTTGTTGGCCATTTAAATATCCTCTTTGGTGATTTTCCCGTTCATATCCTTCACCCATTTTCTGGTTGGGTTATTTGTCCTTTTGTTGTTAAGTTGTAGAAGTTTTACATATTTTTTAGATATTAGACTCTTATTAGTTATATTGTTCTTGAAGATTTTTTTCCCAGCGTACAGGCCATCTTTTATTCTTTTGATAAAGTCTTTTGATAAACATAAATATTTAACTTTTATGAGGTCTCAGTTTTCTATTTTGTTTTCTGTGACTGGTGCATCCATTGTTGCACTTTATAATCAGTCGCTGAAGAAAAAAAAATAGGTCCCGGAGCTTTGCTCCTATATTTTCTTCCAAGAACTTTATGGTTTTAGACTTAACATTTAAGTCCTTGATGCATTTTTAATTAGTTTTTTGTGTGTGGTGTGAGGTATGGATCTTGCTTCATTTTTCTACAAGTGGAAATTCAGTTTTGCCAGCACCATCTGTTGAAGATACTATTTCTTCCTTATTGAATGGATTTTGCTTCATTGTTGAAAATCAATTGACCATGGATGTTTTCTATTTCTGGGTTTTCTATTCTATTCCATTGGTCTATGTGTCTATCATTAAACCATACCAGGCTGTTTTGATTACTATAGCTCTGTAATATAGTTTGAAGTTGGAAAGTGTTCTTCTTCTTCAAAATTGCTTTGTCTATTTGGGGGTCTCTTGTCTTTCCGTATAAAACTGAGGATTTGTTTTTTCATTTCTGTAAAGAATGCTGTTGGAATTTTGATTGGGATTGCATTGTATCTGTAGATAGCTTTGGGTAGTATTGACATCTTGATTATTTTAAGTCTTCCAACCTATGAGCACGGAATGTCTTTTCATCTATTTAGGTCTTCTTTATTCTCTTTCAGCAACGTTTTATAATTTCCATTGTATAAGTCTTGCACATCCATGGGTAAATTTATTCCTAGATATTTTATTCTCTTAGATGTTAATATAAATGATTTGCTTTCTTAGTCGTCTTTTCAGATTTCTCATTGCTGTTGTATAGAAACCCAACTGATTTGTGTGTGTTGACCTTGTATCCTGCAACTTTGTTAAATTCCCTTATTAGTTCTAGAAGCTTTTTAGTGGATTCTTTGGGATTTTCTACATATACGATCACGTCGCTGTGAGTAGAGATAGTTTTGCCCCTTCCTTTCCAATTTGGTTACATTTTATTTCTTTTTCTTGCCTTATTGCTCTGGCTATGACTTCTGGTACAATATCAAATAGGAATGGTGAGAGTGGACATCCTTGTCTTGTTCCTGTTTTCAAAGGGAATGCTCTCAATTTTTCTCCATCGAGTATAATGTTGCTGTTGGTTTTTCATAAATGCCCTTAATCATGTTGAGGAATTTCCCTTTTATTTCTATGTTGTTGAAAGTTTTGATCAAGAAAGTATGCTGGGTTTTATCAAATGCCCTTTCTGTGTCAATTGAAATGATCATGTGATTTTTTTCCTTTGTTCTGTTAATTACGTTGACTGATCTAATGTTGAACCAATCTTGCATTCCTGGAATAAATCCCACTTAATCATGATGTATAATTCTTTTAATATGCTGTTGGATTCTGTTTTCTAGTATTTTGCTGAAAATTTTAGCATCTATATTCATAAGGGATATAGATCTGTGGTTTTCTTTTCTTGTCATGTCATTATCTGGCTTTGGTATCAGGGTAATGCTGGCTTAATAGAAATTAGTTAGAGAGTATTTCTTCCTGCTCTACTTTTTGGAAGAGTTTGAACAGTAGTGGTGTCAAGTCTTCTCTAAATGATTGGTAGAATTCCCCAGGAAGCCTTCTGATCCTGGGCTTTTCTTTGTTGGGAGGGTTCTTATTAGTGATTGAATCTCTTCACTTGTTATGGGTCTGTTGAGGTTTTCTTCTTCCTTTGTTGTCAGTTTAGGTAGGTTATGTGCTTCTAGGAATTTGTCCATTTCATCACACTTATCCAGTTTTTTGGAGTACAGTTGTTCATAGTAGTCTGTTACGATCCTATTTACCTCTATTGGATGAGTTGTAATGTCTCTGTTTTTGTTTCTTATTTTGGTTATTTGCATTTTCTCTCTTTGTTTCTTCATCAGCCTTGCTAGCTGTTTGTCAGTTTTATTGATCTTTTCAAAGAACCAACTTCTGTATTTGTGGATTCTCTCTACTGTTTTTCTATTCTCTATTTCATTTATTTCTGCTCTGATCTTTATTATTTCTTTTCTTCTAGTAGCTTTAGGTTTAGTTTGCTCTTCTTTTTCTAGTTCCGCAACTTGTAGAGTTAGACTATTTGAGACCTTTCTCCTTTTTTTAATGTAGGCATTTATTGTTATAAAATTTCCCTCTGAGGACTGACTTCACTGCATCCCATATGTATTGTTATGATGTGTTTTTGTTTTCACTTATCTCCAAGTATACTTTCTGATTTCACTCTTGATTTCTTGCTTGATCCAATGGTTGTATACTAGTGGATTGTTTAATTTTCATGAATTTGTGTGTTTTCTAGTTTTGCTTCTACACCTTCTCCTCACTTATCGACTATCTCGTTATCAAATGTTTCGCATTTAAAACAATAGTAAAAAAAACCTACTATCTGACTATTTTGTGCATTAATGACATAAGTCTGGCAATAACAAGTGCCGAGGCCTGAAGTGAGAGTAACACTGCATTTGATAGTTAAGGTTATGTGTCAGCTTGGGTTGGGCCATGATTCTCAGGGATTTGGCAGTTATGTAATAATGTAATTTGGCAGTTATGTAATGATGTGGTCATCCTCCATTTTTGCATAACACTAATTTTGCATAACGACCTGGACTTTGGAACTTAATCATGTTAATAAGTGAGGAGAGGGAGTACTGTTAATTTCTAAAAAATATTCCTTTGTTATCAGAGAAGATACTGTGTACAATTTCAATCTTTCTAAATTTGTTGAGACTTTTTTTTGTGGCCTAACCTATGGTTTGTTCTGGAAAATTATCCAAGTGCACAGGATAAAAATGTGTATTGTTCTGGTGATGGATGGAGTGTTATATATATGTCCTATATATGTCAAATAGGTCTAATTGGGTTATGGTGTTGTTCTTACTAATCTTCTTTTTAGATATTGTGTCCAGAATTGAAAGTGGTGTACTGAAGTCCCCAACTATTATTGTGGAGGTGGAGTTGTCTATTACTCCTTTCATAGCAGTCAATATTGGTTTCATATATTTTGGAGCCCTGATGTTAAGCACATATATGTTTATAATTGCTATGTCTTCTGGATGGATTGACGCTTCTATTATTATCTAATGTCCTTCATCTCTTACAACAAATTTTGATTTAAAGTCTATTTTATCTGATATCAGTATGGCCACCTCTACCTTTTTCTGTTATTAGTTGCATAAAATATTCTTTTCCATCCTTTGACTTTGTTTGCATTCTTGGTAACGTGTGTCTCTTGTACACAGCATAAGGATGGATCATGCTTTTTTTATTTGTTTTGTTTTTGTTTTTGTTTTTTATCCTTTCTGTCACTCTCTGCCTTTTGAATAAATAGTTTAAACCATTTACATTTAAGGTAATTACCAAGAACAAAAGATCTACTTCATTCATTTTGCTAATTATTTTTGTGTGTGTCATATATCTTTTTTGTCCCACTATTCCCAAATTTTTGCTATTTTTTGTGTTTAACAGCTATTTTGTGTTGAGCCTTTTTGATTTCTTCCTTCTTCCATTATATGTATATTTTCTAAGTATTTTCTTAGTAGGTAAAACAAATTTTACATTGAACAACTTACAATTGCACCAACTTATTTCAGCTTGATGCCAACATTTAACATACAAGCAATAAGTAACATACAACATTAACATACTAAAGCTCTCTTCCTGTTTTGCTCCTCCCTCCCTGATTTCTGTTGTTGAGTCTCCAGTTACATCATTATACATCCTATATTCGATAGGTTTAATTTGTATTTATTTCTTACACATTTGATGTTGTATTGCTTGTGGAACATGACTACTAGTTTTACACTCTGGAAATACCATATACATTTACCGTTACATACCTTTACATTTGCTCATGGCATTACCTTTATTGGAGATCTCTCTCTCTGTGTTTTTTTTTTTTGGTTTTGTTTTCTTACTTCCCACGTGCAGATTCAAGTATTTCTCTAGTGTTCTTTCCTTGCCATCTGAAGAACTCCCTTAAGTCATACTTGCAGAACAGGTCTAGCAATAATAAATTCCTACAGTTTCTGTTTATTTGGAAATGTCTTGATTCCCTCACCCACCTCCATTTTTTAATGACAACTTGGCTGGGTAAAGAATTCTTGGTTGACAATTGTTTTCCTTCAATACTTTATATATGTCACTCTATTGTCTTCTGGCCTCCAGGGTTTCTGAGGAGAAATCCACATTAATTCTTACGAAGGATACTTGATATTTTATACTGTGCTTTTGCTGCTTTCAGAACTCTCTGCTTGTATTTGGTTTTCAAGAATTTTCTTACTATGTCTTTGTGTAGACCTCTTTGTATTCCTTCTGTTTAAAGTTTGCCTAATTTCCTGGATTTGCAGGCTCAGTTCCTTATTCGGGTCTGGGAAATTATCATTATCTCTTGAAAAAATTTTTATGTACCTTTTTTACTATACCGTTGTGCTAAAATTCCAAAAAAAAACTAATGCTGGATTTCTTAAGTCCTACAGTTCCATTTGGCTTTGTTCACTTTTTTTGTTCTTTTCTCCTGTTTGTCTTGGGACTTGATAAGTTCAGTTACCCCATCTTCTAGTTGGCTTATTCTATCTTTGTGATGGTTAACATTGTGTGTCAACTTGGCTGGGCCATGATTCTCAGTGGTTTGGCAGTCATATGATGTTGTGATCACCCTCATGATGGGATCTGCTCTGAGTAGTCAATCAGTTGAAAGGGAATTTCTTTGGGCCTGTGGCCTGCATTGAATATAAGTGGACATTCTAGCAAGGCTTGTGGCTTTTGCTCACTCTGGATCTTGCAGCTGTCTCCTGTTCATCTGACCTCTGGTTCTTGGGACTTGAGCTAGCAGCTTACCTGAGGTCTTACCTGCCAATCTTGGAATTCGTCAATCTTCGCAGCCTGGGAGCAACAGCCCTGCTCTCTGACCTGCTGATCTTGGGTTCACCCACCCCTGCAGCTGCATGAATCAGGAGAAACCTCCAGCCTGGCCCACGGACTTGGAACTTCCAGCCTCTACATATATGTGAGCCATTTCCTTGATATATAGATATAGATATAGATATAGATATAGATATAGATATAGATATAGATATAGATATAGATATACACTTTACTGGTTTTGCTTCTCTAGAGAAACCAGCTTAAGACATTTGGTACTGAGAGTGGTTCTAGAGAAACAAAACTGTAAAGATGAGTTTTCTAAATTAGTTCTCAAGTCTAGTTAGTCTTAAAGATGTTGATGACTCTCCTTCCAGTAGTAAAGAGGGCACTGCTAATCCATGGAGTGAGGTGGCCATGCAAATAGGCAAAATATTGCCACCAATAGATCAGGTATTGATGAAAGGTGAGTCTCTGAGTGAACATATGTGTGATACCCTTCTAAAGTTTTGTCGTAATGTGAAGTATAAGGGAGCTGGTTGGTTGGTCCCACTCTCACTAGACAAACTGGTAAAATAAAGAGATGATCTCAGGGCTTCAGAGTCAAAGCTCAAGTGCTGCATAAACGACCTTGAAGTTTCCACTTGTACCTTGAAAGAAAGCCTGATTTCTTGTAGTAAAAGAGCTGATATTGCTGAAAACCAAACCCAGAGTCTTATCATAAGAAAAAGTGGCTGAATTACAATGCTGACTCAATTGCCATCCTCGAGACGTGTCTGAAGTTAAAGTGAGGGTATTGATTGGGAAGAAATGGAATCATGAAACTTGAGATGGGCAGATAATCAGGAAATTGGAGACACTGAACCCCTAAATTCCATTGAATCACTCCTGCCAGCAAAACCAGACTTCTCACTCCCATCTGAAGAGATTACTGCATGTTTGTCTACCAAACCACCCTCCCCAGTAAAATCATTAGCCCCACCACTCCCATCTAATGAGATTAACCTAGCTGCATCTTACGAGACTTTGTCTGAGTCATTGCTTGGGGCATCAGATGATTTACAAGACACTTTACAAGACAATGCTGAATGTTCTCAAAACATTTCCCCATTGATTTTGGCTTCTAGACTTATAACTAAACTTAAGTCCCAGTGAGCCTCAAAAGGTGAAGTACAAAGTGTGACTCAGGAGGAGGTATGCTACACTCCAAAAGAACTGCTCGACTCTTCTAATATGTACAAACAGAAACCTGGGGAATACGTATGGGAATGGTTATTAAGGGTGTGGGATAATGGTCCAAAGAACATAAAGATGGATCAGTCTGAGTTTATTGATATGAGCCCACTAAGCACAGATTTTTCATTCAATGTTTCAGCTCAAGAAGTTAGGAAAGGATCTAATAGTTTATTTGACTGAGTCACTGAAGCATGGATTACATGGTGGCCTACACTAAACCAAGTTAAAGTACCAAACCTGCCGTGGTATACTGTAGAAGAGGTATCCAAAGGCTTAGGAAAATTGACATGCTAAAGTGGATTTATCAGGGTAGACCCACAGAGCCACACATGGAGTGCCCAGAGGACACACCTTTTACCACAACTATGAGGAACAAATTTGTGAAGGGAGCCCCAGCATCCTTGAAGATTGCTATGACTGCTATTTTATGTAAGTCAGATTAGACAGTGGGAACTGCCCTAACTGAATTAAGACACCTAACTACAATGGGGCTGATTGGACCGTGTGGTAGCAGAGGTCAAGTGGTGGCACTCAATCAACAAAGACAAGGTAGATGTGGTTACCTTAATGGACAGTGGAGTCAAAGCAGTTATCAGAATAGTCTGACTCATATGGACTTATGGTGCTGGCTACTTAGTCATGGTGGTCCTTAGGAATGAAATAGATAGGAAACCTACTAAATATTTACTTGATCTGTACAAGAAGATGAATTCTAGATCAAGTGAACAGCAGTGTAACTCAAATCGTCAGAATAGAGAGTCACGGCCTCTCAATCAATTCCCAGACTTAAGCGAGTTTAAAGACCCAAAACCACTTGAATGAAGGGGAGCCTGGGTCCAAAAACTTATACTGTTAATCTTTCTCCCAGCCTTCTCCAAGGGATCTACAGCCTTTTACAAGAGCGACTGTTCATTGAGGAAAAGGAAATAATCAGACTTTCTGGGAATTACTGGATACTGGCTCTGAACTGACATTAATTCCAGGAGAACCATACCATCACTGTGGCCCACCAGTCAGAGTAGGGGCATATGGAGTTCAGTTTATTAATGGAGTCTTAGCTCAAGTCTGTCTCACAGTAGGTCCAGTGGGTCCCCGAACCCATCCTGTAGTGATTTCCCCAGTTCCAGAATGCACAGTTGGAATACATATACTCAGCAACTGGCAGAACCCCACTTTGGATCTCTGACAAATAGAGTAAGGGCTATTATGGTAGGAAAAGCCAAGTGGAAGCCACTAGAACTGCCCCTAACTAGGAAAATAGTAAACCAAAAGCAATACTGCACCCCTGGAGGGATTGCAGAGATTGCTGCCACCATCAATGACTTGAAGGATGCAGGGGTGGTGATTCCCACCACATCCCCATTCAAATCACCTATTTGGCCCGTGCAAAAAAACAGATGGATCTTGGAGAATGACAGTGGATTATCAAAAACTTAAACAGGTGGTACTCCAACTGCAGCTGCTGTTCCAGATGTAGTTTCATTGCTGAGCAAATTAACACATCTCCTGGTACCTGATTTGCAGCTATTGATCTGGCTAATGCATTTTTCTCCATGCCTGTTTGGAAGGACCATCAGAAGCAGTTTGCTTTCAGCTGGCAAGGCCAACAATACACCTTCATTTGCTTACCTAAGAGCTACATCAACTCTCCAGCCCTATCTCATAATTTAATCCACAGGGACATTGATCACCTTTCCCTTCCACAAGATATCACTGACATTGTGCTGATTAGACCTAGTAAGGAAGAAGAGTCAATGACTCTGGACTTACTGGCAAAATATTTGTGTGCTAGAGGGTGGGAAATTAATCCCACAAAAATTCAGACACCTTCCACCTCAGTGAAATTTCTAAGGGGTCCAGTGGAGCAGGGCATGTTGAGATATTCCCTCTAAAGTGAAGGATAAGTTATGGCATCTGGCTCCTCCCACAACTAAAAAAGAGGCACAACACCTAGTGGACTTCTTTGGATTTGGGAGGCAACATATTCCTCATTTGGGTGTGCTACTCTGGCCTATTTATCAAATGACGCAAAGAGCTGCTAGTTTTGAGTGGGACTCAGAACAACAGAAGGCTCTTCAACAGGTTCAGACTGCTGTGCAAGCTGCTCTGCCACTTGGACCATATGATCCAGCTGATCCAATGGTGCTTGAAGTGTCAGTGGCAGATAGAGATGCTGTTTGCAGTCTTTGGCAGGCCCCTATTGGTGAATCACAGCTCAGACCCTTAGGATTTTGGAGCAAAGCTCTGCCATCTTCTGCAGATAACAACTCTCCTTTTGAGAAACAACTTTCGGCTTGTTACCGGGCCTTAGTAAAAACTGAATGCTTAACCATGAAACACCAAGTCACCATGTGGCCTGAACTGCCCATCATAAACTGGGTGTTGCTTGACCCACAGAGTCATAAAGTTGGATGTGCACAGCAGCATTTTGTCATTAAATAGAAGTAGTATATAAGAAATTGGGTCCAAGCAGGACCTGAAGGCACAAGAAAGTTGCTCGAGGAAGTGGCCCAAATGCCCATGGTCTCTACTCTTGTCACATTACTTCCATCTCCCAGTCTGCACCTATGGCCTTATGGGGAGCTCCTTATGATCAGTTGACTGAAGAAGAGAAAACTCATTCCTGGTTTACAGATGGTTCTTTATGGTATGCAGGCACCACTTGAAAGTGGACAGGGGCAGCACTACAGTCCCTTTCTTGGACTCCCTGAAAAACACTGGTGAAGGGAAATCCCTCCAATGGGCAGAACTTTGAGGAGTGCACCTGGTTATTCACTTTGCTTGGAAGGAGAAATGGCCAGATGTGCAATTGTATACTGATTCATGGGCTGTGGCCAGTGGTTTGGTTGGATGGTCAGAGAACTGGAAGGAACATGATTGGAAAATTTGAGACAAGGAGGTATGGGGAAGAGGTATGTGGATAGACCTTTCTGAATGGGCCAAAGAAGTGAAGATATTTCTGTCTCATGTGAATGCTCACCAATGGGCGATCTCAGCAGAGGAGGATTTTAACAATCAAGTGGATAGGATAACACTTTCTGTGGAAACCACTCATTCTCTTTCTCCACCTACTCCCGTCATCACTCAATGGCCTCATGAACAAAGTGGCCATGGTGGCAGGGATGGAGGTTATGCATGGGCTCAGCAACATGGGCTTCCACTCACCAAGGCCAACTTGGCTACAGCCACTGCTGAGTGTCCAATCTTCCAGCAGCAGAGACCAACACTATATGGCATCATCTCTCAAGGTGATCAGCTAGCAACCTGGTGGCAAACTGATTACATTGGACCACTTCCACCATGGAAAGGGCAATATTTTGTTCTTACTGGAATAGACACTTACTCTGGATATGGATTTGCCTTCCCTGCACACAATGCTTCTGCCAAAACTACCATCCGTGGACTTACAGAATGTCTTATCCACCATCATTGTGTCTTACACAGCATCACTTCAGATCAAGGGACTCACTTCACAGCAAATAAAGTGTAGCAACAGGCCCACGCTCAAGGAATTCACTGGTCTTACCATGTTCCCCATTATCCTGAAGCAGCTGGCTTGATAGAATGATGGAATGGCCTTCTAAAGACACAATTATGGTGCCAGCTAGGTGGTAATACCTTGTAGGGTTGGGGCAATGTTCTCCAGGATGCTGTGTATGCTCTAAACCAGTGTCCAATATATGGTGCTTTTTCTCCCATAGCCAAGATTCATGAGTCCAGGAATCAAGGGGTGGAAATGGGAGTGGCACCACTCACTATTACCCCTAGTGACCACTTGCAAGATTTTTGCCTCCTGTCCCCACAACTTTATGTGCTGTGGGTCTAGAGGTCTTAGTTCCAAAGGGAACTGATTCCATTGAACTGGAAGCTAAGAATGCCACCTGGCCACTTTGGTTTCCTTATACCTCTGGATCAATGGGCAAAGAAGGGAATTACCATACTGACTGGTATGATTGATCCTGATTACCAAGAGGAAATCTGATTGGTATTACATAATGTAGGTAAAGAAGAGTATGTCTGGAATACAGGAGATCCCTTAGGGTGTCTCTTAGTACTATCATGCCTTGTGATTAAAGTCAATGGAAAACTACAACAACCCAATTTCAACACAACTACTAATGGCCCAGATCCTTCAGGAATGAAGATTTGGGTTACCCCATGTCTTAGGCTGGGTTCTCTAGAGAAGCAAAACCAGTAAAGTGTATAAATATATAGAGAGATTTATATCAAAGAAACAGCTCACATGATTGTAGAGGCTGGAACATCCCCAGTTCATGGATTAGGATAGAGGCTTCTCCCAGTTCACATAGTCTCAGAGACTGGAAACCCAAGATCGGCAGGTCAGAAACAAGGCTCTTGCTCACAGGCTGTGAATATCGACAAATATCAAGATTGGCAGGCAAGATGGCAAGGCTTCTCCTGATTCATGTAGCTGCAGCAGCTCGTGAACCCAAGATCTGCAGGTTGGAGAGCAGGGCTCAATTTACATGCTGTGAAGATCAATGAATCCCAAGATTAGCAGATAAGCTGATGCTCAAGTCCCAAGAACTGGAGGTCAGATGAACAGGAGGCAGCCGCAGGATCCAGAGCAGGCAAAAAGCCAGGACATCTGCTTATATTCAGATGCAGATCTTACCCCCGAAGAAACTCCTTTCAACTGATTGGCTACTCACAGCAGATTCAATCATGGGAGTGATCACATATAAACACTGAGAATCATGCCCCAGCCAGGTTGACACATATTCTTAACCATCACACCCCACTAAGCAAAGAACCATGACTAGCTGAGTTGCTTGCTGAGGGCAAAGGGAATACGGAATGTGTGGTGGAAGAAGGTAGTTCTTAATACCAGTTATGACCACGTGACCATTTGCAGAAACAAGGACTGTATTGTTATGAGTATTTCTGCTTTGTATGTGTGCATCAAATATTTTTGTTTTCTTCCCTTATAAAATATAACATGTAAATAGAACTAGTGCATTTACAGTTGTATGTGTGTTTGTTGTATCATGTTAGATGCAAGTATGACTTTATAATTGTCTTTATTCAAAGATTATGTATGGTGGTTTAAGATGTGTACAGGTGCCAAGCTGACAAGGGGTGGACTGTGATCGTTAAGGTTGTGTGTCAAGTTGGCTGGGCCATGATTCTCAGTGGTTTGGCAGTTGTATGATGTTGTGATCACTGCCATGATGGGATCTGCTGTGAGTAGCCAGTCAGTTGAAAGGGAGTTTCCTTGGGTGTGTGGCCTGCATTGAATATAAGTGGACATTCTAGCAAGCCTTGTGACTTTTGCTCACTCTGGATCCTGCAGCTCGCTCCTGTTGGTCTGACCTCTGGTTCTTGGGACTTGAGAGAGAAGCTTACCTGCGGCCTTGCCTGCCAATCTTGGAATTTGTTAGTCTTCACAGCCTGGGAGTAACCTGCCAGTCTTGGGTTTGCCAGCCACTGCAGCTAAATGAATCAGGAGAAGTCTCCAGCCTGACCTGCTGACTTGGGACGTTTCAGTCTCTACAACTGCATGAGCCATTTCCTTGATAAAAATCTATATACATTTATACACTTTACTGGTTTTGCTTCTCTAGAGAACCCAGCCTAAGACAATCGTCTATTTGCTTGAATCTATCGTTGATATGTTTCTCTTGCATTTTCCAATTATTTTATTCTTCAATTCCAGTATTTCTCTGTTTTTTTCCTAATATTTTCAATCTCCTTATTGAGTTTATCATTTTATTTCCTTATCTCCATTAGTTCATTTTCTGTGTGTTTTTGGCTTTCTTTGAACATATTTAATATTGTTGTCTAGAGGTCCTTAATTTTTCCCATTAACCTGGCCTCCACTGAAGTAATATCCGCTTCTTCATGGTTTTCTTTTGATTGAGCCGTCTCCTCCTGTGATCTTGCTTGTTTTATAATTTTTTTGTTGAGAGTGGGATATTTGAGTATCTTACTATTATAATCTGGAACTCAGAATTTTTTCTATTTCCAGGGATTTTTTTTTTCCCCCTTCATTCCACCTACTTCCCCTAACTTCCACTAGAGGGCACTGTGGCCCTTTGGTTCTTCCAGCACTGACAGCTGTTCTGAGGACGTGTGTACCCCTTCCATCTTTGGTGGCAGGCCCTCAGGTTTTTCCTTTGTCGATGTAAGGTTCTACTCTGGTTCCACACATTTTAGACGTTTTGGAAAATTTTAAGTCTCTGGGTACCAGTTCTTAGAATCACCTGTGGTTTTGTGGATGGTTTTCCTCAAGTGGCTGACGTCACTGGGGCATGAGCTTTCCTCTGCAGTCCGCGCACTGGGGTGTGGCCTTCCCGAGGTGACTGCACCACTGGGGTGGGGTTTCTTCACGTCTGTTTGTAGGGGTAGGGCATGGCTTTCCTTCTGTGGCTGTCTGTGCTGGCTCAGGACTTTCCCGCTGGCCACAGGTGGAACGGCTGGGGCATGGCTTTCCTGAGGCAGCAGGTGGTGCTGTGTGTCCTTCCTGTTTGAGCAACACTGAGCAGGCTGTCCCTTATTGACTGGTTGTTGGGTAGGGAGCCAGCTAATTCCAGGTGGGCTGCCTATTTACTGTGCATTTCTCACCCAGGCTGAAGGATGGGTTCTGGGGCTTGCTCTATGGACCTGGGTCCTAGCGCCCTCCTTGTCTCTGCGCTCAGTGAGACACAGTAGCACTCACCTGCACTTTTCTAGCGTCCCTGTGCCTCTCGCCAAGTGCACAGTCAGGCTTCCCTGCTCCCTACTCGTGAATTCCCACACTCCAATCAGCACCACTTTAATCAGGCTGCATTTTCACTGGTTTCCTGGATTTCAAATCTATGTTGTGGCAATATGCCACTCTTTCTCAGTTCAACCTGAGCCAGCATGCACCTTACCCCTCTTGCCGCTCCTCTCCAGGCTATTTACCCACTATCTCTAAGTCAGTCTGTGTCGTTAGTGTAGTGCCCATCCTGTGCTCTTTGTTCAGAGATGCAGCCCGTCTCTATCCCAAAATGGCAGCCGTGAACCGAGCTGGCAGGTAGGCTGTGGGCAGTCAGCGAATCTCAGCCTTTCTGCTGCTGTCCTTGCTCTCTCTCTCCTGATTTGACCTGTGCTTCCGTTCTCCAACACTTTAACTGATGTCTAGAGCTCTGAAGTCTCTGCCTGAGTTCATTTTTATCTGTTGTTTACTGGCATATTTGTAGGGGGACATGAGTGTGCAACTGTTCACACTACCATCTTGCCCCTCCTCCTCTAATGTGATCTGATTTTAATTAATTTAAACTTAAACAACTAGCAGCTATAATATTGGACAGTGTAGGTCTAGGTAGAGAAAGTTAGTTATACAAGAAATTATAATATTGTGTATGTTATACAAGCAGTTATAATACTGTGTGCTAGAGCTATATTGGGGGAGTGGAGGCATCTCACATGGTAGACTTCAAAGAAAGCCTTCAAGAGGGATTGACATTGAAACAGAGATGTGAAAATGGACAAGTGTTTCCCCAGGAAAGAGGGGCAGCTCCAAACAAAAGAAAGAAGTGTGAAGGTGGAAGAGGCTGCATAGGCCCGGCTCACTATTATTTACTCCCCATTGCTAACCGCCACATTGTCTCATGATCTTGTCTTTCCCTCCCGTTCCAGTCTATACAAAGGTTTTAAGATTAACCGATGTTCCTCCTTGGAGGGTGGAAGACAAGTGATAATGATCTAAGAATGACGAACCGAACAAAGCACCCATCTTGGGACAAGAAAACCAGGATGTCGCCAGATAACCCCCAAGAAAAGATTAACTCATCGGGGAAGTGACCACCTCAAGGGGAAAATAACACAAACTTCTAAGACCCATAATCCTGTCCCTATAAAGCCTTCAGCCGATCTCCAGAGGGGGAGATGGGTTTTTTGGAGGAATCTATTCCTCTCTGTCTCCTGTATATTGATACATAATAAGACTCTTGCTGTTCACCTCACCCCTGTCTCAGAATTGGCTATTGCGGCAGGCGGCTCCAATCCACATTATTGTGGTAACAAAGGTCCAGAGGTAAAAGAGAATATCACACATTGAGGAACTGAAACTCATTCTTTGTGGGTCACAGATAGGCAGGGGCAGGAGAAGGGTTAGACAGAGGCGGAACTAGGACATGAAAATCCACACAAGAAGCTTGGACTTCATCCTAGATGCAATGGAAGCCATTGCAAGTTTTAATCAGGGAGTGACTTGGTAAGGGGTACATTTTTAAAAGACTGCTCTACAGGCAGTTTGGATAATGAATTGGAACATAGTAATACTCAAGACAGAGCAACCTAAGGGGCAGGTACAGTAACCTAGGCAAGACCTGATGGTGGCCTGGATGAGGGAGTGACAGTGGGCATGGGAAGGCATACCACATTTGAGATGCATTTAGGAGATAGAAGTCACAGGACTTGGTGATTGATTGGAGAAGGGGACAAGAAAGAGGTCAAGGAAGAAACCCAGGCTTCTGGACTGAGCCATGAAGCTGATAGTGGTACCATTCCCTTGAGATAAGGCTAGAGGAAGAAGAGTAAAAAGGAAAAATAAGGAGCTCAATTTTGTACATGCTGAGTATGAGATGTCTATAAACATCCAGAGTAGGTTGTGAATATCTGGAGCTCAGGAGAAACAGCCAGGCTGGATATTTAGACTGGAGTTGTCTGAAGCTATAGATAATATTTCAAGCCATGGGAATAGATCCCATCAATCAATGGAGCATGCAGGTTGAAAAGGGAAGAGAAACAAGGACATAACCCCAAAGAGGAAAGCTGAGTAGGATATTTGCAGTGGAGACTGAGGGGCGTCATCTAGAGAGAAGGGAAAAATCAGAAGTATCATAAAAGCTGAGAAAATGTTTCAAAAAGGAGGAGGAGATCAGCAGTGTCAAATGCTCCCAAGAGCTCGTTGGTTTTGTGGTCACAAGGAGGTTACTGGTGGCCTTGTCGAGAGCTGCATTGGTGGCAACAGAACCTACTGAGTGAGTGAGAGGCGGGCTAGAGGAGACAAACTCTTAAGAAATATGGCCATAAAGGGGAGGAGAGGGCACACCAGGGACTGCCGGAAAGAAATGTAGGAATGTAGGTCAGGAGCCTGGGTGGTGCGACAGTTAAGCACTTGGCTGCTAACCGAAAAGTTGACAGTTCAAACCCACCCAGCAACCCTGCAGGAGAAAGGCTTGGCGATCTGCTTCCATAAAGACTGCAGCCTAGAAAACCCTATGGGGCAGTTCTACTCTGTCAAATGGAGCTGCTATGAGTTGAAAATAGACTCAACAGCACCTAACAACCACCACCAAAAAAACCCAAACCATCATAAAATTCTTAGAAGAAAAAGCAGGGGCAACACTGCCAGGCCTAGCTTTTAACACTAGATTATCTAGTATAATAACAAAAGACAAACAGCAAAAGACAAAATAAATAAATGAGACCTCAGAAAAATTTAAAACTTTTGCTCTTCAAAAGACTATGCCAAAAAAGTGAAAAGACAAGCTACCAACTGGTAGAATATCTAAGGAAACCATATATCCAATAAGAATCTAATAACCTATCTAAGATACATCACTGGTCCCACCCCATCTGGAGCAAGAGAGAATGAAGAAAACCAAAGACACAAGGGAAAGATTAGTCCAAATGACTACTGGGTCACAAATACAACAGCCTCCACCAGACTGAGTCCAGCACAACTAGATGGTGTCTGGCTACCACCACCAACTGCTCTGACAGGGATCGCAATACAAGGTCCCCGACAGAGCTGGAGAAAAATGTAGAACAAAATTCTAACTCACAAAAAAAGACCAGACTTTCTGATCTGACAGAGACTGGAGAAACCCTGAGAGTATGGCCCCCGGACATCCTTTCAACTCAGTACTGAAGTCACTCCTGAGGTTCACCCTTCAGCCAAAGACTAGACAGGCCTTGCCTCTGTGGGTGGTGTGTGTGTGTGTCTGTGTGTTGTTTGTGTATTCTGTGTGTGTGTGTTGTTTGTGTGTGTTTGTGTGTCCGTGTTTGTATGTGTTCTGTGTGTCCATGTCTGTCTATGTCTGTGTCTCTTGAGTGTGTTGTGTATTGTGTGTGTGTGTGGGTGCATTCGCACGCACATGTGGGGCCAGGACAAGAAGACAGGAGGAGACAGGAAAGCGGGTAATAGGGAACCCAAGGCTGAGAAGTGGAGAGTGTTGACACATTGTGGGGTTGGCAGCCTTTGTCACAAAACAACATGTGTGTTAATTGTTTAATGAGAAACTAACTTGCTCTGTAAACCTTCATCTAAAGCACAATAAAAAAAAGAATCTAATAATCAAAAAATATGTAAAACATCAACAACAACAAAAAGACAAAATGGACAAAGGACTTGAAAAGATATTTCATCAAAGCGGATATTCAAATGGCCACCAAACGCATGAAAAGATGCTTAACATCATTAGCCAACAGAGAGAGGCAAATCAAAACCACAATGAGATACCATTTCCCTCCCGCTAGGATGGCTAAGATAAAAAAGCAAAAAGCAGAAAATAACAAATGTTGGCGAGGATGTGGGGAAATTGGAACCCTTATCCATTGCTGGCAGGAATGCAAAACGGTACAGCCGTTGTGGAAAACAGTGTGACAGTTCCTCAAAAAAACTAAAACTACCATAAGACCCAGCAATTCCACTCTTAGTATATACCCAAAAGACTTGAAAGCAGAGGCTCAAACAGAGACTTGTACACCAATGTTCACTGCAGCACTACTAGCCAAAAGGGGGAAACAACCTAAATGCCCATTGACAGATGAATGAGTAAACAAAATGTAGTATATACACACGATGGAATACTACTCAGCCAGTAGGCGAAACAAAGTGTTGATACGTGCTACAATATGGATAAAGCTTGAAGACATTAAGCTGAGTAAAAAAGTCAATCACAAAAGGACAAATATTGTATGACCTCACTTATATAAAGATGAAGGATATCATTGCTGATGTCTGATGGATTTTGGCTGAAAGCAGAGGATATCAGAAAGATGTTTACCTGTATTTTACTGACTATGTAAGGGCAACTGATTGTGTGTATCATAACAAATTATGGATAACATTACAAAGAATGGGAATTCCAGAACACTTAATTGTGCTCATGAGGAACCTGTACACAGACCAAGAGGCAGATGTTTGAACAGAATAAGGGGATACTGCATGGTTTAAAATCAGGAAAGGTGCGTGTCAGGGTTGTATCCTTTCACCATACTTATTCAATCTCTATGCTGAGCAAATAATCCGAGAAGCTGGAATGCATGAAGAAGAATGAGGCATCAGGATTGGAGGAAGACTCATTAACAACCTGTGTTATGCAGATGACACAACATTGCTTGCTGAAAGCGAAAATGATTTGAAGCACTTACCGATGAAGATCAAAGACTACGGCCTTCAGTATGAATTGCACCTCAGCATAGAGAAAATAAAAAACCTCAGAACTGGACCAATAAGCAAGATCATGATAAATGGAGAAAAGATTGAAGTTGTCAAAGATTTCATTTTACTTGATCCACAATAAATGCCCATGGAAGCAGCAGTCAAGAAATCAAATGATGCAGTACATTGGGCAAATCTGCTATGAAAGACCTCTCTTTAAAGTGTTAAAAAGCAAAGATGTCACTTTGAGGACTAAGGTGTGCCAGACCCTAGCCATGGTATTTTCAATTGCCTCCTATGCATGCAAAAGCTAGTCAGTGAATAAGGAAGACCCAAGAAGAATTGACGCCTTTGAATTATGGTATTGGTGAAGCATACTGAATATACATACCATGGACTGCCAGAAAAACAAACAAATCTGTCTTGGAAGAAGTACAACCAGAATGCTCCCTAGAAGCAATGATGGCAAGACTTCGTCTCACGTACTTTGGACATGTTATTAGAAGGGATCGGTCCCTGAAGAAGAACATCATGCGTCGTAAAGTAGAAGGTCAGTGAAAAAGAGGAAGACCCTCAACCATATGGATTGACACAGTGGCTGCAACAATGGGCTCAAGCATAACAGTGGTGAGGATGGTGCAGGACCGAGCAGTGTTTCATTCTGTTGTACATAGGGTCGCTATGAGTCGGAACCAACTCGACGGTACCTAACAACAACATATAAAGAGAAGAACAGGCAAATATATAGAGACCAAAATTTATTAGTGGTTACCAGGCATGGGAGGTAGCATTAACAGTGATGGAAAAATTGCATTGATTAAGGGTAGGGTTGCACAGCTGATTATTGCAATTGCTGTCAGTAAGTTGTATACCTCTGAAAAGCTGAACTGGCAAGAGTTATTTGATAGCTATATTTACAACAACAACAAAAAAGAGTAGCTGCTGAAGCTTCTTATATATGATCAAAAACCTCATGGGATTTGGTTTCTTGGCTTAGGGTCATAGTTTCATGAAACATCTCAGTTAATTGGCCTAACAACATGTTTAGTGCTTCTGTTCTATCTCCTAGTTTGTTTCTTAGTGTCTGGGGTCTTAAAAGCTTGCACGTGGCCAGCCAAGGCACAATTAGTCTTTATTCACCTAGAGCAACAGAAGAAGAAAAAGAGTCAGAAATAAGAGGAGGAAATGGAATATGTGGCTCATTGCCTCCATGAACAACTGCCTTCTATGCCATGAGACTAGAAGAACTGGATGGTGTCTGGCTACCGTTACTGAGTATTTTGTTCAAAAATTGTATGGAAGAATCCTGATCAAAAAGGGGAAAATGCAGAGTAGAATTTCAAATTCCCATGGACTCCAGAGTTTCTGGAGTCATGGAAGCTGGATGAACCCCTGAAACTATTGCCCTGAGATAATCTTTACACCTTAAAACTTAAACCAAAAGTATCCCCTTCTTTAAACCAAACAATAGTTTGTGTTAACTGGTAAAAAATGTCTGCCTGGAGCATTATGCTCTTTTGGGAACTATCTATATGGGATCAAGGTGACAACCTCAACTCAAAAGATTAGATAGGAAACTTAGAGGGCTGTGAGTTTATGTTAATGAGGGAGGAACAACTCAGAAAAGGAGGGTGAGAATGATTGCACAACTCAAAGAACGTAATCAATGTTACAGAATTGTACATGTAGAAATGATTGAATTGGTATGTTTTGCTGTATATATTCACAACAACTAAAAATAATAAAATTTGAAATAATTAAAGTGAATTTCTCATAAAAAGCCAAAAAAGAAAACCTATTGCTGTCAAGTCTAGTCCAACTTACAGCAACTTTATGAGTAGGAATGGGTTTGTAAGGCTGTAGTCTTTACAGAAGCAGACTGCCACATCTTTCTCCGACTGAGCAGCTGGTGGGATCAAACTGCCAACCTTTCTGGTTAGCACCAGAAAGCTTTAACCACTGTACCACCAGGGCTTCTTAACAACAACAAGTTAGGAGAAATTTTTTTTTTTTTAATGGAAGATGCTTGAGTACATTTGAACGCTGATGGGAAGGAGCCCGTGGAAAGAGCTGAAAGGTACAGGTAGGGAAGAAATACACTCAAAGAGCAGGAGAAGCCCTGTGGAGACAAGAGGGAAGAGGACCCAGAGCACAAGCGGGAGAACCGGCCTCAGACCAGAGGAGCCACCTCCACCTGCCCCATGGTGACAAAAAGACACATGAAGGGAAGGGTGAGGAGGGAAGAAAGACTGTAGACTGTAGAAACTCTCCTGGTATTTTTTGTTTTCTCAGCGAAAATGAGAAGGAAAGAGACCCAAAACAAACCCACTGCAATCAAGTTGATTCCAACTCATGGTGACCGTATAGGACAGAGTAGAACTACCCCATAGGGTTTTCAAGGCTGAAATCTTTAAGGAAGCAGACTGCCACATATTTCTCCCTCAGAACAGGCTAGTGGCTTAGAACTGCCGACCTTTCTGTTTGTAGCCAAGCACTTAACCACGGTGCTTGAAGGGAAGAGGCAGTGGGGGAAAGATTTGGGAAGTTTGTAGAAATCTTAAACTTAATGGAAGGCATTCCAGCAGCCAGAGGTGCTCCCCTCACAGCCTCTGAGGAGACCTGGAAAGAGCCAGTGAGGAAGAAAAGAAGTTGCTATGTGGGAGGGAAGTCAGACCACACAGGGGATTTCAGTTTGGAGGCCATGAGGAGCTGGATGCTATTTCAGATCCATTACAAACTTGAGTACAAAGACATGGAGGTAGAAAACCAAAAGGGAAGAACACGCTTGGCATTTCTCAAGCTGAAAGAACTGAAGAAAAAAATTCAAGTCTTGAGTTGCAATACTGAAGGATTCTATGGGAAAAATATTAAACGGCACAGGAAACATTAAAAGAAGATGGAAGAGATACCCAGAGGCACTATACCAAAAAGAATTGGTCGACGTTCAACCATTTTAGGAGGTAACATATGATCAGGAGCCAATGGTACTGAAGGAAGACATCCAAGCTGCACATAAAGCATTGGCAAAAAACAAGGCTCCAGGAATTGACAGAATACCAATTGAGATGTTTCAACAAACAGATGTAGCATGGGAAGTGCTCACTCGTCTATACCAAGAAATTTTTCAGACAGCTACCTGGCCATCCGACCGGAAGAGATCCATATTTATGCCTATTCCCAAGAAAGGTGATCCAACCGAATGCAGAAATTATCAAACAATATCATTAATATCACGCACAAGTAAAATTTTGCTGAAGATCTTTCAAAAGTGGCTGCAGCAGTGTATTGACAGGGAACTGCCAGAAATTCAGGCCGGATTTAGAAGAGGACGTGGAATGAGGGATATCATAGCTGATGTCAGATGGATCTTGGCTGAAAGCAGAGAATACTAGAAAGATGCTTACCTGTGGTTTATTGACTGCAAAGGCATTCGACTCTGTGGATCTTAACAAATTATGGATAACATTGCGAAGAATGGGAATTCTAGAACACTTAATTGTGCTCATAAGGAAACCTGTACATAGACCAAGAGGTTCGAACAGAACAAGGGGATACTGTGTGCTGTGGGTCAGGTTGTATCCTTTCACCATACTTATTCAATCTTCATGCTGAGCAAATAATGCGAGAAGCTGGACTATATGAGGAAGAACGGGGCATCAGGATCGGAGGAAGACTCATTAACAACCTGAGATATGCAGATGATACAACCTTGCTTGCTGAAAGTGAAGAGGACTTGAAACACTTATTGATGAAGATCAAAGACCACAGCCTTCAGCATGGATTACACCTCAACATAAAGAAAACAAAAATCCTCACAACTGGACCAATAAACAACATCATGATAAATGGAGAAAAGATTGAAGTTGTCAAAGATTTCATTTTACTTGTCTCCACAATCAACACCTATGGAAGCAGCAGTCAATAAATCAAAAGATGCATTGCACTGGGCAAATCTGCTGCAAAAGACCCCTTTAAAGTGTTCAAAAGCAAAGATGTCACCTTGAAGACTAAGGTGCATGACCTAAGCCATGGTGTTTTCAATGCCCTATATGCATGCGAAAGATGGACGATGAATAGGGAAGACCAAAGAACTGACGTCTTTGAATTGTGGTGTTGGTGAAAAATATTGACTATACCATGGACTGCCAAAAGAACGAACAAATATGTCTTGGAAGAAGTACAACCAGAATGCTTCTTAGAGGCAAGGATGGTGAAACTACGTCTTACATACTTTGGACATGTTATCAGGAGGGATCAATCCCTGGAGAAGGATATCATGCTTGGGAAAGCAGAGGGCCAGTGAAGAAGAGGAAGACCCTCACCAAGATGGATTGACACAGTAACTGCAACAATGGGCTCAAGCATAACAACAATTGTGAGGATGGCTCAGGACCAGGCAATGTTTCGTTCCGTTATATGTAGGGTTGCTATGAGTCGGGACCAACTTGACGGCACCTAACAACAACAACAACAACACAAACTTGATGGGGGCATTGGTGGTTCGGTGGGAGAGTTCTTGCCTTCCATGTGGGAGACCCAGCTTTGATTCCTAGTCAATGCACCTCAAGTGCAGCCACTGTCTGTCAGTTGAGGCTTGTGTGTGTTGCTGTGATGCTGAACAGGTTTCAGCGGAGCTTCCAGACTAAGAACTAAAAAGAAATGCCTGGTGATCTACTTCTGGAAATCACCTCATGAAAACCCTATGGATCACAATAGTCTGATTTACAACCAATCGTGGGGATGGCTCAGGACCAGTCACCGTCAGTCAGGGACCAGACTTGACAGCAGCTAATAACCATAATCATAAACTTGACACACTTAATCCACTGGATCATTTATTCTGTATTTATATGTATTAGGGGAGGTCTTTTGCTGAGCAGCCCTGGGGAAACAATAATGAATGAATAAGACAGTTACAGCCCCTCAGGTGGTACCTACACCAAGATCATCCCAAACACACTGTAGTCACCAAACTTAGCTGTTCCTTTAGCATTTTAAGGATCGGTCCTTCAGTAAGAAACTCAAACTCTCCTTTCTTTTTTTTTTTTTTTAATATCCTTTTTCAGGCTTTGAGCATATGTTTCTCTAAACACATTAGCTTGATGGTTATCCCATAATTTGAAGAGGCTGAATGAGAATAGCTGATTGACTTTATTATTTCCTAAGATTTCAGGAGATTTTTTTAAATTGGGCTTTAAGTGAAAGTTTACAATTCAAGTTAGTTTCTCATACAAAAATTTATGTGACCCTAGTAGCTCTCCCCATACTGTGACAGCACACTCCTCCTTTCCACCCCAGATTTCCCTTGTCCATTTAACTAGCTCCTGAACCTGTCTGCTTTCTCATCTTGCCTCTGGACAAGAGCTGCCCATTTAGTCTCATGTATCTACTTGAGCTAAGAAGCACACTCTTCATGAGTATCATTTTATGTCCCATAGTCCAGTCTAATCTCTGTCTAAAGAGCTGGCCTCAGGAATTTTTTTAGTT
>NW_004444082.1:4097388-4099112 GCF_000243295.1 Trichechus manatus latirostris | reverse complement strand
GCTCATCAAAAGACTTCACCAAAAGAGTCAAAAGACAACCTACACACTGGGAAAAAATTTTTGGCTATGACAAATCCGATCAGCGTCTAATCTCTAAAATCTACAAGACACTGCAAAACCTCAACAACAAAAAGACAAATAACTCAGTTAAGAAATGGGCAAGGGATATGAATCATTAGCCATGAGATTGAACTCATCTCCAGTCCCTTCCACTCCCTGGACATAATACTGATATCACATGGCTCAAAGCTCCAACCCTCTAATCACATGGCTAGTCTTTCTGGGATGGCCAGCCCCCACCCTGAGTCACCTCATTAGCATGAACTATTGAGGGGTCACCATGAGTTGCTTCTTTAGCATAAACTGTCAGGTGTGGTCCAGAGGCCACCCTGAGTAACAAAGACAGGAAATGCCAAGGATTTAGAGGTTACCTCCCAGGAACTGGGGACAAAGACCAGCCAAATTCTTCATTACATAAAAGGGATGGAGGAAGTGACTGTGAGATTTGATGCCTTCCTTTAGCCTGCTACACAAAGTTATCTCATTAACTAGTGTCATGAGACTTTGCTGGTGATGGTTGCCCAGGTGTGTAAATACACTGAAAACCACTGAATTATACATTTTAAATGACATCTAAATAAAGTCATTATAAAAATGTAGATAACAATAGTGACATGTGAAAAATGATATGCAATATTTGTGAAATTTTGAAAGTGAATAAAGTAGAAATGTTTTTAAAAAAGGCAAGAGAACAGCTCTTCCTCCCCTCTTCCCTTCCTTTCTGTCCCTTCACTAACAATCCAGTCCCAAAGTCATTGGATGGGGCAGAGAACAATGCAGTCTGTGGTGTGGAGGAAGCCCTGGTCATCCAGGCAGGATGTCAGTACTCGAGGCAGACTAGAGTGGGGTGGCATTGCCACAGAGGGGCAGAATAGAGTGGGGTGTCAGAGGCCAAGAGAGAGAAAGAGGGCATCCACATGGGCGAAGGGGAGTGCTAAAGACAAGTTACATAACAGGGAGATTGATCAAATAAGTAAACAGACCCAAATCTCTCATTGTCTGACAAGGGAGTTACAAATATGGAAAAAGAGAAAACTACAATGAATCCTGAGGTATTGGATTAGAATTGACAGTATTGGTAAGAATTCCTTGTTTTCAATATATATATGGAAAAAAAAACCCAAACCAGTTAAACCAGTTCCCACTGAGTCGATTCTGACTCATAGTGACCCTAGAGGACAGAGGAGAACTGTGCATATGGTTTCCAAGGAAGAGCTGGTGGATTTGAACTGCTGACCATTTGGTTAGCAGCCGAGCTCTTAACCGCTGCGCCACCAGGGCTCCGTAGAGAGGACTATTATTGTTAGGTGCAGTCGAATCACTTCTGACTCATATCAACCCTATGTGCAACAGAACAAAACACTGCCTGGTTCTGCACCATCCTCACAATAGTTGTTATGCTTGAGCCCGTTGTTGCAGCCACTGTGAATCCATATCATTGAGGGTCTTACTTTTTTCTCCAACCCTCTACTTTACCAAGCATGATGTCCTTCTCCAAGGACTGATCCCTCCTGATAAATGTGCAAAGTATGTGAGACGAGGTTTTGCCATCCTTCCGTCTAAGGAGAATCCTGGCTGTATACTTCTTCCAAGACAGATATGTTCATTATTCTGGCAGTCCAAGGTATATTCAGTACTCTTCACCAACACCATAATTCAAAGGT
>NW_004444082.1:4086483-4097045 GCF_000243295.1 Trichechus manatus latirostris | reverse complement strand
TAAGTGCTTCAAGTCCTCTTCACTTTCAGCAAGCAAGGTTGTGTCATCTGCATAACGCAGGTTGTTAATGAGTCTTCCTCCAATCCTGATGCCCGGTTCTTCTTCACAGAGTCCAGCTTCTCAGATTATTCGCTCAGCATGAAGATTGAATAAGTATGGTGAAAGGATACAACCGCAAGACACATCTTTCCTGACTTTAAACCACGTAGTATCCCCTTGTTCTGTTTGAACGACGGCCTCTTCATCTCTGTTCTGGTTCCTCATGAGCACCATTAAGTGTACTGGAATTCCCATTCTTCACAACGTTATCCGTAATTTGTTATGATCCACACAGTTGAATGCCTTTGCATAGTCAATAAAACACAGGTAAATACCTTTCTGGTATTCTCAGCTTTCAGCCAAAATCCATCTGACATCAGCCATGATATTCCTCGTTCCAGGTCCTCTTCTGAATCTGAGTTGAATTTCTGGCAGCTTCCTGTCCATGTACTGCTGCAAATGCTTTTGAATGATCTTCAGCAAAATTTTACTTGAGTGTGATATTAATGATATTGTTCAAAAGTTTCGCATTCTGTTGGATCAGCTTTCTTTGGAATGGGCACAAATGTGGATCTCTTCCAGTCAGTTGGTCAGATAGCCGTCTTCCAAATTTCTTGGCATAGATGAGTGAGCACTTCCAGGGCTGCATCCATTTGTTGAAACATCTCAATTGGTATTCCATCAATTCCTGGAGTCTTGTTTTTCTCTAGTGCCTTCAGTGCAGCTTGGACTTCTTCCTTCAGTACCATTGGTTTTGGATCACATGCTACCTCCTGAAATGGTTGAATGTCAACCCATTCTCTTTGGTACAGTGACTGTGTATTCCCTTCCATCTTTTTTGATACTTCCTGCATCATTTAATATTTTCTCCCATAGAATCCTTGAATATTGCAATATTGCAACTCGAGGCTAGAATTTCCTCTTCAGTTCTTTCAGCTTGAGAAATGCCAAGCATGTTCTTCCCTTTTGGTTTTCTAACTCTAGGTCTTTGCACGTTTCATTATAATATTTTACTTTGTCTTCTCAAGCCACCTTTTGAAATCTTCTATTCAGTTCTTTTACTTCATCATTTTTTCCTTTCACTTTAGCTACTCTATGTTCCAGAGCAAGTTTCAGAATCTCTTCTGACATCCATTTTGGTCTTTTCTTTCTTTCTTGTCTTTTTAATGACCTCTTGCTTTCTTCATGTATGATGTCCTTGATATCATTCCACAACTCATCTAATCTTAGGTTATTAGTGTTTAATGAGTCAAATCTATTCTTGAGATGGTCTCTAAATTACGGTGGAAAATACTCAGGGTCATACTTTGGCTCTGTGGACTTGCTTTAATTTTCTTCAGCTTCAATCTGAACTTGCATATGAGTACTTGATGGTCTGTCCCACAGTCGGCCCCTGGCCTTATTCTAACTGGTGATATTGAGCTTTTCCATCATCTCTTTCCACAGATGTAGTCAAGTTGATTCCTGTGTATTCTATCTGACAAGGTCCACGTATATAGTCACCATTTATATAGGTGAAAAAAAGTTTTTGCAATAAAGAAGTTGATCTTGCAAAATTCTATCATGTGATCTCCAGCGTCGTTTTTATCACCAAGGCCATATTTTCCAACTATAGATCCTTCTTCTTTGTTTCTAACTTTCACATTCCAATCACCAGTAATTATCAATGCATCTTGATTGCATGTTTACTCAATTTTAGAGTGCAGAAGTTGGTAAAAATCTTCAATTTCCTCACCTTTGGCATTAGTGGTTGGTACATAAATTTGAATAATAGTCATATTAAGTGGTCTTCCCTACGGGCATATTGATATTATCCTATCACAGACAGCATTGTACTTCAAGATCGATCTTGAGAAGTTCTTTTTGATGATGATTGCAATGCCATTCCTCTTCAATTTGTCATTCCCGGCATAGTAGACCATATGGTTGTCTGATTCAAAATGGCCAATACCAGTCCATTTCAGCTCACTAATGCCAAGGATATCAATATTTATGCCTTCCATTTCACTTTTAACAACTTCCGATTTTCCTAGACTCATACTTCATACATTCCATGATCCTTCTAGTAATAAATATTTGCAGCCTTTTCTTCTCATTTAGAGTCATGCCACATCAGCAGATGAAGGTCCCAGAAGCTTGACTCCATCCAAGTCATTAAAGTCAACTCTACTTTGAGGAGACAGCTCTTCTCTAGTCGTATTTTGAGTGCCTTCCAACTTGAGGGGCTCACTCTTCTGGCACTGTATCAGACAATGTTCTGCTGCTATTCATAAGGTTTTCACTGGCTAATTTTTTCGGAAGTAGACCTCCAGATCTTCCTTCCCTACTTTATCTTAGTCTGGAAGCTCCGTTTAAACCTTTCTACCACGGATGAACGTGCTGGTATTTGAAACACTGGCGGCATAGCATCCAGCATCACAGCAACATGTAAGCCACCACGGTAAAACAAACCGATAGACATGTGGGGATAGAGAGTTATAAAACCAAACGAAATCAAACCCATTGCCATCGAGTCAATTCCAAGTCATAGAAAATAAGGGACCCTGGTTGTGCAATGGTTAAGTGCTCAGATGCTAACAAAAATGTCTACAGTTCGAACCCACCAGCCACAGGAGAAAAAACATGATGATCTGTTCCCATAAAGATTGTTGTTGTTGTTAGGTGTCATCGAGTCAGTTCCAATTCATAGCAACCCCATATACAACAGAACAAAACATTGCCCAGTCATAGGCCGTCCTCACAATCATTGATATGTTTGAGCCCATTGTTGCAGCCACTGTGTCAATTCATCTTGTTGAGTGTCTTCCTCTCTTTCACTGATCCTCCATTTTACCAAGCATGATGTCTTCCTCTAGGGATTGATCCCCCCTGATAACATGTTCAAGGTACTTGAGACAAAGTCTCACCATCCTTGCCTCTAAGGAGCATTCTGGTTGTAGTTTTTCCAAGACAGATTTGTTTGTTTTTATGGCAGTCCCTGGTATATTCAATATTCTTTGCCAACACCATAATTCAAAAGCATCAGTTCTTCTTCGGTCTTCCTTATTAATTGTCCAGCTTTCTCATGTATGTGACATGATTGAACACACCATGGCTAGGAAAGAACTGAAGAAGAAATTCAAGCCTCGAGTTGCAATAGTGAAGGATTCTATGGGGAAAATATTAAACGACACAGGAAGCATCAAAAGAAGATGGAAGGAATACACAGAGTTATTATGCCAAAAAGAATTGGTCAAGGTTCAACCATTTCAAGAGGTAGCATGTGCTCAGGAACTGATGGTACTGAAGGAAGAAGTCCAAGTTGCACTGAAAGCATTGGCAAAAAACAAGGTTCCAGGAATTGACAGAATACCAGTTGAAATGTTTCAACAAATAGATGCAGTGCTGGAAGTGCTCACTTGTCTATGCCAAGAAATTTGGAAGACACTCACCTGGCCAACCAACTGGAAGAGGTCCATATTTATGCCTATTCCCAAGAAAAATGATCCAACCGAATGCAGAAATTATCAAATGATATCGTTAATATCACACGCAAGTAAAATTTTGCTGAAGATCATTCAAAAGTGTCTGCAGCAATATATTGACAGGGAGCTGCCAGAAACTCAGCCAGATTGAGAAGAGTTTGTGGAACCAGGCGTATCTTTGCTGATGTCAGATGGATCCTGGCTGAAAGCAGAGAATACCAGAGATAAGTTTACTTGTGTTTTGTTGACTATGCAAAGGTATTCGACTGTGTGGATCATAATAAATTATGGATAACATTGCAAAGAAAGGGAATTCCAGAACACTTAATTGTTCTCATGAAAAACCTGTACATAAATCAAGAGACAGTTGTTCAGACAGAACAAGGGGATACCGTGTGCTTTAAAGTCAGGAAAGGTGTCCATCAGGGTTGTATCCTTTCACCATACCTATTCAATCTGTACACTGAACAAATAATCTGAGAAGCTGGAATATATGAAGAAGAATGGGGCATCAGGATTGGAGAAAGACTCACTAATAACCTGCATTATGCAGATGACACAACCTTGCTTGCTGAAAGTGAAGAGAACTTGAAGCACTTACTGATGAAGATCAAAGACCACAGCTTTCAGTATGGATTACACCTCAACATAAAGAAAACAAAAATCCTCACGACTGGACCAATAAGCAACATCATGATAAATGGAGAAAAGACTGAAGTTCTCAAGGACTTCATTTTACTTGGATCCACTATCAACATCCATGGAAGCAGCAGTCAAGAAATCAAAAGACACATTACGTTGGGCAAATCTGCTGCAAAAGACCTCTTTAAAGTGTTGAAAAGCAGAGACGTCGCCTTGAAGACTAAGGTGTCCCTGGCCCAAGCCTGGTATTTTCAGTCGCATCATATGCATTTGAAAGCTGGACAATGAATAAGGAAGCCCAAAGAAGAATTATCACCTACGAATTGTGATGTTGGTGAAGAATACCATGGACTGCCAAAAGAACAAACCAACCTGTCTTGGAAGAAGTACAACCAGAATGCTCCATAGAGGCAAGGATGTCGAGACTACGTCTTACATACTTTGGACATGTTATCAGGAGGAATCAGCCCCTGGAGAAAGACATCATGTTTGGTAAAAAACAGGGTCAGTGAAAAAGAGGAAGAGCCTCAATGATACGGATTGACACAGTGGCTGCAACAATAGGCTCAAGCATAACAATGATTGTGAGCATGGCACAGGACTGGGCAGTGTTTCATTCTGTAGTACATACGGTCTCTATGAGTCAGATCCAACTCCACGGCACCTAACAACAAAGGGTCAGGAGCAACTTAGTCCTTAAAGTGACATCTTTGCTTTTTAATATTTTAAAGAGAAGTCTTTTGCAGCAGATTTGCCCAGTGCCATACATTGGTTAATTTCTTGGCTGCTGCTTCCATGGGCGTATATTGTGGATTCAAGTAAAATAAAATCCTTGACAACTTCAATCTTTTCTCCATTTATCTTGATGTTGCTGATTGGCCCAGTGGTGAGGATTTTTGTTTTCTTTTGAAGGCTGTAGTCTTTGATCTTCATCAGTAAGTGCTTCAAGTCCTCTTCACTTTCAGCAAGCAAGTTTATGTCATCTGTGTATCACAGTTTGTTGAGTTTTCCTTCAATCTTAATGCTGCTTTCTGGACTATATGAAGAAGAACCCTACAACCTACAGTCTCTAGAAAATATCTTGCAAAAGATACCAATATTGGTAGGCATCTAGGGTTACTGAGTGGTAAGTAAATGTCAAGCTCTGAGTCACATGCTTTACAAAGACTCATGCTCAATCCTTCTAGCAAACCAGTGAAGTCGTTATTAATGAAACCTCATTTTACAGATGAGAAAACTGAGGTTTAGGGAGGTTGAGAATCTTAGACGTGGTCACAAAATTAGAAAGAGTTAGGTTTGAACCCAAGCCTAACTGACTCCAATGCCTCTGCCCTTAACCATTGTGTTTACCCTCGAATGGAAGAATAAGATGAGAGGAGCTGAAAATAAGCACAACTAAGTGTGGGAGACAAAATTCAGATTTAATATAGGAAACAGGGAATCAGTGAAAGATTTCATAAAGGGAATGACATGATGGAAGGAGAAATTTTAAAATATTAATTTTTCAACAAATGCTTACTGAATGTAACTGTACTGCAAGAGCAGAATTCAACTTACCTTATTCATGAAAAATATTGGTCAACATGCTAGCTACCATCAAGTCGGTTCTGACTCATAGGGACCCTGTATACAACATTGTCCAACTTTGATGTTTTGATTTTTTTTTATTTTTAATCACATGCTTTATTATATCAATAGTGAAGACATTTTGACTATAAACTGTAACAACATATAACTACTAAATTAAGAAATTCCATGAAAATGTTTTTAAAATATGTTAAAATTCAAAAACTAATTTGGGAGCCCATCCTATCCACCCCTTCCATTATGACAAACTTGGAATGGCATTTTTTTTCTCTCATTCAAAAATTTATACACAAGTTGTTTTGTGACATTGGTTGCAATCCCTGCAATGTGTCAGCACTCTCCCCCTTTCTACCCAAGGTTCCTCATGTCCATTCTTCCAGGTTTACTGTCCCTTCTGCCTTCTCATCTTTACTTTTGGGCAGGTGTTGCCCGTTTGGTCTCATATAGTTGATTGAACTAGGAAAGACATTCCTCATGTGTGTTGTTGCTTGTTTTATAGGTGTGTCTAATCTCTGAAAGGTGGACTTCAGGAGTGGCTTCTGTCCTGAGTTAGCAGAGTGTCCAGGGGCCATAGTTTCGGGGTCTCTCCTGTTCCTACCAGACAAGTAATTCTGGTCTTATTTTATGAATTTGAATTTTGTTCTACATTTTTCTCACACTCTGTCTGGAAACATATATTATGATCCCTGTCAGAACGGTCAATGGTAGTAGCTAGGCACCATCTAGTTCTGGGCTCAGGCTGAAGGAGGCTGTAGCAGTTGTGGTCCATTAGTCCTTTGGACTGATATTTTCCTTGTGTCTTTGGTATTCTTCATTCTCCTTTGCTCTGAACGTGTTGGGAACGATAGATGTATCTTAGACGGCCACTCACGAGCTTTCAAGACTCCAGGCACTACTCACCAAAGTAGGAGGTAGAGCACTTTCTTTATGAACTATGTTATGCCAATTGTCCTAGATGTCCCCCAACACTACAGTCCCCAGCCCCCCAGCCTCAGTCATTCAAGGTGTTTGGATGTGTATAAGAAATTTGTATGACTTTGCCTTGATCAAGTTGTGCTGAATTTTCCTATATTGTGTGTTGTCTTTCTCTTCACCAAAGTTAACAATTGTCTACTATCTAGTTAGTGATTTCCCCTCCCTACTTCTCCCCTCCCTCATAACCATCAAAGATTTTTTTTATAAGTGTAAACATTTTCTTGAGATTTTATAATAGTGGTCTCATACAATATTTGTCCTTCTGTGATTGATTTATTTCACTCAGTATAATGCCCTCCAGATTCATCCATGTTGTGAGATGTTTTGCAGATTGGTTATTGTTCTTTATCAATGCATAGTATTCCATTGTGTGTACGTACCACAGTTTGTTTATCCATTCATCTGTCGATGAGCACTTAGGTTGTTTCCGTTTTTTTGCTATTGTGAATAGTGCAGCAATGAACATGGGTATGCATATGCCTATTCGTGTGATGGCTCTTATTTCCTAGAATACATTCCTAGGAGTGGGATTGCTGGATCATATGGTATTTCTATTTCTAGCTTTTTAAGGAGGTTCCATATCGTTTTCCAAAATGGTTATACCATTTTACATTCCCACCAGCAGTGAATAAGAGTCCCAAGCTCCCTGCAGCCTCTCCAACATTTGTTCTTTTCTGTTTTTTTTGTTTGTTTGATTGCACCAGTAACTTCGGGGTGAGATGTACCTTATTGTAGTTTTGATTTGCATTTCTCTAATGGCTAATGATCCCAAGCATTTCCTCATGTGTCTGTTAGCTACTTGAATGTCTTCTTTGGTAAAGTATCTGTTCATATCCTTTGCCCATTTTTTAATTGGATTGTTCATCTTTTTGTCATACAGGTGTTGGATTTTCCTATAGATTTTAGAGATTAGACCTTTGTCAGATATGTCATAGCCAAAAACATTTTCCCACTCTGTAAGTTCTCTTTTTACTCTTTTGGCGAAGTCTTTTGATGAGCAGAGGTGTTTAATTTTTAGAAGATCCCAGTTATCTAGCTTACCTTCTGGTGTTCGTGTATTGTTAGTTATGGTTTGTATGCTATTTATGCCATGTATTAGGGCCTCTAGGGTTGATGCTATTTTTTCTTCTATGACCTTTATAGTTTTTGGTTTTATATTTAGGTCTTGAATCCATTTTGAATTAGTTTTTGTATATAGTGTGAGGTATGGATCCTGTTTAATTTTTTTACAGGTGGACATCCAGTTTTGCCAACACCGTTTGTTAAAAAGACTGTCTTTTCCCCCATTTAATGGACTTTGGGCCTTTGTTGAAGATCAGGTGACTGTAGCTGGATGGATTTACATCTGTGTTCTCCATTCTCTTCCATTGGTCAATGTGTCTGTTATTGTATCAGTACCAGGCTGTTTTGACTAACATAGCTGTATAATAGGTTCTGAGGTCAGGTAGTGTGAGGCTTCCTACTTTGTTGTTCTTTTTCAGAAGTGCTTTACTTATGCAGGGCCTCTTTCCTTTCCACATAAAGTTAATGATTAGTTTTTGCATATCATTAAAGAATGCTGTTGGGATTTGGATCAGGATTACATTGTATTTGTAGATTGTATTGGGTAGAATTGACATTTTTCACAATGTTGGACCTACCTATTCATAAACATAGCATGTTTTCCATTTATGTAGGTCTCTTTTGTTTTCTTTAAGTAGTGTTTGGTAGTTTTCTTTGTATAGCTCTTTTTATGTCCCTGGTTAGATTTATTCTGAAGTATTTTACTTTTTTAGGGGCTATTAGAAATAATATTGCTGTCATGATTTCTTTTTCATAGTTCTGTTTATTGGTGTATAGGAATCCAACTGATTTTTGTATGTTTATCTTGTATCCTACAACCCTGCTGAATCTTTCTGTTGCTTCCAGTATTTTTCTTGGGGAGACTTTTGGGTTCTCTATGTATAGTATCATATCATCCATGAATAGAGACAGTTTTACTTCTTCCTTACCAATTGGATGCCCTTTATTTCTTTTTCTTGCTTTATTACTCTAGGTAGGACTTCCAGCACAGTGTAAATAGGAATGGTGATAAAGGGCATCTTTGTCTTGTTCCTGTTCTCAGGGGGAAAGTTTTCAGCCTCTATGAGTTGAGAATCATGTTGGCTCTTGGATTTGTATAGATGCCCTTTATTATGTTGAGGAATTTTCCTTCTATTCCTATTCTATTGAGAGTTTTTATCAGAATGGGTGTTGAACTTTGTTGAATGTCTTTTCTTCATCGATTGAGATGACCATGTGATTCTTTATTTATGTGTATTATGTTGATTGATTTACTAGTGTTGAACCATCCTTGCATACCTAGTATGAATCCCACTTGGTTGTTGTTTATTATTTTTTTGATATGACGTGCATTCTATTGGCTAGTATTTTGTTGAGAATTTTTGCATCTCTATTCATGACAGATATTGGTCTGTAATTTTGTGTGTGTCTGTGTGTGTGTGTGTGTGTGGTGTCTTTGCCTCACTGTGGTATCAGGACTGTGCTGGCTTCATAGAATGTATTCAGAGTATTCCCTCCTTTTCTATGCTCTGAAATAGTTTGATTACTGCTGGAGGGAGCTTTTCTCTGAATGTATGGTAGAATTATCCAGTAAAGCCATCTGGGCCAGGGCTTTTTGTTTTGTTGTTGCTGTTGGTAATTTTTTTTTAATTACCTCTTCAATCTCTTCTCATGTTATGGAACTATACAGATTTTGCATCAGTTTGTGTTAGTTTAGGTAGGGAGTGTGTTTCTAGAAATTTGTTCATTTCCTCTAGGTTCCCAAATTTGTTGTAGTACAACTTTTCATGGTATTCTGTTATGATCCTTTTTATTTCAGTTGTGTCTGTTGTAATGCCCTCATCTCATTTCTTATTTGTGTTATTTGCTTCCTCTCCTGTTTTTCTTTTGTCAGTTTGGCCAATGGCTTGTCTACTTTGTTATTGTTTTCAGAGAACCATCTTTTGGTCCTGTTGATTCTTTCTATTGTTTTTCTGTTCTCTATTTCATTTATTTCTAGTCTAATCTTTATTATTTCCTTTTCTTCTGGTGGCCATGGGCTCCTTTTACTGTTCTGTTTCTATTTTTTCAAGTTGTAGTGCTAACATTTTGATTTTGGCCCATTCTTTTTTGATGTGTGAGTTTATTGCTACAAATTGATCTCTGAGAACTACCTTTGTGGCATCCTAAAGGTTTTGGTATAATGTATTTTCATTCTCATTTGATTCTAGGATTTTTTTTTTTTAATTCCCTCTGATTTCTTCTGGAAACCCTGGTGGCATAGTGTTTAAAAGTTCGGCTGCTCAACTTGACCTATATAGAACACTGTATATAGAACACTCTACCCAACAGCTGCAAAGTAACATTCTTTTCAAATATACATGGAACATTCTCCAGAATAGACCACATCTTAGGCCACAGAGCATGCCTCTACAAAATCCAAAACATTGAGATAATACAAACTATCTTCTCTGACCAAAATGCCATCAAGGTAGAAATTAACAACAGGAAGAGCAAGGGAAAAAAATCAATTACATGGAAACTGAATAACATGCTGCTTACAAACCACTGGGTAATAGACGAAATCAGAGATGGAATAAAAAAAATTCCTAGAATCAAATGAGAATGAAAACACATCATACCAAAAGCTTTCGGTCACAGCAGAGGCAGTCCTCAGAGGACAATATATAGCAATAGATACACACATCAAAAAAGAAGGGACAAAATCAAAGCAATAACTACACAACTTGAACAAATAGAAAGAGAACAGCAAAAAACAGCCCACAGCAACTAGAAGAAAGGAAATAATAAAGATCAAAGCAGAAATAAATGAAA
>NW_004444082.1:4084000-4086263 GCF_000243295.1 Trichechus manatus latirostris | reverse complement strand
AAATAAAAAGGATTATAACAGAATATTATGAAAAACTATACTCCAACAAATTTGAAAACCTAGAGGAAATGGATAAATTTCTAGAAACACTCTACCTATCCAAACTAACACAAAGTGACGTTGAAAGTCTAAACAGACCCATAACAAGAGAAGAGATCGAAAGGTAATAAAAAAAATTTTCCAACAACAAAAAAAAAAACCCTGGCCCAGATGGCTTCACTGGAGAATTCTACCAAACATTCAGAAAAGAGCTTGTACCGGTACTACTCAAACTATTTCAGAACATAGAAAAGGAAGTGACAGTTCTGAATTCATTCTATGAAGCCAGCATAACCCTGATACCAAAACCAGGCAAAGACACCATAAAAAAGGCAATTACTGACCAGTATCTCTCATGAATATAGATGCAAAAATTCTCAACAAAATTCTAGCCAATAGAATTCAGCAGCATATCAAAAAAAAAAATACACCACGACCAAGTAGGATTCATACCAGGTATGCAAGGATGGTTCAATATTAGAAAGTCAATCAACGTAATCCACCACATAAATAAAAGGAAAGAAAAGAATCACATGATCATCTCAACTGACGCAGAAAAGACATTTGACAAAGTCTGACACACATTCCTGATGAAAGCTCTCAGTAAAATAGGAATAGAGGGAAATTCCTCAACATAATAAAGGACATCTATGCAAACCCAATGGCCAACATCATTCTTAAAGGAGAGAGGTTGAAAACATTCCCCCTTAGAACAGGAACAAGACAAGGATGTCCTTTATCACCACTTCTATTTAATATTGTGCTGAAAGTCCTAGCTAGAGCAATAAGGAAAATAAATAAAGGACATCCAAATTGGTAATGAAGAAGTTAAACTGTCCCTATTTGCAGATGATATGATACTATACATAGAAAACCCAAAAGACTCCATGAAAAAACTACTGGAACTAATAGAAAGGTTTAGCAGAGTAGCAGGATACAAAAATCAGTTGGATTCCTATACACCAATAAAGAGAACGATGAAAGGAAATCAGGAAAACAATACCACTTATAATAGCCCTTAAAAAAAAAAATCAAATACTTCGGAATAAATCTAACCAGGGATGTAAAAGACCTATACAAAGAAAATTACAAAACACTACTGCAAGAAACCAAAAGAGATCTACGTAAATGGAAAAACATACCACGCTCATGGATGGGTAGATTCAATATTGTGAAAATGACAATACAATGCAATCCCGATCCAAATACCAACAACATTCTTTAAAGAGATGGAAAAACTAATCACTAACTTTATATGGAAAGGGAAGAAGCCCCAGATAAGTAAAACACTACTGAAGAAGAAAAATAAAGTAGGAGGACTCACACTACCTGAACTCAGAACCTACTATACAGCTACAGTAGTCAAAATAGCCTGGTACTGGTACAATAACAGACACATTGACCAATGGAACAGAATTGAGAACCCAAATGTAAATCCATCCAGCTACGGTCAACTGATCTTTGGCAAGGGCTTAAGGTCCCTCAAATGGGGAACAGTCTTTTTAACAAATGCTGCTGGCAAAAATGAATGTCCATCTGCAAAAAAATGAAACAGGACTCATACCTCACACCATACACAAAAACAAATTCAAGATGGATCAAAGATCTAAATATAAAGCCAAAAACTATAAAGTTCATAGAAAAAAAAATAGGATCAATGCTAGAGGCCCTAATACACGGCATTAGCAGGATACAAACCATGACCAACACACAAAATCCAGAAGATAAGCTATTTAACTGAGATCTTCTAAAAATTAAACACTTCTGCTCATCAAAAGACTTCACCAAAAGAGTAAAAAGAGAAACTACACACTGGGAAAAACCTTTTGGCTATTACGTATCAGACAGAGTTCTAATCTCTAAAATCTACAAGAAAATCCAACACTTCTGCAACAAAAAGACAAATACTCTTATTAAAAAATGGGCAAAGGAAATGAACAGACACATCACCAAAGAAGACATGCAAGTGGCCAACACACACATGAGAAAATGCTCGCAATCACTAGCCATTAGAGAAGTGCAAATTAAAACCACAATGAGATACCATCTTACCCTGGCATTACTGGCACAAATCAAAAACACTGGAAATAACAAATGTTGGAGAGGCTGCAGGGAGATCGGAACTCTCATGCACTGCTGGTGGGAATGCATAATGATACAACCATTTTGGAAAACAATATGGCACTTCCTTAGAAAGCTAGAAATAGACATACCATACGATCCA
>NW_004444082.1:4082012-4083689 GCF_000243295.1 Trichechus manatus latirostris | reverse complement strand
ATAAAGAACAATAATGAATCTGTGAAGCATCTCATAACACAGATGAATCTGGAGCACATTATGATGAGTGATATAAGTCTATCACAAAAGGACAAATATTGTATGAGACCACTACTGTAAAAACTCGTGAAAAGGTTTACACACAAAAAGAAACAATCTTTGATGCTTATGAGGGAAGGGAGGGGTGGGGGGGAACTAAATATACAATAAATAAATGGTAACTTTGGCGAAGGGTAAGACAGTAAACAATACTGGAGAAGCCAGCAAAACTGGTACAAGACAGGTTCATGGAAGCTCCAGAGACACATCCAAACTCCCTGAGGGACCAAATTGCTGGGTGGAGGGCTGTGGGTAACATGGTCTCGGGGAACATATAGCTCAACTGGCGTAACATAGTTTATAAAGAAAATGTTCTACATTCTACCTTGGTGAGTAACTTCTGGGGTCTTTAGCCTGTGAGCAGCCATGTAAGATACTCCACTGGTCTCACCCCTTCGGGAGCAAGGGAGAATGAAGAAAACAAGATCCAAGGGAAAGATTAGTCCAAAGGACTGATGGACCACAGTTACCACGGCCTCCACCAGACTGAGTCCAGTAAAGCTAGATGGTGCCCGGCTACCACCACTGACTGCCCTAACTGGGATCACAAATACAGGGTCCAGGACAGAGCTAGAGAAAAATGTAGAACAAAATTCTAACTCACAAAAAAATACCAGACTTACTGGCCTGACAGAGACTGTAGAAACCCCATACGGCCCCCAGACACCCTTTTAGCTCAGTAATGAAGTCACTCCCGAGGTTCATCCTTCAGCCAAAGATTAGACAGCCCCATAAAACAAAACCAGACTAATGGGACAAAACAGCCCAGGACAAGGACTAGAACGCAGTAGGGGACAGGAAAGCTGGTAATAGGGAACCCAAGGTTGAGAAGGGAGAGGGTTGACATGTCGTGAGATTGTTAACCAGTGTCATAAAACAATATGTGTACTGTTTAATGAGAAACTATTTGTTCTGTAAACCTTCATATAAAGTACAATAAAAAAAGAAAAACAAAAAATATACATAAATAAATCCTGTTACCAGTGGAAGGAAGGCCAAATAACCAAGCAAAATCCTTGTGCTTTGAGTTTTTCTTCTTGCTGTTTTATAGCCTGTGGGTGGGAATTATATTGATTATTTTTGCTAAGTCCTTTTTAAAAGAAATGAAAATGTTCATGCTTTCTCAGAATCTAAGTAATGTCACTCGTCTAGGAAGTTAAAACATTTCTTTGTCTTTTAAGATTCTATGGAAACTTTATAAAAATAAAATAGACTGATGACAAGCTAATACAATTTGTACTAAAATGAATTCAGTGTACATGTGGCTATATAAAATAAAATTAAGGCCTCTTATTGTTGTTTTCTAAGTACCAGGATATTGTTTGAAAGTAACTCAGATATAAATAACTGTGGTAAAGGGTAAGACAGTATACAATACTCGGGAAGCCAGCACAACTTGACCAAGGCAAGGTCATGGAAACTCCATAGACACATCCAAACTCCCTGAGAGCCCAAAGTACTGGGCTAAGGGCTGGGGACCAGGGTCTCAGGGAACATCCAGCTCACTTGGCATAACAGTTTATAAAGGAAATGTTCTGCATGCTACTTTGGTGAGTGGCTTCTGGGGTCTTAAAAGCT
>NW_004444082.1:4061760-4081108 GCF_000243295.1 Trichechus manatus latirostris | reverse complement strand
ATTTTTTTCCATCCTTTGATTTTTAATATATTTATGTCTTTGTATCTAAGGTGTGTCTCTTGTAGACAGCATATTGATGTGTCTTTTTTTTTTTTTTTTTAATCCATTCTGTCACTCTCTCTTTACAGGTGCATTTAAGCCATTTATATTCAGTGTGATTATCAATAGATATGAGTTTATCACTGTTACGTTATTGTGCTTTTTTTGCATGTGGTGCTGCGCTTTTGTATGTGGTGCCATGCTGCTTGTTCCTCTGTGGGCACGATAGCTCTCATCACCTTATCTGGGTGCAGGGCAGCAGCAGGCAGGGAGAGTCTGCTTTGCTGTACACTGGTTTGGCTAGGTGGCTGAGGGCAGACTGGGCAGGCACTGCCTCACTGTGATGTTGGTCAGTGGTGAGAGTATTTGCAGTCCCTTACCAGATGAGTGGGGGTGTCAGAGAGTGGGGAGGGCTTGCTTCCCACCATTCAGCAGCTGGTCCAGTGGCAGGAGAGGAGAAGCAGTGTGGGCCCAGTGTGGTTGTGGGCCAAAAAGCCAGGGGCACTCTAGCCAGGGCAGCATGGCATGGGCTGGCAGGAAGGAGGGGGAGAGGTGGCTTATGGGACTATGTGGGTGGGAAAAAGAGAAGAGGGAGAAAGAAAGAAAAGGAAAAAAGAAACGGCAGTGCTGCGAGAGCCAGCAGGTGGTGGCAGGGGGGACTCGGGCTGGCGGAAAGTGGGGGGGAGGTGGCGTGTGAGGCAGAAGGGTGAAGGGTAGGAAGTATGTTTCTTTGGTTACTGGGTGCTCTGTCATTTGTTAGGAGTTCCTTCCATGAAGATCCTTCGCATATTCCCTGTCCAGGGTCTTTTATGGCTGTGTTTCAAGATGGCCTTGCTGTGCTATGTTAGTTGGCAGGGGACCTCCGCTCCGTATCTCTCCCGTTCTCTGTTTTCCATCAATTTCTTCTTTCATTCGGTGTTTGATCTAATTCTTTATCCCTTCATTTGTCGCTCAGGTTTGCAGAATTGACATTTGTATCTGTTTTGCTTAGTTTTTAAGGTCTTCACTGCAGAGGCTATGGTATGGTGCGTCTGTCTAGGGCACTGTGTTCAATATTTTGAATTTTCAAAATTTGAACTTTCATACTGAATTATACACATAAAAATGGTTGACACTGCAAATATTTCTTATACATATTTTACCACAATAAAACAAATTGTTTAGTGAAAAATGAATGGAATGGGCCAAAGTGTTGTACTGTCTTTTAGCTTTGGAGAATTGGCTACAACTACATCACCAGCATTATTACCCATACCACTGCCACCAAGCCTCACACACACACGCCTCCCTGGCAAAGTACCCTTTACACTGGCAAGATTTTCCTAAATATGAGACAGTGGCAATTTTCCCTCAGAAGAATTTCCTATAGCCATAAATATGGCATCCTTATGGCCTTGTCTCGTATTGTTTTGGATTTGGTTTTGTTTTTGTTGTTTATAATTAAAAGAGTTTCATTTTTTTCTGCTTATATGGAAAAATATATGATCGATACTTTAACACTTTTGCTTTGAATAATATCTAAAAATACAAAGAAGAAAGAGCAATTCACTTGAAAGTCTACTATCCTAAGATAAACACCATTAACAATTTGATGATCACTCTTTCATACAAACCTTTATGCATACACATAGGGGCACATACACCCACACACACATAATGTTACCTAATTGGATCATATCACACATCCTGGTATATGATATGTTATGGATTGAATTGTGTCCCCAAAAAAGGTATTTGGAAGTCCTAACCCCTATACCTGTGAATGCGACTCCCTGTTTGAAAATACGGTCTATGAAGATGATATCAGTTAGATTAACACGAGATCATACTACAGGAGGGTGGATCCTGTATGACTGGCGTCCTTATAAAAGAGGAGAAGATACATAGAGGCAGGGAGACAGAGGAAGGTTGCCACATGACACAGCAGCTGCAAGCCAATGAATGCCTAGAGCTACCAGAAGCAAGGATATAGACAGAGAACAGTTCCTCTCTTAGAGCCCTCAGAAGAAATCAACATGGCCAACACTCTGATTTGGACTTCTAGCCCCCAGAACTGTGAGAGTATTCTTATAAGTCACCCGATTTGTGGTATTTTGTTACAGCAGCCCTAGGAAACTAACACATAATGGATTTCTTTTATATCTGTTTTTGTTTTAGCTTCCTTCTAACTTAACCTTCCTTCCTATGCCAATACCATACTTTTTATTTGGTTGGGCTTTTTTTAGTACATTCAAATATTTGGCAAGTCAACTCACACACAGAGATTTTATTTTTCAAAATATTCATGGCAAATTTCATTTAGTTTTCAAAATATAATTTTGGAAAACTAGCATTCCTATGATGTTAAATCTTTCCATTATGGGCTGTCTTCCCATTTGTTCAGATTCTGTTATTCTTCATATAGATACTATATCTTCCTTGTTAAATTTACTCCTGATCACTTGGTAGTTTTTACTGCTTTTGCAAATATTTCCTATTTCTTTATCATGTAGGGTTTTGCTGATACAGAGTAAAGCTTTTGACTTGTATATCTATCTTATTCAGTCCTCTTACCAAACTATCTTGTTAATCATTTTGCTAGTGTTTCTTGGATTTTCTAGGTATATGATTATGTTATTAGCAAAAATATATAATGTTTTTCTTCTTTTCCAATATTTAAACCAATTATTTTATCATATTGCATTAACTACAACTTCCAAAATAGTGTTATTAAATAGTAATAGTAGATGACATTGCTTGTTTCTATTTTTAATTAAAATGATTTTAGTATAGGCAAAAACATAATCAAGAGCAGGGTCACCAAACTATGGATCATGAGCTAAATTGTCCACCCATTTTTGTAAATAAGATTTTATTGGAACACAGCCATGCTCATTCATTTATATATTGTTTATGGCTGCTTTGTGCTACAATGGCAGAGTTGAGTAGTTGTGAGAGAGACCATATGACCTGTAAAATCTAAAATATTTATTATCTGGCCCATTGCAAGAAAGTTTTCCAACAACCCCTGATCAAAAGAGGTTATGCTGTGGTGACAAAAAATTCTAAAATCTCTGTGGCTTAACACAACAAACATTTATTTCTCACTCCCACAAATCCATCTGTGGGTCTGAACAACTCTCCAGGCTTGTTGTGCTCCATGAAGTGCAGTGTAGGCTGTTTCAATCCTGTGGTTCTGCCGTCATAACACGAAGCCTCCTGGGTCACCATAGTGGAGGAAGAGAGCACATGAAGTTCTCACAACCACTCTTCCATGTTTTGCACAGAAATGATACCACACTTCCATTCACAGCTCATTAACCAAAACTACTCCACCTAGATAGCTGCAAGGAGTCTGGGAAGTATAGCTTTCTGTATGCCTGGAAGAAGACAGAAATCAGATATCAGTAAGCACTATTAACATCTATTGGAGCCCTGGTGGCACAGTGGTTAAGAGCTTGGCTGCTAACCAAAAGGTTGGCAGTGTGAATCCACCAGTCGCTCCTTGGAAACTCTATGGGGCAGTTCTACTCTGTCTTACAGGGTTGCTATGAGTCAGAATTGACTCAACGGCAATGGGTATTAGTATCTATCAGGCTTTATTACATCTCAGGATTTTCCTTCTATTCCTATAAAATAGTTTTTATTTGGCTGTTAAAATTTCAGCATCTGTTGATATGTTCCTATGGGTTTTCTCCATAGAAAATGTAATAAATTATGTTCATAAACTCTCTGAGAGGAAACCATTCATGTGTTGCTGGAATAAAGCCTACTTGATCAAATTTCATTATTCTTTGATGACTATTGAATTATATGTTAGTATTTCATTTTTTGCGGTTATATTCATAAGTACAATTAAGCAACTGAACTGTTGTTTTCCCGTTTTGTACTATCTTTATCATACTTTATTTGAGTACAGGTCTTAATCTTGTACATATTAGAATCACCTAGGAAATTTTTTACAAAATACTGGTGTTCAAACCCAACTCCAGACCACTTAAAACAGAATCTTTTGTGGCGGAGCCCAAGCAGCAGTATTTTTTTAAACTCCCTGGGAAATTCTAATTGTGCACACTCTACTAAGGCTATATTCACTCATATTCTTTTTGTAGGAAGATAAAAATCCTTCTAGGCCTCAAATTATTTTACCATTTTTCATGTACAATGTCTGACATTAAAATAAGAATAACCAAGCACACAAAAAGCCAAGAAAACATGAACAAACACCAAGAAAAACAACAAAATGGAAATTGACCCTTTGGATTTTAGATAATGGAGGTATAAGGCACAAAATTTAAAATAGTTATTCTTAATATATTCAAGGAGAGAGAAATATAAGAGTGAAAATTTTGTCAGAGAACTGGAAACCATAACAAAAAAAAAAAGTCTAGAACTGAAAAATGCAGAAATCAAAATTAAGAACTCAGTAAATAGGTTTAACCACAGATTAAACATAGATGAAGAGAGAGATGGTGAAGTAGAATCCAGGTCATAAGAAAATATCCAGGCATAAAGCATAGACATACAAAGGATGTAAAATACAAAAGAGAAGGTAAGGTACATAGGGGAAACAATGGAAAGATGTAACATACGGTTAATTGGAGCCTTATTAGGAGAGAATAAATAATTTGGGGAGAAGCTACATTAGAAAAAATAATGCTGGAGAATTTTCCAAAACTTATGAAAGACAAAGTTATAAAGTCAAGAAACATTACAAACCACCTCGCCAAAAAAAAAAAAAAAGTCACACTTTATTACGTAGTAAAAATACTGAAGACCGAAGATAAAGAAAACACGTTTAAAAAGCCTGAGGAAAATACACAAATTCATAAAAGGAGCAATAAAACTGACAGCTGGTTTCTCAGAGAAACAATGGAGGCCAAAGACAATGGAATTTGTTAAAGCACTGAAAAAAAAACTACAGACCTAGAATTGTATACCCAGCAAAAATATCCTTCAAGATGAAAGAGAAATAGTGATATTTTCAGATAAATTATTTTTTAAAAATGTAAAAGGAAAGGCTGTAGCAAAGGCAGGTTAGGAAGCATCAGACTGCACAGGAATCAGTTTTCAACTGTGGCAACAAAATAATAGGTAAGCAATAGTCTCTGCAACTAAGCAACCAGGTTTTCCAATTCTCTCTCTGCCTGGCTTTGGAAATAGGATGGATACCTTTGGTCAATTGTGGGGGTTCAGGAGGGTGGCAGGAGAAGAGGCCTCAAAAGAGAGACTGAATTTCCCATAAATATGGACATGTGGTGGCTGAATGTTTTAATAAGAGAAATAAAAGAAGAGCAATTATATTTGTACTGGTGAAATGTGATGTATAAATTAGGAGTGAAGAAAATTTGACCACAAGTCACTTAAACAAATTAGGTTGTTATTTCTTTCTCATGTCACATGAAATCCAGTAGTAGGCCAATTGGCATTGGTTCAGCAGTTCTAAGATGTCAGGGCTGAAAGTTCTGTGATTCTCTTAGTATTTACTTCAAGATCTCAGGCAAATTCATGTTTCAATCTGGAAAAAGGAACAATAACACAAGGAAAAAGTAGTGGAAGCTAAAGTAGGAGTGTAAAGCCTTCCCAGACTTTTCCAGTAGTCTTCTGCTTACCTCTGATTGTGCCCTTCCCCCAGCTACAAAGGAAGCCAAGAAATGTAATTTTTTTAGTTGGGCAAGTGCTACCCCAAACAAAAGGAGAATTCAGTTAGTAAAGAAGAAACGGTGAAACGGATACTGGGTAGGCAAGTAGCAGCATCTGCTGCTCCAGCCATACCAGTTACACATGAAATTTTTTATTCTAATTCATATGCAAAAATTCATTGTAATGTCTACTTCCATTTCCAAAATACCTCTATTCTGAGCAATAAAGTCTTTAAAAATTGTATCTTGTTCTCTAAAATTCTATATGGTGTTTTTTGGTTTTGTTTGTTTGCTTTTTACAGATGCTTACATGCTGAATTTCTGGAATATGCTTGGACACCACAAAAATTGTTTTAATCTTTGTGATCAATAAAAAAAATGTTTTCTTAGAAGTCAAAGAACATCATTAGAAATGGTATGTTAAGAAGTAAACATAAAACTGTTCCTCAAAAAGTTAAGATTCAGATTTTTTTTTTTTCACTGAAAATGTCCTGAGGCTTCATTCCTTTCCATTAGGGAGGTAGAGAAAAAGCATTTATTTATTCTTAGGATAAACCATCTCATAATGCTAACGACCTCCACCTAGCCCCTCTCTTCTCCCCCCACAGCCTAATGAGAAGCAGATGTTCCCAGTGGTGCCTCCAGGCTGTTGTTTGCTCTCACTTCTAATGCAGACAGCTTTTGGCAGAATGAGCCACGGCTGGAGAATGTAGGCAATTCCCTGTTTCCTGGTAGACCATATCAGGCAAACGGGAAGATGCTCCATTCACTACCAGAGGGAGATACCATGGCTTCTCCCCTAGGAGCTGGCCTTAAGACTGGATATCCTAACGCTGGGATTTGCCAGCCTCTGTCCACCGCCACCAAAGGTACCGCAGGGTTCAACAGAGATGGGCTGTAACCCCACCTTGGCCTCTGCTTTAGGGGGCATTTTAACAAATATTAAACACACACATATTTTTTTTAAATCGTTACCGTCGAGTCCATTCTAACTCATGGTGACTTCATGCGTTTCAGAGTAGAACTGCTCCATAGAGTTTTCTTTGCTGTGATCTTATGGAAGTAAATCTCCAGGTCTTTCTTCCACAGTGTTGCTGGGTGGATTTGAACTGGCAACCTTTCAGTTAGTAGTCAAACACAAACCATTTGTACCACCCAAGGACCTTGCACGTGTTAATAGCCCCCTTTAAAGCATGTTCATCTGTATTCTCTAGGTTTATCTCCCTGGGGCAACAGAGGGCAAGTACTTGGTCCTTTAGCAGGACAACAGGCCTGAAAAATAGTCTTAGATATTGAGAAGGGTATTGCACTTTTCATTAGCTTTTATAGAACTAAAATTGGAGAACTCAAAGCAATTTCACTCCTTCCTACCATTATGACTAGACAAGAATTTGGGGAGGGGAGGGGATAAATTTAGTGTTTTATAGTTCTGAAGGTCAGAAGACCAAAATGGGTCTCACTGGGCTAAGATCAAGGTGTCAGCAGAACTGCATTCCTTTTGGAGACTCTAGGAGAAAATCCGTTTCTTTGCCTTTTCCAGATGCCAGAGGCTGCCTGCACTCCTTGCCTTGTAGCCTTTCCTCCATCTTCAAAGTCAGCCACTTTGGACCACATCCTTCTCACTTCTGCCACCCCCTTCCTCTTTTAAGAACCTTTGTGATTACAGTGGACCCACGCAGATAACCCAGGATCATCTTTCTATTTTAACGTCAGCTGATTAGCAACCTTAATTCCATCTGCAACCTTAATTCCCCTTTGCCATGTTGTTGTTTGTCGTTGTTATTGTTTGTCATTGTTGTTAGGTGCCATCAAGTCGGTTCCAGCTCATAGCTACCCTGTGTACAACAGAACGAAACACTACCTGATCCTGTGCCATCCTTACCATCTTTGTAATGCTTGAGCCCATTGATCCAGCCACTGTGTCAATCCATCTCGTTGAGGGTCTTCTTCTTTTTCACTGACCCTCTTCCCTATCAAGCATGATGTCCTTCTCCAGGGACTGGTCCCTCCTGATAACATGTGCAAAGTGTGTGAGACAAAGTCTCACTATCTTCACTTCTAATGAGCATTCTGGCTGTACTTCCAAGACAGATTTGTTCATTTTTCTGGCAGTCCATGGTATATTCAGTGTTCTTTGCCACCACCATAATTCAAAGGCATCAATTCTTCTTCAGTCTTCCTTATTCATTGTTCAGCTTTCACATGCATATGAGATGACTGAAAATACCATGGCTAGGGTCAGGCACACCTTAGTCCTCAAAGTGACATCTTAGCTTTTGAATACTTTAAAGAGATCTTTCACAGCAGATTTCCCCAATTCAGTGTGTCTTTTGACTTCCTGACTGCTGCTTCCATAGGCGTTGATTGTGGATCCAAGTAAAATGAAATCCTTGACACCTTCAATATTTTCTCCTTTTATCACTATGTTGCTTATTGGTCCAGTTATGAGGATTTTTGTTTGCTTTATGTTGAGGTGTAATCCATACTGAAGGCTGTGGTCTTTGATCTTCATCAGTAAGTGCTTCAAGTCCTCTTCATTTTCAGCAAGCAAGGTTGTGTCATCTGTATATCGCAGGTTGTTAATGAGTTTTCTTCCAACCCTGATGTCCAGTTTTTCTTCTTCCAGCTTCTCGGATTATTTGCTCAGCATACAGATTGAATAAATATGATGAAATGATACAACCCTGACATACACCTTTCCTGACTTTAAACCACGCAGTATCCCCTAGTTCTGTTTTAATGACTGTCTCTTGGTCTAAGTGCAGGTTCCTCATGAGCACTATTAAGTGTTCTGGAATTTTCAATCTTCGTAATGTTATCCATAATTTGTTATGATCCACACAGTTGAATGCCTTTGTATAGTCAATAAAACACAAGTAAACATCTTTCTGGTATTCTCTGCTTTCAGCCAGGATCCTTCTGACATCAGCCATGATATTCCTTCTTCCACATCCTCTTCTGAATTCGGCTTGAATTTCTGGCAGTTCCCTCTTGATGTACTGCTGCAAATGTTTTTGAATGATCTTCAGCAAAATTTTACTTGTGTGTGATATTAATAATACTGTTCGCTAATTTCCTCATTCTGTTGGATCACCCTTCTTTGGAATGGGTACAGATATGGATTTCTTCCAGTCGATTGGCCAGGTAGCTGTCTTCCAAATTTTTTGGCATAGACGAACAAGCACTTCCAGCGCTGCATCCTTTTGTTGAAACACCTCAACTGAAGCCTTGTTTTTCATCAATGTCTTCAGTGCAGCTTGAATCTCTTCCTTCAGTACCATCCATTCTTGATTATATGCTACCTCCTGAAATGGTTGAATGTTGACCAATTCTTTATGGTACAGTGACTGTGTATTCTTTCTCTCTTCTTTTGGTGCTTCCTGCATTGTTTAGTATTTTCCCCATAGAGTTCTTCAATATTGCAATATGAAGCTGAAATTTTTTCTTCAGTTCTTTCAGCTTGAGAAATGCCAAGCGCGTTCTTCTCTTTTTATTTTCTATCTCCAGGTCTGTGCACATGTCATTATAATACTTTGTCTTCTCGAGCCACCCTTTGAAATCTTCTGTTCAGCTCTTTTACTTTTTCATTTCTTCTGTTTGCTTTAGCTACTCGACATTCAAGAGCAAATTTCAGAGTCTCTTCTGACACCCATTTTTGTCTTTTCTTTCTTTTCTGCCTTTTTAATGACCTCTTGCTTTCTTCATGTATGATGTCCTTGATGTCATTCCACAACTTGTCTGGTCTTTGGTCATTAGTGTTCAGTGCATCAAATCTATTCTCGAGATGGTCTCTAAATTCAGGTGGTATCTTAGTCATCTACTGCTGCTATAACAGAAATACCACATGTGGATGGCTTTAACAAAGAGAAATTTACTTGTTCACAGTAAAGTAGGCTAAAAGTCCAAATTCAGGGTGTCAACTCCAGGGGAAAGCTTTCTCTCTCTGTTGGCCTTCTCATCAATGTTCCCCTGGAGTAAGAGCTTCTCTGCACAGGAACCCCAGGTCCAAAGGATGCATTCTGCTCCCAGCACTGTTTTCTTGGTGGTATGAGGGCCTCCTGTCTCTCTACTGACTTCTCTCTTTTATATCTCAAGAGATTGCCTCAGGACACAATCCAATCTTGTAGATTGAGTCCTGCCTTACTAACACAACTGCTGCCCATCCTCCCACATTAACATCATAGAGGCAGGATTTACAGCATACAGGAAAATCACACAATACACACTATCATGGCCCAGCCAAATTGATATGCACATTTGGGGGGGCACATAATTCAATCCATGACAGGTGGGATATACTCAAAGTCATATTTTGGCTCTCGTGGACTTGCTCTAATTTTCTTCAGCTTCAACTTGAACTTGCATAGGAGCAATTGATGGTCTGTTCCTCAGTCAGCCCCTGGCCTCGTTCTGACTGATGATATTGAGAGTTCCATCATCTCTTTCCACAGATATAGTCAGTTTGATTCCTGCCCTTCAGTCTAACACATTCACAGGTTCCAGGGATTAGAATTATGGAGATCTTTGAGGACATTCTCCTGCCTGCCACACCAGGTAAACCTGTTTTCTCAGGTCGGGGGCTGGAGATGAGGTTGTTGGAAGAATTCAATGAGCTAATGTGAGTAAACTGAGGTCACACAGTAGGTGCATGCAGTGCACACTCAACCCCACCTTTTGGTCTCAAGCCTGCTCTAGCCCTGCCCTTGATCCCTTTATCAACCACTACAGCTATCACCTGCCCAGGCTGGTGGGACCTTTTAACCAGATGCAATTCAGACATTCAAAAATGGTGATTCCATTCAGGGATAACCACCCTCTTAAACTAGTTACGGGAGTCAATTCTGACTAATGGTGACCACATGGGTGTCACAGTAGAACTGTGCTCCATAGGCTTTTCAATGGCTGATTTTTTGGAAGTAGATCACTGGGCATTCCCAGGTGCCTCTGGGTGCACTTGAACTTCCAAACTTTTGATTAGCAGCTGAATGCATTAACCATTTGCACCACCCAGAGACTCCACCACCCTTTTAGTCCTTGGCTTTTAGGAAGGACGGTGTGTTGAATGTACAGGCATGGGTGTGTGTGAAGTGAGACCCATTCCAAACAGGTGTGCACAGAAATAGCTGAACAGTCTATCCTACCTGAGAGCAGAGAAAATCTACAGCTAAATCGAGTTTCAAAACTAATTAGTAAACTGTTAATATGGTTACTCTCATTAGAGTTTCAAAACTGTAAGCTCAAAAACAATTATGCTAATGTTTTTAATGATAAAAAGGTTATGCGTTTTTGTTTTTTAAATTATTGTTACATTTCAACCTTGATTCAAGTGTTGCTCTCTCCTGGCCAGAGGTTTAACTTGACAACTTGTGGATAGGATGGGCATTTACATTTTAACCTGTGTGTGTGTGTGTGTGTAGGCAAGTGTGTACATGTGCAAGTGTGTGCAGGTGAATGGCAGGAGTGGGGAGGTGATGTATATGGAACTCAGAATTTAACAATTTCCATGGTTAAAACAAAAAGTCATTCAACATTTTAGTGAAGGACCAGATACAGATAAAGACATAATGCCATAGGTAATTATAAGGCATTATAAAAAATTAATGCTTGCAACAAATTAAGTCACACAGATGAAAGTTACTATTAAATTAAAGGTATTATTCTATAGTATCTGTCACCAAACATATCGCAAGGGTTTACTCACATTATTGTTATAATTATCTCAATTTCATAATAGATAAACAAACTTTATAGCAACTATCTGACATCTTGGGGGAGTGGGAGGGGGAGGGTTATATCTATTTTCAGGATCAAGACAAAAGCTTCCTTCAGTTAGCAATTACAGTTTAAATAAAAAGCATAATAGTTTGATTTTGTTTGAGTTGAAGTTCTTTCAAAAATTCATATTTCAGTACAGATGGGATAAACCAACTGGGTTTTCCATCCTTCAGCAAGTCTCAAGACATAAGACCACATTGCCACCTGGTGTCAGAATTAAATTTTACAGCAATTCGTTTTTAGAGCTCACCAACTGTTATTTTAAAAAGTGAAAAGTATGTGTTTTCAGTTCTTATAGCTTAAATTCAAGAAAGATAAAACGGTTTGGAGGAGGAGGGGCTGTGAGTGTCAAATCTCTGTGAGTACCTCCCTGTTCTTGGGTCTGGGCCCAGACAGCTGAGGAAGTCCCTCTTTCTCCAAGGCCCAAAGCTTGCCTCATTTCCAAATAACCACCCAGAATGACTCATAATGGGCACACCAATATCTTTCCAGAAAAATCTCTACCTAGTGGTCCAAGACAATCACTAAGAAGCCAGCACTGATTCATTTCCTAAAGTCAGGGTCATTTGGTCTTATACATAAGTGCGCACTTTGACTGCAATACTGAACGGGCCTGAAATTAAAATGAATGGAATGCTCAAGCCACTAAAGGCCTTTGTACTTCCTAGAACCTTCCCTATTCCCTGTGAACTCAGAAAGGTTTGGTGTTTACTAATTATGGGGGTGGATGGGCACTGAAGCAATAAACCTAAGAGTATTGGCTGAAGAGTGATTAGAATAATGGACTGTAGAATCAAATCCAGACAAGGAAACTGAGAAAAAAATGGCTGCTTTGTGAGAAAATGGGGGACTTTATGGGTGGAAGAGTTATATGGAGTCAAAAATTATAGCACCCCTCTACAGTAAAGACCCAAAAAACTAAGTAAAACAGATACAAACATCAATCCTGGAACCCTAAGTCCCAAATGAAGAAATAAAGAACTCGATCAAGCACTGAATGGAATGAGAAACTGACAGAGAACAGAGAAAGAGGAGAGCTACAGAGTGGAGGTCACCTACCAGCTAACGTGGCCAGATTCACCACCTTGGACTACAGCCACCAAAGAACGCAGACAGGGAGTAGGGGAAAGTAAATTCAAGGAAGGAACTCCCAATAGGAGACAGAGCACCCGGTAACCAGGGATACACGCTTTCCCATCCCCCATTCTTCTTCCTTGTACAAGGCCTCTGCCACTTGCCAATGGGACACGGTTGCTAGGCTAGAGAGATACCAGCTCACAGCCACCTGGATTCACTATCTTGGACCTCAGCCACCAAGGACTGTGGACAGGGAGTACAGGAAGGCAACTCCACAGAGCTCCCAGCAGGAGATGGAGCACGCAGCAAGCAAGCAGGAAAATACACCCTGCGTACCTGCCCAGACTTAACAAAATAAAACAAAAAAGCAACATGAAACAATCAAATCTGCAATCAATAAACGAAGAAAATAATTCATGAATGTCCCAGAGCCAGCAGACAATATCAAAACATATTTTAAAAAACAGGAGAGGATGGTGCCAGAAAGTGACCAAAATAAAACACCAATGACCTTCCAGTAGAAGAAAAGTCACTGGAATTCCCTATTCCTGATAGGGAATTCACAACTCTAATATTCATGGCTCTCCAGGAAATGAAGGAAAACACAGACAAATATAAGGGAAAAGTAGACAAAATCATGGAAAAGACAGACAAAACAATGAAAGAATTCAGCAAAAAATAAACAAAATGTCAAAAATAAACAAATAGAAATCATACAAAAACAGCAATTAGAAATCCAAAAGATAAACAACAAGATTTCAGAAATAGACAGTGCAATAGAAGGTCTTAGGAGAAAATTTGAAACAATGGAAGATAGGATCAGTAAAATTGAAGACAAATCCTTGGATACCACTTCTTTGAGGAAAAATGAAAGAAAGGAAAAAAGAAGAGTGAAGAAACCCTGAGAACGATGTGGGATACAATCAAAAGCAAAAATTTACTTGTGATCAGAGTTCAAGAACAGGGGAGAAAACAGAAAACACAGAGAGGATCATTGAAGATTTGCTGACAGAAAACTTCCCTAATATCATGAAAGACAAAAAGCAACCATCATAGAAGCTCAATGAATCCTATATAGAATAGACCCCAAAAGAAAAACACAAAGATATATCATAATCACACTCGATAAAACCAAAGAAAAAGAAAGAATCCTGACAGCAGCTCGAGGAAAACAAAGTCACCTACAATGGGGAAACAATAAGACTAAGCTCTGATTACTTGGCAGAAATCATGCAGGCAAGAAGGCAATGGGATGACATATATAAAACCTTGAAATAAAAAAATTGCCAACCAAAAAAATATGTCCTGCAAAATTCTCACTTAAATATGATGGTGAAATTAGGACATTTCCAGATAAACAGAAATTAAGGGAATAGGTAAAAACTAAACCAAACTTAAAAGAATTATTAAACGGAGTCCTTCAGTTAGAGAACAAATAATATCAGACAACAACATTCTTTTCCAATGCACATGGAACATTCTCCAGAATAGACTACATCTTAGGCCACAAAGCAACCCTCAACAAAATACAAAACATTGAGATAATACAAACTATCTTCTCCGATCATAACGCCATCAAAGTAGAAATTAATAACAGGAAAAGCAAGGGAAAAAAAATCAAATACATGGAAACTGAACAACACCCTGCTTAAAAACCGCTTGGTAATAGAATAAATCAAAGATGGAAACAAAAAGTTCCTAGAATCAAATGAGAATGAAAACACATCATATCAAAACCTTTGGAACACAGCAAAGGCAGTCCTCAGAGGACAATTTATAGCAATAGATGAACAAATCAAAAAAGAAGAAGAGGACAAATCAAAACAGTAGCTACATAACTTGAACAAATAGAAAGAGAATAGGAGGGAAAAAAAGCCCACAGCCACCAGAATAAAGGAAATAATAAAGATCAGAGTAGAAATAAATGAAAGAGAAGAATAGAAAAACAATAGAAAGAATCAACAAAACCAAAAGTTGGTTCTTTGAAAGAATCAAGAAAATCGACAAACCACTGGCCAAACTGAGAAAAGAAAAACAGGAGAAGATGCAAATAACCCAAATAAGAAATGAAATGGGGGACATTACAACAGACCCAACTGAAATAAAAAGGATCATAACAGTGAAAAACTATACTCCAACAAATTTGAAAAGCTAGAGGAAATGGATGAATTTCTAGAAACATACTACCTACCCAAACTAACACAAAATGATGTTGAAAATCTGAACAGACCCATAACAAGAGAAGATATTGAAAAGGTAGTTTCAAAAAAAACTTCCTACAAAAAAAACCCTGGTCCAGATGGCTTCACTGGAGAATTCTAACAAACATTCAGAGAACAGCTTACACCAGTACTACTCAAACTATTTCAGAACATACAAAAGGAAGTGACACTTCTGAATTCATTCTAAGAAGAGAGAATAATCCTGATACCAAAACCAGACAAAGACATCACAAAAAAAAGAAAATTACAGACCAATATCTCTCATGAATAGAGAAACAAAAATTCTCAACAAAATTCTAGCCAATAGAATTTAGCATCATATCAAAAAAATAATACACCACAACCAAGTAAGATTCATACCAGGTATGCAAGCATGCTTCAACATTAGAAAATCAATGTAATCCACTACCTTAAAAAAAATGAATGAAAAGAATCACATGATCATGTCAATTGAGGCAGAAGAGGCATTCAACAAAGTCCAACACAAATTCCTGATAAAAACTCTCAATCAAATAGGTATAGAAGGGAAATTTCTCAACATAATAAAGGGCATCTATACAAAACCAATGGCCAACATCATTCTTAATGGAGAAAGGCTGAAAACATTCCCTTTGAGAACAGGAACAAGACAAGGATGCCCTTTTTAACATTGTGCTGAAAGTCCTAGCAATAAAGCAAGAAAAAGAAATAAAGGGCATTCAATTTGGTAAGGAAGAATTAAAACTGTCTTATTTGTGGATGATATGATATTATACATAGAAAATCCAAAAGACTCCACAAGAAAACTACTAGAACTAATAGATTCAGCAGAGTAGCAGGATACAAGATAAACATACAAAAATCAGTAGGATTCCTATACACCAATAAAGGGAACAACGAAAAGGAAATCAGGAAAACAATACCATTTATAATAGCCCATAAAATACTAAGGAATAAATCTAACCAGGAATGTAAAAGACCTACACAAAGAAAACTACAAACTACTGCAAGAAACTAAAAGAGACCTACATAAATGGAAAAACATACCACACTCATGGACAGGTAGATTTAACTTTATGAAAATGTCAATTCTACCCAAAGCAATGTACAAACACAATGCAATCCCAATCCAAATACCAACAGCATTCTTTAAAGAGAGGAAAAACTAATCGTTGAATTTATATGGAAAGGGAAGAGGCTCTGGACAAGTAAAACACTATTGAAGAAGGATAAAGTAGAAGGACACGCACTACCTGACCTCAGAACCTACTGTACAGCTACAGTAGTCAGAACAGCCTGGTACTGGTGCAATGACAGATACATTGACCAATGGAACAGAATTGAGAACCCAGACATAAATCAATCCACCTATGGCCACCTCATCTTCAACAAAGGCCCGAAGTCTGTTAAATGGAGAAAAGACAGTCTTTTTAACAAATAGTGTTGGCAAAACTGGATATCCACCTGTAAAAAATATTGTTGGCAAAACTGGATATCCACCTGTAAAAAAATGAAACAGGACCCATACCTCACACAATACACAAAACTAATTCAAAATGGATCAAAGACCTAAATATAAAACCAAAAACTATAAAGATAATAGAAGAAAAAAATAGGATCAACACTAAAGGACTCAATACGTGGCATAAATAGGACACAAACCATAGCTAACAATACACAAACACCAGAAGATAACCTAGATAACTGGGATCTTCTAAAAATTAAACACTAATGCTAATCAAAAGCCTTCACCAAAAGAGTAAAAAGAGAACTTACAGACTGGGGAAAAATAATGGTATGACAAATCCAACAAAGGGCTAATCTCTAAAATCTACAGGAAAATCCAACACCTCTAGAACAAAAAGAAAAATAATCCAAGTAAAAAATGGGTGAAGGATACGAACAGACATTTCACCAAAGAAGACATTCAAGTGGCTCACAGATACATGAGGAAATATTCCTGATCACCAGCTATTAGAGAAATGCAAATCAAAACCACAATGAGATACCATCTCACCCCAGCATTACTGGCATGAATCAAAACAAAAGAGAAAAGAAAAAATGTTGAAGAGGCTGCGGGGAGATTGGAACTCTTAAGCACTGCTGGTGGGAATGCAAAATGGTAGCAAGATTTTGGAAAATGATATGGTACTTCCTTAAAAAGCCAGAAATAGAAATACTATATGATCCAAGATCCCACTCCTAGGAATATATCCTAGAGAAATAAGAGCCATCACATGAATAGATATAAGCACACCCATTTTCATTGCAGCATTGTTCACAATACCAAAAAGATGGAAACGACCTACAGGTCCATCAATAGATGAATGGATAAACAAACTATAGTACATATACACACAATGGAATACTACGCAATAATAAACAACAATGATAAATCTGTGAAGCATCTCACATCATGGATGAATCTGGAGGGCATTATGCTGAGTGAAATAAGTCAATCACAAAAGAACAAATATTATATTAGACCACTACTATAAGAACTCATGAAAATATTTACACACAAAAAGAAACAATCTTTGATGGTTTTGAGGGAGGGGAGAGGTGGAGAGGGAAAAACACTAAATAGACAATAGATAAGCAGTAACTTAGAAAACCTGGTGGCGTAGTGGTTAAGAGCTATGGCTGCTAACCAAAAGGTTGGCAGTTTGAATCTACCAGGCGCTCCTTGGAAACCCTATGGGGGCAGTTCTTTTCCATCCTATAGGGTCGCTATGAGTCGGAACTGACTCAACGGCACTGGTTTGGGTTTTTTTTTTGGTTTGGTAAGTGATAACTTTCATGACAGGTAAGATAGTACAAAATACTGGGGAAGCCAGCACAACTTGTCCAAGGCAAAATCATGGAAGCTCCATAGACACATTCAAACTCCCTGAGGGACCAAGCTACTGGGCTGAGGGCTGTGGGGACCATGGTCTCGAGGGACATCTAGGTCAATTGGCATAACACAGTTTATAAAGAAAACGTTCTGCATTCTACTTTGGTGAGTAGCGTCTGGGGTCTTAAAATCTTGTGAGCGGCCATCTAAGATACTCCTCTGGCCTTAGCCCATCTATAGCAAGGGAGAATGAAGAAAACCAAAGACACAAGAGAAAGATTAGTCCAAATGAATAATGGACCACAAGTACCACAGCCTCCACCAGACAGTCCAGCACAATTAGATGGTGCCCAGCTACCACCATTAACTGTATGACAGAGATCACAATAGAGGGTCCTGACGTAGTCTCAGGGAACATCTAGCTCAACTGGCATAATATAGTTTGTAAAGAAAATGTTCTACATTCCACTTTGGTGAGTGGCGTCTGGGGTCTTAAAAGCCTGTGAGCAGCCATCTAAGATACTCCATTGGGCTCACCTCTTTGGAAGCAAGGAAGAATGAAGAAAACTAAAGATATAAGGGAAAGATTAGTCCAAAGGACTAACGGACCACATCTACCACAGCCTCCACCAGACTGAGTCCCTACAACTAGATGGTGTCCAGCTACAACCACAGACTGTTGTGACAGGGATCACAACAATGGGTCCCAGACAGAACTGGAGAAAATTGTAAAACAAAATTCTAACTCACACAAACACAAAAAAAATACCAGACTTACTGGTCTGACAGAGACTGGAGAAACCTCGAGTATATGGCTCCTGGACAACCTTATAGCTCAGTAATGAAGTCACTCCTGACGTTCACTCTTCAGCCAAAGATTAGACAGGCCAATAAAACAAAATCAGACTAAATGGGCACACCAGCCCAAGGGCAAGGATAAGAAGGCAAGAGGGGACAGGAAAGCTGGTAATGGGGATAGCAAGGTAGAGAAGGGGAAAGCATTCACATGTCTTGGGGTTGGCATACAATGTCACCAAGAAATATGTGTACTAATTGTTTAATGAGAAACTAGTTTGCTCTGTAAACCTTCATCTAAAGTACAATAAATTACAAAGCATCTTTTCTGACCATAAAGCCATACAAGCAGAAATCAACAACAGAAAAAGCAAGGAAAAATAATCAAACACATGGAAACTGAACACCACCTTGCTCAAAAACTACTGGGTTATAGAAGAAATTAAGGATGGAATAAAGAAATTCATAGAACCACACGAGAATGAAAACACTTCCTACCAGAACCTTTGGGACACAGCAAAAGCAGTGCTCAGAGGTCAGTTTATAGCAACAAATGCACACATTCAAAAAGAAGAAAGGGCCATAACCAAAACATTAACCCTACAACCGTAACAAGTAGAAAGAGAGCAACAAAAGAAGCCCTCGGGCACCAGAAGAAAGGAAATAATAAGAGTTAGAGCAGAATTAAATGAAATAGAGAATAGAAAAACAATTGAAAGAGCTAACAAGACCAAAAGCTGGTTCTTTGAAAAGATCAACAATACCAATAAACCACTGGCCAAACTGACAAAAGGAAAATAAGAAAGGAAGCAGATAACCCGTATAAGAAATGAGAGGGGTGATATCACAACAGACCCAACTGAAATTAAAAGAATCATAACAGAATACGATGAACAATTGTACTCTAGCAAATTTGAAAACCTAGAGGAAATGGACAAATTTCTAGAAACTCACTACCTACCTAAACTAACACAAACAGAGGTAGAACAACTAAATAAACCCGT
>NW_004444082.1:4054415-4056677 GCF_000243295.1 Trichechus manatus latirostris | reverse complement strand
AAGGCAGAGAGGGTTAGGAGCTGGCTGAATGGACATGGGGAATCGGGGGTGGACAGGAGGAGTGTGCTGTCACAGTATGGAGAGAGCAATTAGGGTCATATAACAATGTATGTATAAATTTTTGTATGGGAGACTAACTTGAAATGTAAACTTCATCTAAACTACAACAATAAAAAAGTACAATTAAAAAATTATAGCAGTGAGTGATATTGATGCAACTAAGATGAAAGAATAAAAAGTTGTGATGGGAAAGTGGTATACTGCAATCAAGAACTCAGAGATGTAGATTAGACAGAGAAAAGAATAACCAAACTAAAAAATGAAAGAGGGGACATTTCAACTGACTCCATAGAAATAAAGAGAATTATGACAGAATATTATGAACAACTATATCCCAACCAGTTGGATAATCTAGATGAAATGTTCTTAGAAGCAAACAACCTGCCCAAATGTCAAGAGGAAATAGAAAGTCTCAGCTGAACCATAACAACTAAAGAGAGAGAATCAGTGATCAAAACCTCTCAATAACAACAAAAAAATATGTCCTGGACCAGATGGCTTCACTGGAGAATTCTACCAAACATTTGGAAAAGAATAGACACCAATACTGTTTAAACTGTTCCAAAAGATAGAGAAGGAAGGAATACTCCCTAATTCATTCTATGAAGCAAACATAACCCTGATACCAAAACTAGACAAAGACACTACAAGAAAAGAAAAGGACAGGCTAATATCTCTTATGAATATAGACGCAAAAATCCTCAACAAAATATTAGCAAACAGAATCCAACAGCATATTAAAAGAGTCATATGCCATGACCAAATAGGATTTATTTCAGGAATGCAGGGATGGTTTAACATTAGAAAATCAATCAACGTAATACACCACATCAATAGAACAAAGGAAAAGCACCACATGATCATTTTTATGGATGCAGAAAAAGCACTTGATAAAATCCAACAACGTTTCTTGATGAAAACCCTCAAGAAGGTTGGAATAGAAGGAAAATTCCTCAATATGATTCAGGGCATATATGAAAAGCTGACAGCCAGCATTATACTTAACGGAAAAAGACTGAGAGCTTTCCCCTTGAAATTGGGAACAAGACAAGGGTGCCCACTTTCACTACTTCTATTCCATACTGGATTAGTAGTTCTAGCCAGAGCAATAAGACAAGAAAAGTAAACAAAAGGTATCAAGATTGGAAAAAAAATAAGTAAAATGGTCTCTATTTGTGGATGATATAATCCTATATATAGAAAATTCCAGTCTGCAAGAAAACTTCTAGAGCTAATAGAGGAATTTAGCAAATTTGCAGGGTAAAAGGTCAACAAACAAAAATCAGTTGGGTTTCTATACACCAGTAATGAGAAATCTGAAAGGAAAATTAGGGAAACAATTCCATTTACAATAACATATAAGAGAATAAAACATCCAGGAATAAATCTAATCAGGGACATGAAGGACTTATACAATGAAAACTATAAAATACTGCTGAGATAAAAGGAGACTTAAATAAATGGAAAGACGTTCCACGTTCATGGATTGGAAGACTTAATATTGTCAAGACATCAGTATTACCCAAAGAGATCTATAGATTCAATGCAATCCTGATCAAAATTCCAACAGCCTTCTTTACAGAAATAGAAAAACCAATTCTCAACTTTATATGAAATGGCAAGAGGCTCCGAATAGCTAAAGCAGTGTTGAAAACGAAGAACAAAGTAGGAGGACTCACACTTCCTGATTTTAAAACAGTAATCAAAACAGCCTGGTACTGGTATAACAATAGACACATAGACCAATGAAATAGAATTGAGAGTTGTGGTGCAATGAATTACTTAATATGGCCCTTCTAGCCATACTCTGTAACTCTCACCAAGTAATTGTGTGGGACCATGCTAATAAGGTACACGGAACCCTAATGAGGGGATTGGTCAGTTTTGCCATCCTGCTAGGCTTAAAATGAGCCATCCCAGAGGCAAGAGGAGAGAATCTCATCACCACCAAGGAAGAGCCGGGAGTGGAGTAGATCTTTTTGGACCTGGGATCCCTGTGCTGAGAAGCTCCTGGAACCAGGAGACCTAGAGAGATACAGAGAGCAAGAGTTATAACACCAAAGATGGCAAAAAGCAGCAGCAGACAGTGGTAAAGTTACCTTCGATGTTCACTGATCAGCCTGCGAGTGGACAGCCCAGTAAAACCATGAGAGTAACGAGGTACAGGAGTCCAGTGACAAGGCCCAGAAGGCAGAAGGGGAG
>NW_004444082.1:4031390-4054100 GCF_000243295.1 Trichechus manatus latirostris | reverse complement strand
AACCAATGTCATAAAACAGCATGTGTGTTACTGTTACATGAGAAACTATCTGTTCTGTAAGCCTTCACCTGAAGTACAATAAAATATTAAAAAAAAAAAAAAAAAAGCAGCAGCAGAGAAATGGCAGTAGCAGAACCAGGAAACCAGCAGGAGACAGCCCAGCCCATGGAGTGAGAAAGCTGAGTGCCTTTGGGCAGGAGGCTTGCTGACAGAATAGGGTGTCTCTGGGCACTTGGTGGAGCTAGGCTTGCCAACCCATGGAGCTAGAGCTGAGCGCCTTCAGGCTGAGGATTACTGGTTGAGTGGGGTTCCTCAGTGCACTTATTGACAGAGTTAAAAGAGCTGTGTATCACTTGCCCGAGTAGGGCAGAGGGCGAGGGGTCTGAGAGAGGTGTGCCTGTGAGCACATCTGAAAAGAGGCTATCCTGGTGGAAGAACAGTATCCTGAGCGTTCCTGAGCCTGAATTATAACCTGTTGCTTCCCTAATAAACCCCATAACTGTGAATATGGTCTGTGAGTTCTGTGTGGCCATTGCAATGAACCAGCAAACTCAGCAGAGAAGTAGAGAGTCCCATGGGAGAGATGGTTGGTGTCAGAATTGGTAAAGATGGCTGACTTCCGTCTCATAGGAATCAGCCTTGGGCTGTTGATCTTGATTCTCCTTCCTCCTTGCGAAGTTAGAAGAGGTCAGATGCCTCCACCACACCATTTTTACAAGAGTTCAGGAATAAATCCACACATCTATAGTCAACTGATTTTTGACAAAGGCGCTATGTCCATTTGATGGGGAAAAAAGAGTATCTTCATAAATGGTGCCAGGAAAACTGTATTTCCACGTACAGAGAAAAGAAACAGGATTCATGCCTCACACCATACAAAAAACAAATTCAAAATTGACTAAGAACCTAAATGTGCAAACTAAAACCATAAAATTCTTAGAAGAAAAAGCAGGACAGCACTGTCAGGTCTCACTTTTAACGATGGATTATCTAACATAATAACAAAAGCACAAACAGCAAAAAACAAAATAAATAAGACTTCATAAAAATTAAAAACTTTTGTTTATCAAAAGACTTTGCCAAAAAAATGAAAAGACAAGCTACGGATTGGGAGAATATCTTTGGAAACCATATATCTGACAAGAATCTAATAACCAAAAAATATATGAAACTTTGACAACTTAACAACAAAAAGCAAATAACCCAATCATAAAATGGAAAAAGGACTTGAATAGACATTTCACCAAAGAGGACATTCAAATGGCCACCAAACACATGAAAAGATGCTCAGCATTATTAGCCATCAGAGAGATGCAAATCAAAACCACAATGACATAATATAATTTCACTCCTACTAGGATGACTAAGATAAAAAATTTTTTTAGAAAACAAAATAACAAATGTTGGCAAAGATGTGGGGAAATTGAAACCTTTATCCATTGCTGGTGGTAATGTAAAATGGTACAGCCATTGTGGAAAACAGTGTGGCAGTTCCTTAAAAAACTAAAAATAGAACTACCATATGACCCAGCAATTCCACTCCTAGGTATATAAGCAAAAGACTTGAAAGCAGACTCAAAGAGAGGCTTGTACACCAATGTTCACTGCAGCACTATTCACAATAGACAAAAGGTGGACACAAACTAAATGCCAATCAACAGATGAATAGATAAACAAAATGTGGTACATATATACAATGGAATACTACTCAGCCAGTAGGAGAAATGAAGTCTTGATGCATGCTACAATATGGACAGAGCTGAAAGACATTATGGTGAGTAAAATAAGTCAATCACAAAAGGACAACTATTGTATGACCTCACTTACATAAAAAGACAAGAAAAGGCAAATGTATAGAGACCAAAGTTTATTAGTGGTTACCGGGGATGGAAAGGAGGGTTACAGCGATGGAAATACTGCACTGATTACGGGGAGGGTTGCACAGCCAATTACTGCAATTGCCACCAATCAATTGTACACCTGTAAAAAGTTGAATTGGCAAAAAATAATTCAAAGATGTTTCCATTTCTGGTGATAATCCACTAGAGGCTATGACACTGGGTGGTGTGGAGGAAAATGTCCTTGGCGATGGGTGGTCAATAACTAGAGACCTGGCCCACTGAAACCTGCAATGATGACAGACTGGAGGACCATGCATGGGGCTGAAGCAGGAGCTGCGATGCTCCATGACAGGGGAGAGGAGCAGGTGGGCCCTCAGAAAGTGTGAGTTAGAAATGAGTAGTAGCTTTTGCCATAGGGAAGAAAACAGGAACGGAAATGCAGAAGGGAGCCAGCCCTTCCTCTGGCCCTGAAGTGGATGGTATGAAGAAAGTAGCCTCCACTTGAGAAGACTGCAGGCCCTCAGGAACAGCCAGGGAGTGGAAGGCACACCCTTAGAAGCTGAAGGTAAGAGAAAGCTTGTTGATCACATACTGTGAATTCCAGAGCTCTGTGCAGACATTGGGATAAGGAGAAGGGCGAAGGTTAGGGTCAAGTTAAGTCAGAGGCTTCAGGATTTTTCTTTTAACTACAACCCACAGTAAGAACGCACTTCACTCTGCGACCCAGCAGGCATGCACTTGCCCTCCCTCTCAACAAAGATGTCCTGAGCTCCCACTATAATCTGACAGCCTGTCCTAGGCACTCGGTACAGCAGTGAGCAAACGTACAAAGTCCCTGTCTTATGGAACTTGCGTTCTGGTGGAGGAAGCAGATAATAAACAAGATAAGTAGACAGCATATTAGATGGAAATGAGGGATGTCAGGGAACAAAGCATGAAGAAGCCGAGAGTATGAAGGGCAGGTTATCACAATTTCAGTTGGCATGGCCTGGGGTGTCACAGAGAAGGTGCTGTAAGTGAAGACCTGAAACAAGTGAGGTGAGCCATGTAGCACTGAGGGAAGAGCATTCGGACAGAGGTAACAGCGAGTGCAAAGGCCCTGAGACTGGAATGTGCCAGAGTGTTCCATTAGTGAGTGGTGGAAGGAGAAGGAAACTGGAGAGGTAAATGGGGCTGGGGTCAGGGAAAACAGTGGAGTCCAGTAGGGTATTGTAAGGTCTCGACTTCTCAAAATGAAACTGGAAGGCTTTGGAGCATTTTGAGCACAGGAAAGTGAGGCTCTGGCTTGGTCTAACGTGGGCACCCTGTGTCCTGGTCTAAGAGCAGACTAAACAGGATCAGGGAGGAGGCAGACCTGGTAAGAGACCGCTGAGAAAATGAGGGACATGAAGGGGCTTAGACCAGGCTGGTAGTAGTGGAGGTGGGGAGAAGTGACCGGATTGTGGGTGTATTTGGAGAGTAGAGCCAACAGCAGTTTCCAAGAAGATTGGTTTTGGCTTGTGAAAGAATGAAAAGGGTCCAGGATGACCCCAGGGTTTGGCGTGAGCACCAGAAGGACATGGATGGGGAAGGCCTGGAGGGGGTCAGGTTTGGACATATCTTGTTCAAGGTGTTGAAGGGATGTCCATGGTAACTGGGGTATAAGTCTGGAATTCAGAGGAGATGTCTGGACTGGTTCTGTAACTTAGAAGTCATCAGCATAGAGATAGGATTTAAAGTAACAGGGCTGCATGAGATCATAAGGGAATGAGAGTGCACAGAGACAGGGGTCCAAATATTGAGTACATTAGGAGGCAGGTAAATTAGGAGACCACCGTGTTGCTGTGACACTGTAAGCTATGCCACCAGCATTTAAAATACTAGCAGGATGTCCCATGATGGACAGGTTTCAGCAGAGCTTCCAGAGTGAGACAGACTAGGAAGTAAGGCCCGGTGATCTATTGCCAAAAATCAGCCAATGAAAATCCTATGGATCACAATAAAACATTTACTCACTTGCTTTGGACACATCATCAGGAAGGATCAATTGCTGAAGGAAGACATCATGTTTGGTGAAGTAGAGGGCCAGTGAGGTTAAGGGAGACTCTCAGTGAGATGGATTAGCACAAAGGCTGCAATGACGGACTCAAACATGCTGGCATTCATGAGGAAAATACAGAGCTGTGTAACAGTTTGTTCTGTAACACATGGGATCACCATGAGTCCAAGTCAACTCAACAGCAGCTAACAACAACAATAAATGAGGAGTAGCCAGTCAAGATGGCTGAGATGGAGTGAGCAGTGAGGTAGGGATTAAAACCAGAAGAATGTCTGGGGAGTCATGTAGAAGAAGTGTTTCTAAGAGGAAATGGTCACCCGTGTTCTTGGGTTAAGGAAAAACTTTATCCTAAGAATAAAAGAGAGTAAGAAATAAAAGAAAAACAAAAACTCTTTTCCTAAAGACCCCATATCACAGGATAAAATTCATCACACCTGTATATATGTTCACAATAGCATTTTCCATGGTATATACTTATGTTAAGAGTCTAAAATGCTTTTGAAACATTAAACTCAATATCTTCCCTTCTCCTTAAATCATCCTAACTTATGAATAAAGAGGACAGCCCCTTCCAAAAAAAAAAAAACTAAGGGTTCAATAACACAGGTAAGAAGGATGCTCCAAAGTAGAGAAAGTCCCATCACATAAGGGGAAAAAGAAACTCTTCAGTGGAGAAGGGAAAGAGTGAGGAGACATGTGAAACCTGGTGGGGGCAGATGGTAGCAAAAGGCCTGAAATTCCCAGGATAGCCAAAAAGGAAAGCCAAGGCAAGAGCTCTTCACAGTGGGCCTTCCAACAGGATGCAGCTTCGGGAGAAGAGAAACTGCTATGGCACTAGGAAGAAAGAGAGCCAGGAGAGTGGAGTATCCCTCTTCCACTCCCTCATCCCACTGGGGACTGGGAGAGTAGCCCTGATGTGAGAGGTCTCAGCCCTGGTGGTGGAGGGCAAGAGACACTGGGGCAGGAACAGGTTGCAGAACGCTGCTGAGAGCAGAGGACCCCAGCACCAGGGAAATCCAAATCTTTGTGATGAGAATAGTATCAGTAGTAGTTGAACCTTGACTTGAATATGACTAAATTAATCTGAAAGGGACTTACTAAACCAGAGGAAACATATCCGTTTAAGTGGTCAAGCAAGTTTTATCTCTTCTCATTGGCTCTGGGTCACATTCCTATCTCTGAGCCAATGGGTCCATCGATTGGCTTTAGATTTGGGTCTGGTCCCCACATTGTGGAAGGTGGGTCCCAACCCAACTTCCACTGACTGAGAGTGGGGGAGGGATGGTTCCTGTAGTTGACTAAATAATGGCGCCACAAAGAGGTCCACATCCTAATCACCAGAATTTGTGAATATATTTCCTTATATGGCAAAAGGGACTTTGCAGATGTGATTAAATTAAGAATCTTGCGATGAGAGATTATCCGAGATTATCCAGCTGTGCCCAGTGTAATCAAACCCAAACCAAACTCGTTGCCCTCGCATTGATTCCAACTCATGGTGACCCATGTGTTACAGAGTACAACTGCTCCAGTAGGGTTTTCTTGGCTGTAATCTTTATGGAAGCAGATCGCTAGGCTTTTCTTCTATGGCACCACTGAGTGGGTTCAAACCATCAATCTTTAGTAAACAAACAAAAAAAACCAAGCTTGTTGCCATTGAGTCAATTCTTGACTCATAGCAACACTACAGGACAGAGTAGAACGGCCTCATCGGGTTTCCAAGGAGTGACTGGTGGATTTGAACTGCCAAACTTTTGGTTAGCAGCTAAGCTCTTAACCACTGCTCCTGTACAAACTATTTGTGCCACCCAGGGACCTTAATGCAATCATAGGGGTCCTTATAAGAGGTAGACAGGTCAGAGTGAGAGAGATGCAGTGATGGAAGCAGAGGTTGGAATGATGCAGGGCCATGAACCAAGGAATGCTCATGGCCTCCAGAAGCTGCATAAGGCAAGGAAACGGAGTCTCCCTAGAGCCTGCAAGAGGGAACGCAGCCCTGTCTACACCTTGATTTTAGCCCAGTGAGACTGATTTTGGAATTCTTATCTCCAGAACTGTAAGATAATTTCTGTTTTCAGCCACAAAGTTTGTGGTAATTTGTTAGAGCAGCAACAGGAAACTAATACAGTTCCCCACTGCCAATCACAGTAACAAAAAGAAGAGGGAATAAGTCTGTTGCAAAAACCATGCCTTGTATCCACGTTTGCTTGCTCAGCTCCTCTGCTTGATGAGCACAGCTATTTGCTCTCCTTTTATTCTCTCCCTCCTTCCTGTCCTAATGCAAGTGATGACTGGGTAGTGATCTTGTTGCCTAGCGAGGAAAGTATTTATGAGCAGGTAAACACACACACACACACAATCGTTGCCTTGCATTGATTCCAACTCGTGGTGACCCCATGTGTTAAAGAGTAGAACTGCTCCATAGGGTTTTCTTGGCTATAATCTTCATGGCAGATCACCAGGCCTATTGTCTTAGGCTAGGTTCTCTAGAGAAGCAAAACCAGTAAAGCCTATAAATATATACAGAAAGATTTATGTCAATGAAACAGCTCATGCAATTGTAGAGGCTAGAATGTCCCAAGCCCGTGGATCAGGGTAGAGGTCTCTCCCAACTCATGCAGCCGCAGAAGCTGGTGAGCCCAAGATCAGCAGGTCAGAGAGCAGGGCTCCCACTCACAGGCTGTGAAGGTTGATGAATTCCAAGATTGGCAGGCAAGACCACAAGATTTCTCCTGATTCACGTAGCTGCAGGGGCTGGTGAACCCGAGATTGGCAGGTCAGAGAGTAGGCCTCCACTCACAGGCTGTGATGATAGACGAATCCCAAGTTCAGCAGATAAGCTGACAGTACAAGTCCCAAGAATCAGAGGTGAGACAACAGGAGGCAGCTGCAGGATCCAGATCCAGAGTGAGCAAAATGCCAGAACATCTGCTTATATTCAGATGCAGGCCACACTCCCAAGGAAACTCCCTTTCATCTGATTGGCTACTCACAGTATAGTCAATCATGGGAGTGATCACATTTAAACACTGAGAATCATGGCCCAGCCAAGCTGACACACAATCTTACTCATCACACCTGTCTTCCATAGATGCCACTAGGTGGGCTCAAATCACGAATTTTTCAGTCAGTAGATGAGTGTAAACCATTTGCTCCACTCAGGGACCTGAGATAGCATCTCCATAATTCCTCACACCACATCGTGTGGACAGTTACCTGTAATAGGTGAAGAGAGCATGCAAACCCAGTCTGATTCCACAGTCTTAACCATAAAGTATGTGGGTTCTTCTTCCACAATTCAGTTGAATTTTTATTCACAAACAAGATGAACCACATGTGCCTCTGGACATGATATCCTGAGAAGGGCATAATCTCACTTCTGTACAAATCCACCTGAGAATTCATTACTTGAATCTAATCATGAGGAAACATAAAGCCCAAACGAAGACCATTATACTGTAAAAGATAGAGGCAGGAGAGGACAGCATTCTTCAAAAATAACAGTGTACTAAAGGACAGACTGAGGAAGTATTTCAGATTAAAGGAGACTAAAGAGACATGACAACTAAATGTGATCTCAGACTGAGAAAGGAAATGGTTTCAGTCTTGTTTCTGTCTTTGAAGGGCAGCATGTACAGTGAAGGCACAAGCATGGGACAAGATTTGCTTGTACTATAGTAAGCCTGGACACATCAATTTCTCTTAGTATTTCTCATCTGTGTCAAAAAGTTTGAAAGGTTATTCATACAAAGGTACTCCATGTAAGTAGCTCTTATGGATCAAACTTCATGCCTATGTTTCAATTTACCATATTTTGGACATTCTGTGATCAATCACTCATTGACTACGTACAAGTGTTTTTAACTATTCTTTGTCTCCTGACAATAGAATCCTTAGATCACAGTATCTGGAACTAAATTCTAATCTGGTATCATCTTACACTACTTTCCACCCCACCCCTACTCCCAGCAGTGCCCAGCACAGAGGAACTACTTGATATTTATTAATCTGTGATGAGTATCTAAACCAGGGGACACAGATTCAAATGAATACAGAGATTATATGGGTAACAGATAAATAAAACAGCACAAAACTACAAGAAGTGATGGGGAATTGTAGGTACAATTGTTAGTTCTGGCAAATTGTTCCCACATGGTAATGCAAATCCTGTGTTCCAAATCTTGAATTTTTAGAAGTACAAATTCCAGATTTTTATGTGACGTGTGTCGATTTTCAGAACATGCAAGGAAGGAAAATCACCACACCACACACAGCCCACAACACGCACATACACAAATAGCAAGGATGAGCAGTAACTTGTAGATCTCACACACATACTTCTGCATCTCAATTTTACTTATTCACTTCTAAAATTATGTGTGCATATGTACATATATACACATACAGTCACATACAGCGGGTGGCTTTTAGGGCAACATTTGCCACACCAATTGTTTTCTGCCCAACTTTCATATCTGAGTCCTAGAACAACCTACAATGAAAGATCCAGTAAAAACAAAAAAAGAGTTGAGATGTTCTGTGTGGTATCAACATCTGTGCCAGAAGCATTAGGGGGTGTCATTCCTCAACAGACCCTAGTGTTAACATCAGGCATTGAATTCTTAATAGGGTTCAACAACAATGGCAGTGCCTTTGGTAGGTATTAGTGTCATAATTTCAAGTTTAGCATTGGCAACAACAGGAAAAATCACGCCAACAGGTCCAAACTGGTTCAGTAGAGAAAAAGTGTAGTAGTTAATGGAACACATGAGACTTCCCAAGAGAATACTTGGAAGTTGGGGTGGAAAAAGTTTTGTTAAGCGCCAGAGTCAGTTTTGACTTATAGTGCCCCTATATACAACAGAATGAAACATTGTCCAGTCCTGCACCATCCTCACAATCATCCATGTTTGAGCCTATTGTTGCAGTCACTGTCAATTCATCTCATGGAGGGTCTTCCTCTTTTTCACCGACCTTCTACCATACCAAGCATGCTGTCTCGCCATCCTCGCTTCCAAGGAGCACTTTGGTTGTACTTTTTCCAAGATAGACTTGTTCCTTCTTCTGGCAGTCCATGGTATGTTCAATATTCTTCACCAACACTGTAATTCAAAGGCGTCAATTCTTCTTCAGTTTTCCTTACTCATTGTCCAGCTTTTGCATGCATATAAGGCAACTGAAAATATCACGGTTTTGGTCAGGTGCACCTTAGTTCTCAAAGTGGTATCTTTGCTTTTCAACACTTTAAAGAGGTCTTTTGCAGCAGATTTATCCAATGCAATATGTTGTTTGCCTTCTTGACTGCTGTTTCCGTGGGTATTGATTGTGGATCCAAGTAAAATGAAATCCTTGACAACTTCGATATTTTCTCCATTTATCATGATGTTGCTTATTGGTCCAGTTGTATTTTTGTCTTCTGTATGTGGACGTGTAATCCATACTGAAAGCTGTAGTCTTTGATCTGATATTTATCAGTTTAAGTGCTTCAAGTACTCTCCACTTTCAGTAAGCAAGGTTGTGTCATCTGCACATCACAGGTTAATGAGTCTCCCTCCAATTCTGACACCGCATTCTCCTTCATATATAGTCCAATTTCTCGAATATTTGCTCAGCATAGAGATTGAATAAGTATGGTGAAAGGATACAACCCCAACACACACCTTTCCTGACTTTAAACCATGCAGTATCCCCTTGTTCTGTTCAAACGACTGCCTCTTGGTCTACGTGCAGGTTCCTCATGGGCACAATTAAGTGTCCTGGAATTCCTGTTCTTCACGAATTTATTCATAATTTGTTATGATCCACACAGTCAAATACCTTTGCATAGTCAATAAAAGATAGGTAAACATCTTTCTGGTATTATCGGCTTTCAGCCAAGATTTAGCTGACATCAGCAATGATATTCCTCATTTCACATCCTCTTCTGAATCCGGCTTGAATTTTGGCAGTTCCTTGTCGATGTACTGCTGAACTGTTTTTGAATTATCTTCAGCAAAATTTTTACTTGTGTGTGGTATTGATATTGTTCAATAATTTCCACATTCTGTTGGATCACCTTTCTTTGGAGTGGGTACAAATATTCATCTCTTCCAGTCGGTTGGCCAGGTAACTGTTTTCTAAATTTATTGGCACAGATGAGTAAGCACTTCCAGTGCTGCATCTGTTTTTCTCAGTTTGTATTTCGTCAATTCCTGGAGCCTTGTTTTTCACCAATGCCTTCAATGCAGCTTGGACTTCTTCCTTCAATATCTTCAGTTCTTAATCATATGCTACCTCCTGAAATGGCTGAATGTCGACCAATTCTTTTTGGTAGTGAATCTGTGTATTCTTTCCATCTTCTTTCGATGCTTCCTGTGTCATTTGTTTGCCCATAGAATCCTTCAAAATTACAACTCAATGCTTGAATTTTCTCTTCAGTTCTTTCAGCTTGAGAAATGATGATTTACATGTCCTTCCCTTTTAGTTTGCTAACTCCAGGTCTTTGCACATTTCATTATAATATTTTGTCTTCGCAAGCCACCCTCTGAAATCTTCTGTTCAGCTCTTTTACTTCATTATTTCTTCCATTCGCTTTAGCTACTCTACATTCAAGAGCAAGTCTCAGAGTCTCTTCTGACATCCATTTTGGTATTTTCTTTCTTTCCAGTCTTTTTAATGAGCCTTTGCTTTCTCTATGTATGATGTCCTTGATGTCATCCCACAACTCGTCTGGTGTTCAATGCGTCAAATCTATTTTTGAGATGGTCTCCAAATTCAGGTGGGATACACTGAAGATCCTATTTTGGTTCTCGTGGACTTAATTTTCTTCAGCTTCAATTTAATTTGCATTTGAGCAATTGTTCTGCAGTTGGCCCCTGGCCTTGTTCTAACTGATATTGAGCTTTTCCATCATCTCTTTCCACAGGTGTAGTCAATTTGATTCCTGTGTTTTCCAGCCAGCAAGATCCACGTGTATAGTCGCTGTTTATGTTGTTGAAAAAGATATCTCCAATGAATCAGTTGTTGGTCTTGCAAAATTCTATCATGCAATCTCTGGCATTGTTTCTATCACCAATGTCTTACGTTCCAACTACAGATCCTTCTTGTTTCCAACTTTTGCATTCCAATCACCAGTAATTATCAATGCATTTTGATTACAGGTTTGGTCAATTTCAGACTGCAGAAGTTGGTAGAAATAATTTCCTCATCTTTGGCATTAGACTGTTGCTGCATAAATTTGTGTAATTTGAATGCAACAGTCATATTAACAGGCCTTCCTTATAGGTATATGGATATTATCCTATCACTGACAGCGCTGTACTTCAAGATAGATCTTGAAATGTTCTTTTTCACGATAAATGCAACCATATTCCTCTTCGTCATTCCTGGCATAATAGACCATGTAATTGTCTGATTCAAAATGGCCAATACCAGTCCATTTCAGCTCACTAATGCCCAGGATATCAATCTTTATGTGTTTCATTTTATTTTTGACTTCCAATTTTCCTAGGTTCATACTTTGTACATTCCACACACCTATTAATGGATGTTTGCAGCTGTTTCTTCTCATTTTGAGTCGTGCTACATCAGCAAATGAAGATCTTGAAAGTTTTACTCCATCCATGTCATTAAGGTCAACTCTGAGGAGGCAGCTCTTTCGGCACTGTATCTGACAATGTTCCAGTGCTATCCATAAGGTTTTCACTGGCCAGTTTTTTCAGAAGTAGCCCACCAGGTCCTTTTTCCTAGTCTTAGTCTGGAGGATCCACTGAAACCTGTCCACCATGGATGACTCTGCTGGTATTTGAAATACCGGTGGCATAAGCTTCCAGCATCACAGCAGCATGTAAGCCACCACAGTATGAAAAACTTAGTGGCAAAAAGTTTTAGATGAGGGTAAAAAAAAAAAAAAAATTTGCTCTGAAGTCAACTCCAACTCATAAAGATGCCACGTGTGTCACAGAAGTATAATCCATAGGGTTTTCAATGGCTGCTTTCTCAGATCACCAGGCCTGTCTTCCAAGGCATCTCTGGATGGACTCAAACCCTCAACCTTTCAGTTGGCAGCCAAGCACTTAACGGTTTGATTCACCCAGGGATGTCAGGTGAGGGTAGAGCTAGAAACAATATTCTGAGTAGGGGGCGTATTTGTCACATTTGAAAATATGTCAAACACACCATATACTAATTATGACATACATGTATAGTAAGATACTGAAACATGGATAAGAACGATATGAACTTCAGCTTAGTGGTTTGACAGGAGAAATGTGGTCGGGGAGGTGGATATAAAGAGGGCTTCAACTATACTACGGTTTGTTTCTTAAGAGGAACAAAAAGATCTAAAGCAAATAAAAATAAATCTGTTAAAGCTGGAGGGAACTTCATAATGAAAACATATCAAAAGGGAAGGGAAATACTAATTTGTGGACAGTGTAGCTATTTTACGTTTGTATAATGTGTTTAAGTATTAACAACTATTTACATAGTATTAGGTATTATAAATAATCTAGAGATGACTTAAAGTACATAAGAGGATGCGCATAGGTTATATACAAACATCATGCCATTATAAGGAGCTCTGGTGGTGCAGTAGTTAAGAGCTACGGCTGCTAACCAGAAGATCGGCAGTTTGAATCCACCACCTGCTCCTTGGAAACCCTATGGGGTAGTTCTGTCCTACACGGTTGCTGTGAGTTGTAATTGACACCACAGCAACAGGTTTGGTTTATTGATTGAGCATCCCTGGGTTTTATCTGTGGAGGGTCCTGCAACAAATCCCTGGGGATACTGAGGGACGACTGTACTTTTATTCCTCAGGACTATTAAGTACCTATATTGACCACCTTTGTTCGTTGTAGAACTATAAACAGGATCAAGAATTTGGACCATCAGTCAATTACCAAAAATAAAAAAAAAATACTTGGTTTAAATAATCATTAAACCTTAAAGGTCCTTACAGAAAAAGATTTCCAAAGTCACACTGTTGTCCAGCCTTGACGGGCACATAATCCATTTCCATAATTCAAGAACCTTCTCTTGATAACACACACTAAAAAAATTGTTTAGAAATGATTGTTGTTTTGTTCAGGAACTGAGATTCTTTATGAGCAGTAATTTATTTCTTCATGTCTATGGGGGATAAAAGGCAAAAAAAAAAAAAGAAAAAAAAAGTCCTTGAAATTTTTCACTAAGAAATATCAGTACTGCCTTTGAAGTGGAAATCAAAGACAACACAAATTATCACACTTTTGTGCGAAGGCGTTATTTGACTTAGCATAGTAGATTACAAAGGTCAAGAGCACGGGCTCTAAAGCCAGACTAAAAAACTGCCATCGATTCCGACTCACAGCAACCGTATAGGACAGAGCAGAACTGTTTCAGAGGGTTTCCAAGAAGCGGTTGGTGGATTCCAACTGCCAACCTTTTGGTTAGTAGCCGAGCTCTTAACCACTGCACCACAAGGGTTCCAGAGCCGGGCTAGCTGGATCCAATTCCTGCCTCTGATACATACAAGCTGTGTAAACCTCATTAAACTTGTCTTCCCTCCATACAATGGAGACAGGAAAAGTTATCTACCTACCTCCTAGGATCTGAGGATTAAATGAGTTGACACAAAACTAATGCTTGGCACATAATAAGCATCTTGAAAACCGTTTTACACTTTGAGGAATATATGATGGACAAAAATATTTCAGGTGGGTAAAGAGAGTCACTTTTGATGTCAGCAAAGTGACAAAACGGAATCCTATAAAATTTTTCTCTCAAAATCGTTCTTTACTCTTATAAAGACATCCACATTTATTTACAAGTTCAAGCAATACTCAACTTCACAAAGCTTTTGTATTAGGCAATACCTAAAGGTGACACTTCCAATTTTGTTTTTAAAATCAATAAACAAATGAATTCTGAAAACGCAACTTCCCTATATTATGGGACTTAAAGTCTTACTTAAAACTATTTCACATCTGGCTTTGGCATTTAAAAGCCTGTAAAGCAGTTGTTCTGGCTGCAGATTAAAATGACGAGAGCACAAAAAGAAAAACTACAACATCTTCACCCTAGACCAGTTAATTCAGTATCTCTAGGATGTTGTTCAGACAAGTTTTTTTTAAGCTTCCCAGACAAGCCAATGTCCTCCCATAGTTGAATACCTCTGCTAAAAACAAAACTGACAGTTACCTTAACAGTTTTCTGCACCTTTTTTCAAGAGGGGTGTTATATATAGGAACAACCAGGACACACAGAGTTTTAGCACAAAAGAAATGTGAAAACAGGAGGGCACGGCTAACTGGAAATGAACGGAGGCCAGGCCAATAAAGCTTTACTTTCCAAATAAAATTTCATAACCTTAAGTAAAAAAGTGACCATAAAAATAAAGCAAAACATTTTTGCAGTCACTTAAATCATACTCGGTTCTTAATACGAGAAATGATTAAGTGAAAAAACTAGGAACAAGCTTATAAATCCAATTTATGATTATGCTTAAAAAGAGTAATAACATAAAGACATTAATCACAAATATTCATAGTAATTGCTGCTGCTAGACGGCACCATTTTTTGAACTTTCTAAAATGTCCACCCAGCATTATTTCTATAATCAGCAATGTGGGAAGGGGAAGTTAAAGTTTCCTTTTCCTTAAGGAGGGTTATGTTCAAACTTATTTGTACCTACCCCTAGCAGGCTGATCATTCTCGAGATGTCACGATTTTTGCACAGAACTCACCAGAAGCATGGGTTCTACTAACAGGGTGCTCTCAATGTGGAAACAGAAAACCAGCTGTCCCCATTACCCACTAAAAAGTCCTTATTAACCTCAAGGTCACTGAGCAAATGACTGTGCCATCAGAAGTTAGGTCCCAGTCGATAAATACACATAAATACACAAACCATCATAATCTGAAATTCTCTTTTTGTTTGTGTTTTGGAAAGGAAAATGACACTTCACCATATTTTTAAACAGTTTATTCACGCAAAGTTTTAATTTCCCTTGAGAGCTATAAAATAACGATCATTTACCCTGTTTTGTTGTTTCTCCATATGGTAAGCATTGATCTTTCCCTAATTCTCATAAATGTCATTTTTTAAAAAAAAACTATGCACACACCAGTATCACTGAATAGGAATGTGCCAAGCTCACAAAGGAAAACTATTACTTACATGTTTCTAAAGTCTCAGATCACAATTTGGGGATATAGCCTATAAGAACTGTTTTTACCTTATTATTAAAACTCATTTTCAAAGTAGTGTATTTTGAAAGATTACAATCCAAAAGTAATTTCCATACCAGATAATATCAACTTTAGAAGAACCTGAATTAAGATACTTAAAGGAGAAATTAAGAATATGTTTTCTTTGACCAGCATTTCTGAATTTGATACGCATTTGTCTCTGTCATTTCTTTAAAAAAACAAAAAAAGTTAACATACCATATACTCAGAATACAATTCTTAAACTTGTTTCTTGTAAATACAAGAACGGGCAAAGTTAAGGTAACTTAGTTACAGAAAGAATGAAGGAAGGTAGTGCATTTAGCGTCACATATGAACTTAAGGCCTTAGTTATTTGATTGTAATTTTAGTCTTAGCAACAGTATTATTTCCCTCATGCTTACATACACAAGTAAGCAGGCAAAGCAAAAATTTCTAAACATGTAAGGAATGAAGACAATTTAATCTATATATTATCAGTCAATACAGATGTACTCTTTAAAAGTAACTGCTGGTAGTAAAATCTGATCACATTTCATATCGCAATTAAAAATAATAATAAAAATTAAGAGTCTCCTATACAATCAGAACATCTCCTGGTATGTTAAGCCCATGTATACTTCTATTCTGCAGATGCTATCGAGACTATCATCTAGCTCAAAGCCAACCACTGCATAATACATTTTGTAAAACACTTATCTAAAAATACACTGTACAGGTGACATTTCTAAACACTAAAACCAAACACATACATGACATTATTAAATAGCCTGTAAGAAAATTTCATGATAGGAAATTTCACACAGTTATTAAGCAGCATCTTGTGCTCATTATTTCAGTCATCTGTCAAATTAGGGCAATTTTTTCTACAAAGTGACCAGAAAAGACACAGCTGGAGTCAGGAGAGCATATTCTAGTTCCAGCTCTGCCTCTACCTACCTAAGAGACACGGGGAAGTTTTCTTAACCCTCATTAAGGCCTCAGATTCCTCAACAATAAAACAAAGGGGCTGAACAAAATGAATTCTAAGGATCATTCCAATAAAACGGGATTTTGCTAAATTCTTAAGAACTTAAAACTGGAAGGAAAAAAAAAAAAGAAGATAGCTATGAAATACCAAGTTTGGTACATATCACCAATAATATAGATTACAGAGAGCTTTAAGCCAAAGAATTACTAACTGCATTTATGGGATGAAAATGCAGGGCTTTTTTAGCATGCATTTCCAGTTATCAGAAAGGTAGGGAACTTTTACAATGATAGTACAGCACGAAACAGAAACGGCAGCTGCAGTAGCAGGCTAACAACAGGCAGGCATTACTTGTGTTTGTTTTTTGTCATTTTTGCACACAAGCAAGAGATTTTATAAAAGATACCACAGAGCACAATGACACAATACATGTGATCTGACAAATTTAAAACACACTTGAAATGAAAAGGCAACCAAAACACTTCAGAACATTTCACTATTTTATAAAATGTGCATGCACACAGACCTGGGCCTAGCATACTTCACTGCACCACATCAAGTCCAAAGTCCAATTTCGCTTTCAGGCAGAAGTGCCCATTTTATGAAAACCTACACCTATTTATTTTCAAGAATCAAAATTCACTTGCATTAGATTGTACTCAGTTAAAAAAATTGAATATATTTTCTCTGGTTCCAAAATTTCTCATCCTAGTACAAATGGAATAAACAAAGACAGAAGACTAAGTGCAGAAAAGTACCAGACCCTACAATGCAAATTTATACTGAAAATGTGCTTCATGGCGTTAACAGACAGATGTGCAAAGGATGAAGTTATTTTTCACAAAGAAAATCCCCAAGGTTGTTCGGTAATAACAAATTTCCATAATGGAAATCTGAGTGTCAAATTGGGCAAGAAAAAACACCCACTTTTAACTATTACTGTGAAATGTTTCAAGTATTATGTAAGTATTTAATTCATAACATTAAAAATTAATAGGCTAGTTAAAAAGGACTCGACTAGAACAAAGGAAATTAGTCTTCCTTGAGAAGATACTAAAATAATCTAAGAATGTGGTAAATTAAACGCAGTACAGCCAAATGGCATACATACAGACTAAAATTACAGTACATTTATTCTGATGGCATGCTTATTTCACATTATCTTGAAGACAAACTGATTATGATCTTCCAAAATACCAAAATCAACTTGAAAGTTTATCAGTTCTTTTCCTTAATACAATGAGGACTTTTTTAATTACAAACACTAATATCTGCAAGGGTTTCAATGTGAGAAAGAATGTGCCCGATAAATTTCAAATGACCATACAGTGGCCTCCCTGACATCCCCGTCTAATGATACAACAGACACAAACAAGCTATCGAGCAAGAATCTGTTAACAGTTTTTATTTTTTTTAATTGTTAAATACCATGGGACAGGATTGTAAGGATGAAAAACTCAGTCAACAACTGCCTCACAAGGGATAAGAAAAATTCTGCCATGATATTAGCAAAGGTAAAGGACAAAATTTACACTGTAAGAGGCACCATTTCCCCACAGAATACCTCTTGGCATTTCCTGAATGAGTGGGATTAGCAATCTAAATAAATCATAGTTCAAGACGTAACAGCAACAGATAAAATTTAAAGGGATTATTAAAATAACATTTACAAGACTCTGAACAATTCTTGAACTCTTATTAAAACCACAAAGAACAATTCTTTATTTATGAATTTCATAAAGGACTGAATGTGCAACTGACATCTGCTATTGATGACCTGGTAATATACAATTTGTCCAGTAGCCGAACAGTTTGTTTTTATCGTGTTTTCTAACCGTAAGAGATCATTAAAGGCAAAGCCTATATGACGCTGTACACACAAAAAAAAATGGTCACCATGGGCCATACTACCAATGAAATGGTAGGTAAACAAATCTTTTTCTGGTCAAGAGAAAAAAAAGAAATAGCACTCTGCATGCTTCACTCTACAAGATGAATTTTCCTAGAAAGAATCCAATGAAAATGGCTGCAATTACAACAAGAAGCGAAGGAAGAGGACTGGTGACATTATCTCTGAAGGATGCAGCGGAGGTTGATCCAGGTTTATCCGAATGTGCTACCTTTCTGAGCCTTAAGCCTTCATCCTGGAAAACACACACACACAAAAATAAATAGATAAAAGAGGTTTTAGAAATAAATATCCATATACTAAGACTACTGAATCTTTGGTCAAAACAGGAGCTGAAAAGCTACAGACAGAAAGCAGATCAGTGGCCGCCTAGGACTGGGATTGGGAAGAGGGATTAACTGTTAACCAGGATAATGGAACTTCCTGGAGTGATGGAAACGTTCTAAGACTGCATTGTGGTGATGGTTACACAATTTATAGATTTGCTAAGAATCAGTGAATTGTACATTTACAATGGTGTGTTTTACGGTATGTACGTTATACCTTAACAAAGCCAATTTAAACAAAAATGGAACTGAGAAATATATTCCTAAAAAACCTGAAAAATCAGATATGGCTATATTTACATAAAAGGAAAAAAATCCCACTGAAGTTAATACAGGCATACCTTGGAGATATTGCAGGTTCAGTTCGAGACTACCACAACAAACTGAGTATCACAATAAAGTGAGTCACACGAATTTTTTGGTTTCCCAGGGCATAAAAGTTATGTTTACACTATACCATATCCTATTAAGTGTGCAACAGCATTATATCTAAAAACATATATACATATATTAATTAAAAAATACTTTATTGCTAAAAAATGCTAACAATCATCTGAGCCTTCAGTGAGTTGTAATCTTTTTGCTGTTGGAGGGTCTTGCCTCTATGTTGATGGCTGCTGACTGGAAATGGTAGTGGTTGACGAAGGCTAGGGTGACTGTGGCAATTTCTTAAAGTAAGACAACAGTAAGGTTTGCCACATCAACTGACTCTTCCTTTCACGAAAGATTTCTCTGTAGCATGCAATGCTATTTGGTAGCATTTTACCCACAGTAGAACTTCTTTCAAAACTGGAACCAATCCTTTCAAACCCTGCTGCTGCTTTATCAGCTAAGTTTATGCATATTCTAAATCCTCTGTTGTCATTCCAACAATGTTCACAGCATCTTCACTTCAGGAGTAGATTCCATCTTAAGCACTTTCTTTGCTCACCCATAAGAAGCAACTCCTCATCCGTTAAAGTTTTATCATGAGACTGCAGCAATTCAGCCACATCATCAGGGTCTACTTCTAATTCTAGTTCTTACTATTTCTACCACATCTGCAGTTATTTCCTCCATCGAAGTCTTGAACCCCTCAAATTTATCCATGAGTTGGAATCAACTTCTTCCAAACTCCTGTTAATGTTCGTATTTTGACCCCTACCATGAATCACGAATGTTCTTAATGGCATCTAGAATGGTGAATCCTTTCCAGAAGGTTTTCAATTATTCTGACCAGATCCATCAGAGGAGTCACTATCTATGGCAGCTATAGCCTTACAAAATGTATTTCTTAAATAATAAGACTTGAAAGTCAAAATTATTCCTTGATCCATGGGCTGCAGAACGGGTATTATGTTAGGAGACATGAAAACAACATTAATCTCCTTGTACATCTCCATTAGAGCACTTGGGTGACCAGGTGCATTGTCAATATTTTGAAAGGCATCTTTTTTCTGAGCAGTAGGTCTCAACAGTGGGCTCAAAATACTCAGTAAACTATGTTGTGAACAGATGTGCCATCATCCAGGCTTTGTTGATCCATTTATAGAGCATGGGGAGAGTAGATTTAGCATAATTCCTAAGGGTCCTAGGATTTTCAGAATGGTAAATGAGCAGTGGCTTCAACTTAAAGTCACTAGTTGCATTAGGCCCTAACAAGAGAGTCAGCCTGTCCTTTGAAGCCAGGCACTGACTTCTCCTCTGTAGCTATCAAAATCCTAGATAGCATCTTCTTCCAATATAATGCATCTTCTTCATCTACACTGAAAATCTGTTGTTTAGTGCAGCCCCCTTCAATTATCTTAGCAAGATCTTCTGGATAACTTGCTGCAGCTTCTCCATCAGCACTTGCTGCTTCACCTTGCACTTTTCTATTATGGAGACAGCTTCTTTCCTTAAACCTCATGAACCCACCTCTGCTAACTTCAAACTTGTCTTTTGCAGCTTCCTCACCTCTCTCAGCCCTCACAGAATAGAAGAGAGTGAGGGCCTTGCTCTGGATTAGGCTTTTGGAATGTTGTGGCTAGTTTGATCTCCTATCCAGACCACTAAAGTTTTCTCCATATCAGCAATAAGGCTGTTTTGCTTTCTTATCATTTGTGTGTTCACTGGAGTAGCACTTCTAATTTCCTTCAAGAATTTTTCCTTCACATTCACAACTTGGCTGTTTGGTGCAAGAGGCCTAACTTTCAGACTATCTCAGCTTTCCACAGTCCTTCCTCACTAAGCTTAAATCATTTCTAGTTTTTGATTTAAAGTGAGACATGTGCAATTCTTCCTTTCACTTGAACACTCAGAGGCCATTGTAGGGTTATTAACTGGCCTAATTTCAATATTGTCCTGTCCCAGGGAATAGGGAGGCCCGAGAGGGAGAGAGATGGGGGAACAGCTGGTCAGTGGAGCAGACACAACACACACATTTACCAAATAAGTTCATCATCACATACGGGTGCAATTCATGGAGCACTAAAACAATTACAATAGTAATATCAAAGATCACTGATCACCAAAATAGATATAATAATAGTGAGAAAAGTCTGAAATATTGCGAGAATTACCAGAATGTGACACAGAGACACCAAGTGAGTACATGCTGCTGGAAAAATGGCACCAACAGACTTGCTCGACACAGGGTTGCCAGAAACCTTCAATATGTAAAAAACACAGTATCTGCGAAGTGTGATACAGTAAAGCGCAATAAAACAAGGTACGCCTGTATAATTATAGAAGTACATTCATGCATTTCCAACTCAGCCCACAGGATGATAAATTGGTTACACTTGTCCTAGCCCAATTAGACTAAGACTACCAGGAACAGACCTGTAGTCTGACAGTTAAACCTCGTAACTAATTAAAAATTAACTCACTACAACTAGAAAAACCACAGCAGAGGAATACTGCAGTGTTTTGCCAAAGGAATGGGAACAGGAAATTTTAATAGAGCAGTGCTTTACTAGGCTCAAAGCAAAGCAGGGCCATGTGTAAAAGAGTGAGCACCAGATATGGACTGCAAAGCAGACCCAGAATCTCCTTTCTATGGGAATTACAAATAAAGATAGATGTGAAATACTGTGTACAGAAACCCCTCATCTCAAAGCTCTGCACCTGGGCTGGAAATTGAGGTTCCTTCTCTCTGTCAAGGTGACTTAGATCCTCCAGACACAAGTGGGATGCTTTATTCTACTGCTAGGGTTTCACACAGCAAAGTTTCTGACAGTCTATGATTTTAGAGGAGAAAATTTTTAAGTAAGAAAGCAGTAGACATATTCCTAACCACAGTATGACCCTGGGAAAAATGCCTGCCAACTCTGCAGCTGGCTTTAAGCATGTCTGTTATATCAGCCTGATGACCAGCAGGGCAGATTTTTACTTCCTTGGCCAGAGCTACTTTTTATTTTCTCACACTGATTCCTCTAGTGAGCTTATAAATAAACACCACTACAAGGGTACCCTGATGGCATACTGTCTTATTTGCATTGTTGGATTTTCTGGTTTGTTATGTTTTCTGTCTTATGCTATGCAGAGAAAGCAGTGGTTCTCAATACCAGCTACACCTCACAAACACCTGGACAACTCTTTAAAAATATAAATGCACAGGTTCTAGTCCCAGTGGTTCCAGTTTTCTAGGTTTGACGTCATCTGTATTTTTAAACAGCTCACTGGGTAATTCAGACGCACAGTTTGGACTCTCACAGGGTGAGAGGAATAAAAAGGAGCGGTGATCACAGATGAGCAAGAAAGTTAATCTGGCAACAGATTATGATGGGCCTTATATATGAAATGTTAAGGAACCTGGTCTTCAAGGTTCTTTTGTGTTTTTTTAAAAAACAGCAGAATCCTTTTTCCACTGAAATCTTACCTAGAACATCAGTATACAGAGAGTACAGTCTCCCTTCACCTAGCTTGCTGTCCACTCTTCCTACTTTCCAGCACTGCCCCACCTGCCATTCTGATCTTTTCCACTTCTCCCCTCCCCGCCAAGAGTGAATGGCTGTTTGAATAAGGCCAGTGGGCATTCTAAGGAGCACATCTTTCATGAAAGAATGTAACTATGGAAGTCATGGCATCCTGAAAAATCCAAGGTGTGTGTGTGTGAAATGGAAATATTTTTTCTACTAACCAGAGTGCCAAGGGCAGAGAGCCCAAAGGGGTCTTACAGGATGAGACAGCCAAAGAGGCTAGATCAACTCAAGATATAGTGTCTTTGATTCAGAGTATAGTTCCTATACACATGTAACAGATGGAAAAATTGAATATAAAGATAAGATCCCATAGGAACATCTAGCTCAACTGGCATAACAGTTTATAAAGACAATGTTCTACATTCTACCTTGGTGAGTAGTGTCTGGGGTCTTAAAAGTCTGTGAGCAGCCATCTAAGATACTCCACTGGTCTCATCCCCTCGGGAGCAAGGGAGAATGAAGAGAACAGGATACAAGGAAAAGATTAGTCCA
>NW_004444082.1:4000664-4030726 GCF_000243295.1 Trichechus manatus latirostris | reverse complement strand
AGAACTGCCCCATAGGGTTTCCAAGGAGCAGCTGGTGGATATGAACTGCCAACCTTTTGGTTAGCAGCCAAGCTCGTAACCACTCCACCACAAGGGCTCCAAATTTTCTAATAATCATATTAAAAAAGTAAAAGATTTGCAAGCAGCCATCCAAGGTACAACAATTGGTCCTATTCACCTGGAGCAACAGAGGAAGAAGGAGAATCAGGAATAAGAGGAGGATATGGAATGCGTGGCTAACTGCCTCCGTGAACAACTGCCTCCTTTGCCTTGAGATCAAAAGAACTGGATGGTGTCTGGCTACGATTACTGAACATTTTGATCAAAGAATCCAGAAGATTCCTCATCAAAAGGGGGAAAATGCAGAACAGAATTTCAAATTCTCATGGACTCCAGACTTTCTGGAGCCATGGAGGGTGGATGAACTCCTGAAACTATTGCCCTGATATAATCTTTACACCTTAAACCAAAATTATCCCCTCAAGTCTTCTTAAAACTGAACAACAGTTTAGCTTAACTAGTAGAAAGGTCTGCCTTGAGCGCTATCGTAGTTATCTAGTGCTGCTATCACAGAAATACAAGGGGATGGCTAGAACAAACAGAAATTTATTTTCTCACAGTTTAGGAGGCTAGAAGTCCAAATTCAGAGCACCAGCTCTAGGGAAAGTCTCTCTCTCTGTCGGCTCTAGAGGAAGGTTCTTGTCTCTTCGGCTTCTATTTCCTGGTTCCCTAGAGATCCCCGTGTGGCTTAGAATTTATCTTACACCATCTGTGCTCATTGGCTTGTTTATTCTCTTTTATATCTTAAGATACACCCTACACTAACCCAATCTCATTAACATAACAAAGACAACCCATTCCCAAACGGGATTATAACCACAGGAATAGAGGTTAAGATTTATAACACGTTTTGGGGGGATACAATTCAATCTATAACAAGCATTATGCTCTTTTAATAACTATTCACATGAGATCAAACTGACAACCAATCCAAACCCGCTGCTGCTGAGTCAATTCCGATTTACAGCAACCCTACAGGACAGAGTAGAACTGCCTTATAGGGTTTTCAAGGAGCTGCTGGTGGATTCGAACTGCTGACCTTTTGGTTAGCAGCCAAGCTCTTAACGACTGTGCCAAAAGGGCTCAAAATTGACAACAGCAACTGAAAAGATTAGATGAGAACCTTAGGTAGCAGTGAGTTTATGTTAATGAGAGAGGAACAACTCAGAAAAGAAGGGTAGGAATGGGTACAACAACTCCAAGAATGCAATCAATTTAACAAAATTGTACATGTAGAAACTACTGAATTGGTATATGTTTTGCTGTGTACATTCTCAACAATAAATAAAATTCAGGGAAAAAAAGTAAAAGAAATTGGCAAAAATCATTTCAGTATTTCAGTTAACCCAATATATCCAAAATATTTTAACAATTAAAAAAAAGATACTCTTTTTCTTCTGCTAAGTCTTCATAATCAGTATGTGTTTCATATTCATAGCACATCCCCATTGAGACCAACTACATTTTAAGTGCTCAACAGCCACACGTGACTAGTGGCCACCATATGGACAGAATAGTTCCAAGCAGTTCAGTATGACTGGGGCACAGAATTTGAAGGGTAATACAAACAAGAGAGGAAGTTGACAATGTCACAGGCCAGGTCACAAATAACTAGGATGCTTGCTAAAAGTAACTAGTAACGAGTTACAAGAATTTAAAAAAAAAACAGTAATAAGGGTAATAAAATTTGAAATAAGGGTAATAAAAAAATTTGGAAAGGGATAATGGTGATGGCTTCACAACATGGCGAAAGTAATTAATGTCAATGAACTATACATGTAAAATTGATTAAAATGTTTTGTTACATCTACTTCACCATGATTAAAAACGAGTAACTTGTAGGCAATGAGAATCCATGGTAAGACTTTTAGGAGAGTAGGGGTAGAGAGGACAGGCGAGGACAGAACCAAATCAGGGAAAAGGAAAAAGAACTGATCAAGGATAAGTTTTTTTAATGTTTGGCAAAATGGACTATTAATAGTCTAATATCCTATACTTTCATTACAATGATTTTTTTTTTCAAAGAGCGGAACTTACTCTCAGGTGTCGATTTTCTTCCGACAGTTTCATCATTTCTCCCTGAAGTCTTTTACATTCTTCCATTAGTTTTCTTGTTTCAGTATCATTGAGTGAAACACTATGTGGTTTTGGCATGGGTCCATCTTGTTTAGATGCATTCAGTGGAGCAGCTTTGCTAGGTTCCATGTCATTCTGTATCATAAAGATATTGGAACGTTTAAACAAACAAAAATTTAAAGTCCATATCCTGCTCTTCCCGAAGAATTCTTTAAATGAAATATTTTGACAGCTTTCAATCTCATTTATAAGGATTTTAAAAAAAATACTAAACATTATAGTTGTCTGTGAGTAATATTAAAAGGTCTTAGTCAAAAACTATCAGTAGTTAAGACAGGTCAAGATAAGCAGCCCGCTCCCTCCTCTACTCCCATAACCCTACCCTTTGCACTTACTTCTACCATAGCACTTATCATATATTCTAATAGTTTATTTTTGATGTTGTCTCCTTTAATTACTCAAAGGCTGGGAGAGCAAGAAGCATTTCTTAGAATTCTTTGTCATTTACCCCTAAACCCAGCACTTTGGCCAACTGTACTTATTCAATGAAAGTATGATGAATGACTGACACCAATCAAAATCCAAATATGAAGTTCATTTTCAGTGTTGATTCTAAATTCAAATGAGGTTCTGGGGGAAGGGGTAGTATCATAATCATTCCAGTAAAATTAGGATACTAGTTAGGGAAAAATATTTAAAAGAAAATATTAACTATTAATGAGAAAAAATTACTGAGGGGTATAAATATTGAAGGGGAGATAATGAACACAAACATAATGGCAATAAAAGGGGGAAATGGAGTTAAGAAGTCTGTAATCTCTCACTTGAAACAAAAATGAATCTTTCAAATCATTAATAACACTGCTTTAGTTCATGCAATTCAATATGGAATCACAGTGGTACCACAGACACTTTTATGCCCATGAGTCCCAAAATCTTACTCTTACCAACACTTACCCATTTGAAGCTAGTGGCAAAGGCCTGGACATAAATACCTAGGGCAGTGCCTAGTATTCCTGAGCCTGTGGTATAAAGTACCTCAATATTCTTCATCCTGATACTATTTATACCACCACATACCGTAACAGTATTGGTGCAGTCTTCTTTTTAACTTTAAAATTCATGCTTGTTAAAAAAATTAACTTTTTTAGATAAAAAGAAGTATATAAACTGCTATATTCTGATAGAATATATGAATAAATAAGATGCTAAATAGCCATTTATAAAAATCAACTTTATGGCATTCCACAGCACACATTAATAGGATTTAATTACGGACTGCACACCTACCACCATGTTTCCAGCTGCCAAATTTATATTAAGGGTAAATAAACTGTTTAAGGACCAGGACTAGTATTTCTTATGAAGAGGTTGTGATTTGACCAGTATGCCTAAATCCATGCAAAAAAATCAGTCATATTACAATGAAGTTTAAATGCACAAAACTGTATACAGCTGACCTGTCAACATTTGAATTTTTCCATCTTTTTTCAGCAGGTTCACGTTTGTAAAAGCTTACTCCAATTTCTTTCTTTGGGTTTCTCTCCTGCTAGCTTTCTGTCATTCACCCTAACTTCCCAATTCCGATCAATCCCACCTCCATCTATTATTAAAAATCAGTTTCAGATATATCTTGCTCTCCACATTCTTTCCTATTCTTTTCCTTAATAACTAGAATTATTTTCAAAATGATCTCTCAAGTGTGCTTAAACTCCATCCAAGTAGAAGTCCAACTTCTGAAAATGGGGGTGAACACTTTGCCTTCCTCTGCAAAGAACACAATGGTTGTCCATGCAACTGAGCTTAGGTTTTGGTTATGAACTGGGAAAAAATAATCTACTCATACCAGAAAGTTGTCTAAGAAATCAAGAGGAGATACAAGAGGCCAACAGTAAAGAGAAAAAAATTTGAATACGGAATTATGAAGCTCTTCACAACTGGCTTTTTATTTTTAAATAAATTCCAGAAAATTTGGAATTACGAGGGGGAGGCGAGGAAATTACCTCCATTGTTTCATTATACCATCACAAAAATTATTTGCAATATGTTAACTTCCAGTGTTTTTATGTGCATATTTTACATAGCTAAAATCAGCATGCATATTACATTTTCATCTTGCTTTATTCTTTATTTTATATTTTTTAATTATCATTTTAAATGACACAATATGTCATTAAATATTCTATTTTGTGCCTTACCAAACTACTTAACCACTTCACTTGTTAGATACCTGAGGTAGCTTCCAACTCTGGAATTTTAAATAAACATGTCAATGAATATCTTCTTATGGTGGTAGAATTAAGAGTTTTCTTTTTTATTAAATTTTTCTTAATGCTGTTATATTGCTTTAACAACAAAAGGGGAAGAAACGACATAATGAACTTACTGGAGGACCAACATAAGACCAGAATGCAAAGATGGAGAAGCTTAAACACACTTTACCCAAGTTACACAGAGTAGAGTTACATCACATACTGTCTAGGCCCCCTACAAACCAGTCAACATACAGAGCAGATGCAAAGAAATCTAATTTATTTACGCAGATTTAAAGAATAAGCATATATAACCTAACTTAGTTGGGAGTTTAAAAAAAAAGTGCCGAGTCATTCACGTAGGAACAATCTGAAGGGCCTGATGGCAAACACTAAGGCAGGTGTGACTTTCGTTATATACTTCCATGCAGGAGCTCCATTAGCGAGGTTTGGCTCCAGGAAAACAGCTTGTTCCTTGAGAGTTGCTTCAGACTGGTCCAGAAAGAGGAGACTGGTTGCTCTGAGAACCATGAAACAAGCCAACTAGAGAGATTCAATATGCTGTGACTCTTAGTAAACTGATGAATAGTACCATACATTAACACTGTATTTAACACTGCAGCTTACAATAAGCTAAAAGGTCAAGGCCGTGATAGCAATAAAGATGAAATAATACAGCACACCTTGTACATTTTCCACTCTAAATTATTTAGCCTATCTGCAGTAATCCCTATCTATGAGTTGAATTTACTTCTGTATTCTTTTTCAACAATCAACAGAATTTCAATATTCCTTCTGAAATAATTAGAAAAAGAGGGAACTAGGGATTGGAAACAGAAGGGAAAGGTAAAATATAAGGCAGAGTAGGTTTTTTTTTGCAGTGAAGCCTTGGGAAGGACAAACAAAGCTAAAGGACAGTAAGTATGGGGCTGTATGCTTGTGACTTTGAGTAAGGGGTGAATGTGAAGGAAGAAAAAAAAAAAAAAAAAAAAAAACCCACTGTCGTGGAATCAATTCCAACTGGCTAAAGCCCAGAGCTATATAGCATGACATTGTCAAGGGCAGCATTAAGAGATGGTGTTGGAACAACAAGGTTACCCAAAGATTGTGTCCACTCCAAACAACCAAGTTACTCTTGTTTCTCTACAACCATAATTCCCAGAATAACTCCAAATCACAAAATCAAAAAAGTACCAGACATGTAGACACAGGGTCAGATTTTTTTTTTTAAGTCTCAGTATGCATATTACTTGCAATACCAAATCAAAGTATAAGCAACCTGCTAAAACTGTGGAGTTCCTTAAGTTTCCAGTCAGCAAGAAATGGTAATAACAGGAATCACACAGCATCCATTCCATCATCACCCAAAAGTCACTATAACTTTATTGATGTGCTGCTGCCATTTTACTTGAGTGACTGTCAATACATACCTACACATACACACAAAAGTATTAACAAGCTCAATTATGACTTAAAGTCTTTAGGGCTTTAACCACAAATTCTCCCACCCCAGGGCACTGTAAAAACCCAACAATTACAGTTAGGAAGATGTTACTATATATTTGTGTTTAACAACAAAACATACATTAGTAATTTCATTTATCTTTTTTTATATAAACATGAGTACTTGCCTGAACAGCAAAGTCAGCCAGCTCATACCTTTACTGCTACACAGGTTATCGTGCTCAAACAAGTCACAAAGTTGCCTAGTGGCTCATTAAAAGGTAATAAATTAGGAAAATCTTTTGCAGTATGCTCCCAAAATCTCAGTGACAGGAAAAAACTACAAGTTCATAATAATGTTCACACTTACATTTCCCCTGTGCACTACTGAGATTAAGCGTTGAGTTTGTTTTTTTTTTAAATACAACAGTTTGCTTGCTTGATTTTTAAGTGCTCTGTGGTTCTATTACAACTGGAAACATAACTGAAAATTTCAATTCTGTTTCATGTAACACTCACAATACGACATAGCTGAAAGGTATCTACATTAACTTTTGTTTTAATCAGTAATACTAGTAGACTTCTAAGTCTGTTAGCTCCCTCTGACAAACCTTCTGCTTCTCCTGTTTGAACACACTGAGTCCCCTGGGATCATTCTTCATGTTATAACTGGCAGGTGTTGCAACTGTGTTGTTGATGCTGCTCAATGAAGTGACAGCTGCAGTAGTCCCTGGTGGAGTTATACCCTGAGGTGGCATGGGAAACATACTCTCAGATTCACACCAAATTCTGATTTCTTCTGCATGATACTGGGAATGACTAACACAAAAAGCATTAGGCTCTAAAACATTCACGTTTTACTCTATAAAACTGTGTTATGCATAAGAAATAATACTAATAGCTATATTTAAGAAAAAATAAGTTTCTGACCTTTTATATTATTTCTCAACAAAATTAGCTATGACCAACTTGTATCAGATTCACTTATTAAATTTATACACTTTCTTAAATTATGCCAGCTTCATGGTATCCTAAAATGAGTACCTTCTAACTTAATGTTTTTACTAAACACTTAGTATCTGAAAAACAAGCATTTTCATGTTTTATTACCCTTGATAACATTTAATCTGCATACTGATTTTGAGTTAAATAAATTTTCCCGTCAGTTAAAAAATGTTATGATGCGTAAGCCTCTCTTGAACTCAGCAACATCCCCTCAATACACACACAAACACACACATCTCATAAGACCCAATAAACAAATTTAAGGACTCATAAAACATTGTAATATGCCATTATCGCCATAGTTCCCTTCCTTTAACAGTCAATCTTAATACAGATAAAAATGATCCTATACAAAAAGATTAGAACAGACTCTGAAATAATCCAGAACACTGTACATAAGAAGTGAATAATGCGCTGTCTCCCAATCTGTTCTGTCTCAACAAAAAATGTATGTTTAATCATATCATGTCTTTACACACACACACACACACACAAAACCCGTTGCTGTCAAGTCGATTCCAACTTACAGTGACCCTACAGGACAGGGTAGAACCATAGAGCTCCCAAAGAGCGCCTGGTGGACTTGAACTGCCGACCTTTTGGTTAGCAGCCGTAACTCTTAACCACTATGCCACCAGGATTTCCCTTTATACGTAAGACCCCTGAAATACCCTGTTCTTTACAGCTCTTCAGCCTTCATTAAGACAAATCAATATTTTCTCCGAGAAAATGTATCATCATCAAATTAGATGGAGAGCATAAATAAAATGCAACACATTTAAGAAATCTGGAAAATATCTAGTTGAAGGCCTCAAAATAAACCAAACTTTAAAAAACTGAATAGAAAGAACTGAATAGGCCATTAAATAACAGAAATAACAAGTTAATTAAAACCACAATTGAATCCTGAAAAAACACTACCACTAACTGGACATTCGATTTCATAATACAAAGTTGATAATAGCTAAGCAGAGGTAATAATCTAGCGAAGCCCATTTTGTGAAACATTTAACTCAATGCTTTAGTGTCATCTACCTCCAGCTCCAACTATTAACCACCCAGGGAACATGCTGAATGGCTCTCAATACTAGCAATGAAAACAAGTGAAGACATTATCAGTCATTAATTAATTAAAATATACTTAAATAAGACCTGCTACTCCCTAGAACTAGGATGACTGTACATCTTAATGTGCTTACAGACAGTATGAATTTTTACCTGTGGCTAATTATTAATAGCACATCCTTTTATTCTAAAATAAAAGGGTTCCTGGGTTTCCTAGGTTACCCTATGACCCAAATCAGAGAGCTATTTCCCAAAAAGAAGCCCACACTGTAATAATGGTTTACATAAATAAATTCAGTTATTTCATCACCAAAAAAAAATGACTGTTTTAAGCTATAAAAATAAAAACATAGACCCAAACTACTATACTTCTAAAGCTCACTCCCTTCTTACCCTACAAGATGACCACAAAACTTCATTTTCTTATTTATATATTCAGTATCAAGGTCCTAAAAAGCATAAAGAAATCAACAAAATAATAACATAACCTTTGCCTACTGTTGTCAGAACTGTGTAAATGCCCAAGAACCAACAGCATACCTAAAAAGATCAAGATCCTCTAACAGCCGTCGAGTTGATTCCGACTCATAGCGACCCTACAGGACAGAGAACTGCCCCATAGCGTTTCCAAGGAGCGCCTGGTGGATTCGAACTGACAACCTTTTGTTTAGCAGTTGTAGCTCTTAACCACTACATCACCAGGGTCTCCAGGTGGGACATGCCGTACTTAAACAAATGCTTTTAGGGGGGAGCTGCAGGGACAGTAGTGAAGGACTGGGGTGGGGCGGTTAACTTAAGAAACACTAGATCAACATCTCAACATCACAAAGTTTAAGACCTGCTATCTACACCATCTTTAAGAAAGTACCAACTGTGATACCTATTGTGGTATCTGCTTTGGATAGGAATCAAATTTTTCTAAGTTGATTAACTAAAGATCATAAATTCTTATGACCAACTCTTTAAAGCAAATGGACAAGGGACTACTAACTAAACATGGACTTCTCTACTGCTCCAAACACTAACCAAGGCTGAATACAAAGTACATATACCATCCAGAGGGAGGTGTGTATTAAATCTTAAACTGTCACCAGCAACTCAGTTAATAGCTGAAACTGAATTGTGCTTAAGTCAACATACTTTTTAACAACATACTAATTAATGAACTGAAAAAGAATAAAGAGTCAAAAGACCTCAAGGAATTCACTATACTGCAATAAAAATTAGAAACTTTTTAAAATCTACATTACCAACATAGTTTCCATTATTTTTATTAATCTTGCACATTTAGAAATGTGTTTTCCTTAAATAAGAGAGTGTCATCTTTAATCAATTTCTATAAGTCAGGATTCACCATCATAAAGCACTTTATCAATTTATCTGAAGTAAACTGACAAACTATTACCTAGGTATCACACTACCCAGTAATGCCCTAATTTCCAAAGAAGTTTCATACTAAACCCAAGATATACATACCAAAAGAGGATGTTAAGTAATTTCATCTATGAATGCTAGAAAGAAACCACTATTACAGACACTACAACTTGGATTAGTTTTCTTGGTTCGAAGGTTTAGCGTCATGGTTTCATGGGTCTAGCCAGTCAACTGGCTGGCATAAAGTTATGTTTAGAGTTTTTGTTCAACCTCCTAGTTCAGTGAGTAGTGCCTGGGGTCTTAAAACCTTGGCAGCGGCCACTCAAGATATAACAATTGGTCTCTATTCACCTGGAACAGCAGAGAGGAAGGAGACCCTGGAATCAGAGAAAAAAATGAACTGCAAGTTTAACTGCCTCCATGACCTACTACCTCCTCTACCAGGAGACCAGAAGAAATGCATGGCCCAGCTATAGTTACTGAACATTTTGATCAAGGATCCCAAAGATAAATCCTGATCAAAAGGAGGAAAATCAGGAAACAGAACTTCAAATTCACATGGAAATCACTTACTGGATCCACTGAGAGACTGAGGGGACCCCTGAATCTACTGCCTGGAAATAATCTTTAAACCCTGAAGCCAAAGTTAAACTAAACAACAGTTTATCTCACTTAACAAAGAACATCCGCTTTGGGCACTGGGCTCTTATAAGATTATCTACATGAGTGTAAACTGAAAACGGTTCATCTAAAGCACAGATGAGACCTTTAAGGGGCACAGTCTAAATTAATGGTGATATAACAATACGGTTCGAGGCAGAGAGAATGGTGAGACAATCTAAAATACATAACCGATGTTATGGAACTGCACATGTAGAAACTGTGAGCGGATGTATGTTTGGTTGTATATAATATTGCTACACCAAAAAAAAAAAAAAAACTGATTTTTAAGCAGTTTTATCAGCTTCATCTGTAAATCATACTGAACTGGAAATGGCCAAACAGATTCATCAACAGGGTCTTACTGCCACATGAAGGAAGTATTATGGAAGAGATGTTTCATATGTATTTTTATATAGATATAAAAAGCTTATCCTTGTTATAATAAAAAAAAAAATTTTTGATATATGTTTTGTTCCATAATAAAGGCTTCAGATTTGCCACTTTAAGGTTTCCTATCTTTCATAAAGGATGTGATACAACATTAAATTGATGACAGAAAGTCACATAATCAACTAAACCCAGGTGGAATTGGGTCTGTTGTCAGGCTGCACTGAATTTAACACACTTCTCAGAAACTAACATTTCTTGTAGAATCTGCAGGTTAATAGCACCACAAGAATGAGTTTAGGCAGAAATGGTCAATGCCTCCAAAAGTGTATTTTACAGAACAACAGATATTCCATGAGAAGCTAATGGTGTTACATTAAATAAAAAAAAAAATACTGAGTCAAAAACATGTCTTCCCAGTCTTCTTTACTGTAGGCTCTCTTTACTACAGGTCAAACATGCCACATGAGACATGGTATTGCAGTATTTTTCAAAACTCATTTGACCACAGAACTACTCTAATGTAACACAGTTTGGGAAATACTGCCTTACAAAAACACAGCTGTGTATTAACCCCCTCTTTTTAACATACACATTAATCAATTAATGCCACCGCTAGGCTGTCTGGGGTAGTGGATAAGGGCTCGGCTGCTAACCAAAAAGCAGGCAGTTGGAATCCACCAGGTGCTCCCTGGAAACCCTATGGAGCAGTTCTACTCTGTCCTATAAGGTCGCTATGAGTCAGAATCCACTTTTGGTTTGGTTCTAGGCTGTGTGTACTGCAGATGTAGACAGATTTCTGCACAGTTGAATTACATAAATTTGAAATGTTGATATACTGAAATATTAAAAAGTCTCACTTTATATCCAAAACTTGAAATGTGAATTCCAAACACTTAAAAATATCCATCAAGAAGCAAAACTGTAAAGCTAGTGAGCCATGTGAACCAAAACCAAGTTTATCATATTGCTATACGGCAACAACTCTTCAGCTGGTTCAGAGGCATCTGCCCGTCCTTGTCAGGACCACTGCTGGATTTTAAAATTTTAAATTAGCCAAGATCTTCAAGAACATATCTCAGCCATAAAATGCAATCACTACTACAAGAAATAAAAGAATGAGCATCATCCTTTGTGCTGCTGACAGGATTTTATCAATAAAATTTTACCATCTGAAGAAATGCCTTCAAATGATAATTGGACCTCAATGGTAATCTTGGCCAAAAGAATGGTTTGATAAGAATTCTGACACAATTAAAAATCACTGTCTTGTCCCAGTGCCCAGACTGTGGTCTTGAAATACCATCTCCCACTGAAAAAAGCCACAGCTTCTTGAAGAAATGGCTGATTCCAGGTCTGGGCCTAGAAAAAATCTTACCATACTAGGCTACAAGAAAGTTACCAAAGACTACTAGGGTAAAAAAAAACCTCAGGAACCAACCTGTAACTAAGGGTCAAAAGACTCATGCATTTTTCCTGACTTTATAAGCTCTATCACTGAATAAACAAATATTAGATGAGGGAAAGTTTCTCTTTATGCAAGTACTCTAGCTAATAAACAGAACATTACCATCATGCAGCCTAAAATGAATTAAATGGAGCTGGATCAGATGTTCTCAATCTCAGCACTACTGACATTCTGAGCCTGATAACTGCTGTGGAGAGCTGCCCTGTGCACTGCAGAATGTTTCAGAGCATCCCAGGCCTCTACCAACTAGATATCAGTAGCGCTCCCACACGCCCACGCCCACGCCCACCCCCACAGCTATTACTACTGAAAGTGTCTCCAGACACTGCCAATGTCTCCCAGGGGACAAAATCAACGCTGGCTGAGAACTGTTCATCTAGACATTGTGCATCAATGACTTCTAACTTCACCCTCCCCAAAAAAAGACACGTGTTTCCTCGAGAGAATACATCACCACCTATGAAGCAGTCTTGCCCCCCCCCCCCCAAAAACAAATCTAAATTGAATCAAGCCTCTACGTCCAACTGCCAATTTAGGAAGAAAATACCAAGGACACAGGAAAAGTTAAATACATCAAAAGGAGTCAATCAGCAAAATCTAAACCACAGGAAAGTCTATACAACAAGCTCAGTTTCTTTACTAAATAATTTGCAAAAGAGAGAGAAGGAACCTAGAGATGAAGAGACTTAAGAAACAGATTAACCAATGCTGACTTTATTTTGATCTTGTTTCAAACCAACTGCAAAAAAAATTTTAAATGACATTTGTGAGACATTTAGAAATTTGAATGTTGCCTGGATCATTTGGTATTGATTATTTATTAAATTTTAAAGGTATAATAATGGTATTGTGGTTACTATTACTTATTTCCTTTTCCATCTCCTTTTTTTAAGACATTATCTTTGACAAATACATACTGAAATAGTTACAGATGAAATTATATGATATCTTGGATTTGTCTTAAAATAATATGTGAGATGGAAAGTGGTGGGGTTTAAGTGAAATAAGATTACCCATAAGCTGATAACTGTTAAAGCTGGTGACAGGTTCACAGGGATTCATTCCTGTCTACTTTTCTACGTGCTTAAAATTTTCCAAAATAGAACATTTAAAAAAAAAAAAAAATCATTAGCAGATACTACCTACGATTTAATTGGAATATCAACTATACCAAAAGTCCAAGTGGTTTAATTAGGAGGTACATTTTGCAGCTAGCTCATCCAGGCTCAGAATCAGATACTCTCTGGAGCACTTTGAAGTTACTGACCAGCCTTTGCTTTACTACCAGGACCTGCTCTGAAAAGGTTCCAGACCCAAACTATTTGTGCTCCATCATGTGGGAACTCTGTGGGAACTCCATTCAAGCACTAAAGCAGATCTAAAACTGCTCTCTCAGGCTACTCTGGGCTGTACCTGTACGTACATATACAGCAGGTATGCCTGCTCTTCTCCACGAGGGTGTAAAATGGCTAGGCTCAACCGTCACAGCCATATCATTCCAGCCTTTCTCAGACTTTAATCTCAAAGTGTTTGCTATCTATAACATAACAGCTGCCCAGATGAAAGAGTCAGATCTAGCTATGTTTATTAAATGACTGTAAAAAATGCCATAAAATTTTAAGTGAGAAAACATCCAAATTATTTAAAAAAAAAAAAAAAAAAAAGTCAACCTGACAACATGCTGTTATGTTTTCTTGGTTCCAGTAAGAGTTGTGCAACCTACCTGCCTCCCAGCACCTTAGGCAAAAGGGAAAGTAAAATAGAAATGGGAAACATAAACATGCAATCTAATCCTCACTTTGCAGTAAGAATATACACATGTATGTGTTCCCCAATGGCATATGTAGTGTAGGTTTTTGTTTTGGGCAAATTTCTCAGATTCTCTTTCTAAAAAGCATAAAATATTCAATAAATAATTTGGTCAACAGCTAATAACCATTCAGGAACTATGCCATTTCAGCTTACCCTGAAAGAGTAACACAGTAATTGAGCCCATATAGTAATCTGCAAGTTTACTTTTCAATAGGGCAAATGGCCTCTATATCAAACCAACAGTCATGTCAGAGCATAACCAAACTGTGTGCCAAACAATTTTATTTATCCATATTATCACATACATTAAGTTACCAAAATGACACTTACCTCTCCAGTCCTTCCTACAAACCACAAGAAAAGAAGTATTCAAATTTGCATTCCTGAAGGGTAGCAGGGAAAGTGACCACAACCCATTCTATACATTCATAAGCTTACTGTATTTTTAAACTACACACATATCCATCAGCAACCCCCACCCAATTTTATACGCCTCATGCTAATTAATAAGCAATGTAAAGATTATTTACTAGTGAATAAAATCAATAGATTTTGACCAAAAACAAAATTGAGCAAAATACTTGGAAGAGTCAGACCTGGAATAAACTCCTTGTCCATGTAAATTAACTCCTTTATCCCCAAACTGCTCATATATGGTTGTCAAAAAGCAGTTTATATCTCTTATTTAATTATATTTACATGTACGTTTCATTCCAAAAAAACTTTAAGTGGTTTTAGTAGTAAAAATTTGACAGAATTAAGATTCTTTCTCCAACATGAAGCTTGTACCTAAAAGTGAATATTTCTTTCTTCTTAAACAAAATGTTCTAAAATGAAAAAAGTGTACCAATTTTTTTTTTTAAACTTAAGTCAAATAAACACCGAGTCTTATAAGGTAGAACAGTCATATCACAGATTCTCCAAGGCCAAAAAACAGGAACAAAACTAATTTCAAACTAAGGCAGAGCTTAACAGCTTCCATTTTCTTTATGTTCTTATATTTCCTACTTACCAACTTATCATTTTCATTGGGCATTTCAAATACACATCTCAATTTAGAATCCATTAATTCATCAGGTTTTGCCTCTTTCCACTAGAAACAAATGAAACCAAACGTGAGACACAGGAGGTATGATCGCGGCAAACAGGCTTCACCTCAAGGGACAACTAAAGGACTAGCAGCAGCTGCTGGGAGCAGCGGTGAGGAGTCCATGGCTCCAGCAGGACTCACTGCTGCACTCTGCGTTCATCACAATACTAAGTATTAATACTAAAAAGAGCTACTAACATCATCTGTTAAAATCATACTAGCATTTCTAGAGATTACAGGACTTTCTTCGTAGTAGTGGCATTTCTAAGCTATTTTTAAGAAACGTCATTTCAAAATTATTAGGTTTGTCTACTGAGAGGTGAACAAAACGCAGTTTAAAAATAAATTTATTTCCCCAAATCAATTCCGTCCAACCTCTACACTTACCACAGCTTCCATATCTGAAGTGTTTGGTGGAGCAAAAATTGTCTGTACCATAAACTTATGTTTACTCTTCTCATTTGGATCATAGTCAAAAGGCTGTAGCATTACTAAACAAGAAAAAAGAACACATTACGTTGTCTTCTGTGTTTGTTTGCTTCTTATCATTCCTATTACCTCCTTCACGACATGCAAATTTAGGGAAAAAAAAACCAGGAAAGGTTTCAAGAAACCAAACACTGGATTATTTACATTAAGACTCCAGAATTAACTTTATGATTCCAGTTATTTTTAAATTGTTCACCTCTGCTCTAAGTCTTAAACAACCTGGTTAGTTTGGGAAAAATTTCAAAACTTCACAAAAATTAATTATCATAATGCCTATAAACTCAGATTAAATCTTGTTTAAGTTATTTATTAAAATTAGCTATAATATCAATTTAGGTTTCATTTTTGTATTTAGTAATAATATCTAAAAGTAGACAACTGAAGTATTTAAAGGAGAAATATTGCTAACTTAAAAACTGTCATTTATTAATGCTTTAATATATTAATTTTTCTAAAATGAATGTTAAATAAAGACCTATTCAAGAAGAGTATCAATTTGTTTAAATCTGATTATAAAAACAAGTACAGAAGAAAAACACGTAGCTTTATAAATTCTGGATTAGAGTCCCAACAATTAGATCAACGTTTTTTTTCTAAGCATTTATGATTTTCAGTAGATTTTTAGAGGCTCCATCTGGTTATAAGTAACACTAAATTTATGTAATGTAATAAATTCAATATAAGAGACAATAAAGAGTTACACAAAATATTGTATTGTGGAACTTTTTCCTGATAATATTTAGATTATTTCTAAGACATATATATGATGTATATTTATCATTATATATTTCTAAGACAAATGCAATTAAGAACGTGTAAGAAATATCAATTGCATAAGAAAACCTTATGTATGACTGAGAAGTCCATTAACTCCCAAAATGGTTACAAAATGTTTTTCAAGGGGGCCAAATATATAGGGGCACAAAATGCACAGGATAAATGTCACAGACTCAAGATAAAACCCAATAAAATTCCATTAACAACCTTCACTGAGCAATCACTGTAGGCTAATCAATATTTACCAAAAATTTGAGGATAAAATGAAAACTTAAAACACAGTTATAGCTTTATGACAGTTACACTCTATTAAGGTTACAGGCCATATAACATGAAAGGCAACTCTTAAAACATGTATAAATACGTATTAAAAGGGAGAGAAGAAAAAAGAAATGAACATGTAATACAGAGAGTTCACCAGGAAAAGGTAGCTAGAGAAAGCATAGCTCGAGTGAATCCTTGTATGTAAAGGCAGTACACTAAATCGGAGGGCAGGCTGTGCAATTAGTTACAGGTTTGTTTGAAGTTTTTAACAAGTCAGTGCTCAGTACAAGGGGTTTATGTGAGAGAGAGTGCTTATAAAAGTATAAAGTTTCTTAAGAAATATTAATACAGTAAAAGTTCAGCAATCCAGAACCCTCAAAGAAATCTACATAGTTTTATGAATTCCTAGGTTTATAACTTCACCAAAAGCTGTTTTTAATCATGTAGATAGAAATAATTCTATCTTCCTCCAATGTTGCTAAAGGCTTAAAGATACAGAGAGTAACATCTTATTTTCCATTCATTTTCCCCAGGAACTGCTGAAATAGACTAAGGTACCAACTTAACAATTATGAAGCATTCCCTGCAAGTCCTCTGGGACTCACTAAAAACATCTCTTCCAGGGCCACCCAGCTCTCAGATTTCAGCTGTACCTACTTAGGGAGGAGTCATCATCGCCAAGAACTCTAAGGTCTGTCTTTGACTGCCTTGCAGTCAGGTTCCACTTTTAAATACGCTCAGCAGGCTGCTCTAGTCTCTCACTCTTTGCATAATTTGCCATTTTTAATCTGCTGTGAGCTTGACAACCAGAAAACCGATACAGAATTAATACAGTAGCTTAGGTGCTCTTATCAAGATCACCCAGGAAGGTCTGGTTTTTGTTTTTATTTTTTTTAACATACACATACATGTCCAGACCATGCCCCCAGAGATTCTGATCTGGGAGAGGTCCATGTATGTTCATGCTCCCCCTGTTACCAGGACACACAGAGGGAAATGAGAACTACTGATACAAAGAGTAAATGGTCTCTGTGTGAGATACACTTTCTCATACTTGTTTCCTGTTTCTCAGCTATGTCAGATGATATAATTAAAAGAGTACTGTCTTGGGCTGTACGGGAAGCAAAAACCATTTATAACATTAACTATGGCACTAGCACAGACTCTACAGCAGGAGTAAGCAAGCCATATATGGGAGGAACAAAGAATACCTCTTCAACTATAAGTAAACAAATAAGGGAGTAATAAAAATAAAGTTTTCAAGTGCATAACACTGTTGACATTTACAATCAATGAAAAGCAGAAAGATGCATCTGATTTGATACAATAGCCAATAAAGAGGTATTGTGTACTTTTAAGCAAAAGAACTGGAAGAACACTTCTATAGCTACCTGTGACACATAATAAGCTGGAGATCTAAATGAGATCAGTCATAAAAACATGGTGTAATATTTCAAAGACAAAATAATAAGGGCAGAACCTGTGGTACTAGGCTACACAAAAAATAGATGTAAAAATTTTTAACTGATAATTACTTATAAATTGACCGTACTCCCCATAAGGATACGAGATGAGGGTGAGAAATTTTCTGCCAGTTTGCGTTCAGTAAGATAACACGAGGACATCACTAAAGGCAAAGCCAGAATAACTAAAAATGATTTAATTGCCTCCACATTAAACCCTATTAATTAAACAAAATCACAAAATGTCAAAATTCAAAACTCAGAACATGATTTGCTACCTGAAACAGTCACAGTCAACCCTGGATCAATAATTCCACTGTTGGGCCTCACACAGTACCGACGAGGAGCTGTAGTCTTCACTTTGAAACATACTTTTCTATCCGATGGATTTCTCAATTTAAGATTTGTAGTGACTACATCTGTGAAGGGGCCTGTAAGGTTTAAAAATTAAAAAGAAATTTAACTGTACTCACAATTTTAAAATAACAGAATTCAAAACTGAATGTATATAATCCCAATTTCATTTACAGTATGTATTTAAGTGTATATGCATAAATATACCAAAGGTTAACACTGCTTTTCTCATTACAAATGAGTATTTTCTTCTTCATTCTTTACCGTATTTTACAAAATTTATACAGTGAACATGTATTACTTCTAACCAAAAAAGGGCTTTTTAAAAGTTTCAATCTATGAAATAAATTTACAGTTGTATCATTACAGTATGCTTCTTCTACATTACTGAAAATATGGGGATTTTCCAGTGGTCTGCAAACCAGTGCCAATCTTCAAGTTCATGTTACTAGGCAAACAGCAAAAACCTCTAATGTGAAGACACTATACCCAATGATAACAGTGCTCCTGCTTCACCCCACCCAGGTCTGATTCAATCATTTATTCATTCAAATATTTGTTAAGTGTTTATTACTGCACTGTGCCACATGTCCCAGATGCAAAGTTTTTAAGCTTTGGTTCTGCATCCAAACAATAAAACTGCAAAGCAAAGAAGCTGAAAAGACGATACAGTCCTGCCTAAATTAAATAAGTACTAAACCAGCATATTTGTTTTTTTTTTCTAAAGGAAGAATTACAGTAATTTTGCTCTTGGCTGAAGAAAAACCTAGACAGGTTCTGCAGATTAAAACAACAAAATGAATTTATCTGTTAATTTGGAGACACGAGGAACTGCAAACGTGTCAATGACTGAGAAACAATAATCATATACTTCTAACTACTGCAAAAGCAATTTTAAATGGTTCTAAAAACAATTAGCTTTAAATTACATTTTTTTTAAAAGCCAGAAGGCTGAAATCACAGACAACTATTATGAAGGCAATCTATAAAATACCTTTTCTTAAACAAGAACAACCATGTCTTTCAAAACTTTAAACTATTTACATCATACAAGCTCAGACTGAGAAAATTCTCCAATTGTTGTTAGGTGTCGGCAAGTCAGTTCCGACTCATAGCAACCCTACGTACAACAGAAGGAAAATGCTGCCCAGTCCTGCACCATCCTCACAATCACTGCTATGTTTGAGCCCATTGTTGCAGCCACAATCCAACTATCAATCCCAGATAAAGTTTTACCCTATTTTATTGAATACTGGAAAATTAACTGAGACAAAACCTTGGAGGGGAACAAAAAATATAGTCAAAGAGGTTTTAGAAGAATGGAGGAGATGAAATCAGATCTGCCTAATGTAGCAACTGGAAGAAAAGAGATTTGTCTACAGACTTCACAAAGGCAAGGCAATTAAAATATACTTATTTCAAGTCCTAAGAAGTGAAATAATTTTATCCTATGCTTAAAAGTTTGTGAGTTGTAAAATAATTTCTAAGAAATAAAGATGAGAAACCAGGATGAGAGGGAGAAGACAAAAGATAAGGGAAAATTACCAGAATGCATGTGAAGGCAGAGCATCAGTTACAGGAAAGACAGCATTTTAGTGTAAACTAACCATCTAAGACAACAGGCATACATGGGTTTAAAATACATATATAAAGTATACTCTTTTGAACAGCTTGTTTTAACTATACAGTCAAGTTAATCATCCAATCTCTTAAACCCTTTGCTGCTTCAACTGCTTACATTTTTTGACAAGCTGCTAATTAACTCCACCATATAAATGGCATCTGAGAATAAAGGAGAAAATTCAAATCTGTCCATTTTGCTACATGAATCACAAAATGGTTGGAGAAGCATCTTAAACTTAACTTTGATAAAACTAGGAGTCTTAAAGACAAAGATTCCATTTTTTAACATTCTCAAAGCCCATGAATTACCAGACATAACTGAATGTGTAAATTTTATAGGACTATTTCAACTAGCACTTTAACATTAGTAGCAACCATGGATTAAAACAAAAATTCAATTTCTTCCTCAAACATGACAAAACATTTCAGAAAATTTTAATTCTGAACTATCCTACATTTTTATAACACAAGTTTTTTTTTTAAATTCTCCTCAATTTTAGAGGAAAGCATCAATTATCCATTTAAAGTAAAATAACTGATTTTTTCAAAACTGACTTTTAATAAAATGACCACATATCAATTTTCACCGATAAACTCCACAAGAATTGTATGAATTCTGAAACAGTATTTAAATTTTATGATACAGCCCAGCAGAGCTTATAAATCTCCAGTATATTGTGGTCTTTCTAGACATAACAATGCAAACTATCTGAAGATGAAGATACTATGCCAAAAGAAAAAATCTACCAATTAAAACAAATTTCTTAACAGACATGTTAACCTTATGATTAAAATGTTAAAGTTACCTATAATAAACCCACCTAACAAATGAATTTGAGATTTTCTGCTCCACTGTGTCCCTCTAACCAAGCCTCTCAATGAGAGTTGCTCACAGCAGAGAGTTCACAGAGTCTAAGCCCATTTTCCTGGTTAAAATGGAAAATTAGCAAGTACTGGTGACCATTAGCATAAGAACAACCAGATTCAATAGCTAAAAGAGGTCTTGGGAAGAAACATCTGGTCCACTTTCGTGGGTCACAGAACCGTTTGAGAATCTGATGGAAGCTATATCCTAACCCCAGAAAAACACACATAGGTACATAATCACAAAAATTTTATATTCAATTTTTTAGTGGGGTATGGGTGAAGCAGGGAAGCTGGGGGGAAGGTTGTATTATGAACTCCCTGAAGCTGCTGGTTAAAAAGACCTGATAAAATCTACCTTTACAGATCCTCAAAACAGATGAAAAAAGAAGTCATGCAAGTTTATTAAAAGGGCTATAAACACAATACTAAATAATCCCAGGGTGATAGTGCCCTTTACAGGGTGTTTTTGTTGGACACGATGACTAGGTGGTGGTACTACTGGGGGAGAAAAGGGGGTAATGCCAGGGCAAAGCCATACAATTTACACCTCCATCCTGGCACATTTTCAAACTCCCTTCCAGAAATTTATATTGGTGAAAAATCTCTTAATACTTATTTGAGCCTGGTACCTAGCTTCATTATACACTTAAACACAATTTTGCATAGTTTAAATACACAACGAATTTTGCTCTTTTGTTTAAAACTTTAAAAGATGAGTTTACCATTTCAGAAAATTATCCTACCAACACAGCACTGCCACTCCTGATACCTGAATCACCAACACAACACATACCTAGCAATCAGCAGGCATTTGTAGGTGCCACATTCACATGATTCTATCTATATACAAATTCTTATTTTGCCCTCACTTCAAAATGTTAAAGAAAAACTGTCAACAATATTCAGATAACTCTTGTCTTACTTCTTTTAAATCCAAACATATTATAAGTAGATCCAAGTATCTGACTACTTCATTATGTCTTCTTGAGTAGTCACGCCCAAATATTCACATATTAAAATGCCTATTTCATTAGGAATTTGTTTCCTTTTTATTTCTCCTTTAAAAACTATTGCATTACACTAACAATCTCTTCCTGCCATACTAATTGAAAGTTCATCCTTCATAATCTTAGATGGTAAAACTATTAAGAAAAACAAGTGGTTACCATAGAAGTCAGTAGTGGTTGGTTTTGCGGGGAAGGAGGAGGTAGTAACCGGGAGAGGACACAAGGAGGGTTTCTGAGCTGCTGGCAAAGTTCTATTTCTTTTACTGAGTGGTAATTACAGGGGTATTTTTAATACTTTTTTTGAACTGAACACATTTTTCCTTTATTGCAAAACAACAGAAGTTAAAAAAAAAGAAAGAAAAAAAGCTGATCCTTGATGTAATTTAAAAAACTGAAAAACACAAGGAAAAGTAGTTTTGATGAGAAAACAAACATCTGAAGCAATTTGGTAGGAAATACTCATGTTTTGAGTACCTCTAAAACGTAATCCCCCATGAATGAGGAAAATCCTTACATCTGCCCAATACAAACGCTTAGTTTAACATTTAGAAAACAATTATTAAGATACTCCATTTTAACATTATCTGATAGTGAAGTATAATATTCACCAATCACAGGCACTGGCAAGCATTAATACATACTTCATATGTCAGTGATGAAACTTCACTGTTTACATGTATTAACATTTTACATAAAGCAAGAAAAGAAAATCCCACACAATACAGGCCACATTTACTTTCACTCTTTTATTGGGGGGAAAAAACACCTACAATCAAAATAACTCTTAAATACATGGCTTCTCCTTTAGTCTCCTCTTAAACAGCTGTAACATTTCCTGCCACTAAGTATTCTATCCTAACTCCACTGCAACTGTCACTGCCAGTAAACCAAAATCCTATTTCCCAGCCCCAAATTCTTACAACCAGACAGAAATCTAACATACAAACGTGGCCCCTGTGTAAACAAGCTTGGGTAGGCGTGGGCAGAATGGGGGGTGAGGGAAGCTCATGGTTTAGGGGACACTGAGCTTCTGTTGAGGGTGATGGAAATTTTTGGAGGTGAACAGTGGTGATAGGTGCACAATGTTATCAACACAATGTCACCAAATTGTACATATAAAGAATACTGAGATGGCAAATGTTATGTTACATACCAATTTACCAGAATGAAAGAGAAAACATTTGGGCATAACTATGTGACATTATGATTGATTTTACTTACTGCCTTATTTAAAGATCTTTTACCCTATAGTAAAGATGGGAGACAACATTCAATCCTAAACTATCACAACCTTTTTTTGACATTTTGTACATATCCACCTTAAATATTTTAGGAAGGAGCCTCGGTGGTGCAATGGTTAACCGCTCAACTGCGAACAGGTTGGCGGTTTGAACCCACCCAGTGGCTCCACAGAAGAAAGACCTGGCGATTTGCTCCCATAAAAATTACAGCCTAGAAAGCCCTACAGGGTAGTTCTATAGTCACATAGGGTTACTGAGCAGAAATCGACTCTACGGCACCTACCAACAACAACAAACATTTTAGGAATATTTTTAAGGCATTTTGATGCATACACTAAAAAACTTGGAACCTGAGATTTCAAAAATGCTGGAAATGTTTAGGACAGGTGACCCAGAAGCAGCCCCCAGTGAAACTGGCTTGTCTCCTTTGCCCAAAAATGTTTTCCCAGCATGAAATGCCCTTTATACGCATGCTATATATCTAAAATTCTAACTTCAGAGGAGTGATTTTCTTCTAAATAATAAGACATTTAGTCTCCAAACTCCGTAAAAGGAACCCGCTAAAGCTAAAAACAGCTAAAAGTGGAACCACTGACCTAAAAAAAAAAAAAAAAAAAATTAATGGTTATCATCCATCCATGTTTTTATGTGAATCACTGATAATGTTTTCTTGAAATGCAAAGCTGAGTTCAGTTGCAAAGTTTAATTAAGGATAAGCAGTAGTAACAGCAGGGAGCATTTCAGTGATAGAAAAGGCCTCAGAAATTATAAATAATCAGGCAAAGTAGAGGGGGTGAGGGATCAGAAAAATTCGTGAGCATTAATTCATGAACTCTGTGACACCTATTTAGGCTAGCTACTGAGATGAGCTGGGAGACAATTCTCCCTGGGTCTCCAGCATTTCCACACATTTTGTGAACAGAGCCACTGGCCTGCTTTTATGACAGACTATCTTTTCAAGGATGTATTAAATGGTGAACAGCCTTGGAAGATAATGTCTCCATCCCAAGGAAAGGGCAAGTTTATTTACTGTCCAGTATAATAAACATATAGAGTCCTGGTGGCGCAGTGGTTAAGAGCTAGGCTGCTAACCAAAAGGTTGGCTGTTCGAATCCACCAGCTGCTCCCTGGAAACCCTATGGGGCAGTTCTGTTCTGTTCTGTAGGGTCACTATGAGTCAGACTTGACAGCAACAGGTTTGGTTTTGGTTTATAATAAAGATAAGGGTTCTCTCCAGGAACAAAGGTCTGGCAGGTTTCAATGCAGTCATTATAAAATACAAGCAGTCCCCAACTTATGACATATTCCAGTTACAATGAACGGCACCTATGACTTTTTTTTTTTTTTAATCTTATCGTTAGTGATAAGATATAAACATATCTTATCTACATATAATGTTGCACCACATAATTTGCTGATGTTATTATTCTCGTGCCAACTGCTAAAGACAAATACAGATCGGCTTTATAAAGATAAAGATACTGATAATAAAAGACAATAATAATGAAAATTTTTTTAAAAATGAGGCATTCGACTTACATCAGAATAGACTCACGGCAGAGTCATCAGGAACAGAATCCTGTCATATATATCAAGGACTACCTGTATTCAGGTTCCCTAAGCTCAACATTCTTCCCCGCTACATGTACAGCATCCACCTGAACTACTCTGTGTTGCCCCCACGGAACTTCAGAGGTCAAGGGAAAACAACACCAATATGAAGTTCATGCTGCTTGCAGTGCTCTGAATAATAAAGTCCTTTGTCTCTAACCCAGGAGTCTCATGTCTTCTTCCAGTACCCACAACATTGTAAAAACCAAAACCTGCTGCCATCAAATAAATTCTGACTCACAGCAACCCTCAAAGACAGAGTAGAACTGCCCCACAGAGTTTCCAAGGAGTGGCTGGTGGATTCAAATTGCCAACCTTCTGGTTAGCAGTGGTAGCTCTTAACCACTGTGCCACAAGGGCTCCCATAAAACTGTAGCAGGCTAAAATTTCAAACCCTTCACAGTTCTTGACAGGTCATTCTGAGTTCTTGGCTACGAAGTGCAGGGTGAGTGACCTCTTGATGAGTAACAGCAGAGAGTGCAATGAGCCGAAGAATAAATATGTGACCGACAAGAACATGGCTGAATACACAGTTCACATGGCACATAATCTATACCTCTTACCATAGCACTTTTTACTTTCTATTAATTATTATTTACACATGTCTTAGTTCACCCAACTAGACTCTAAGCTCCTTGAGAAGAAATATTCAACTTATCCATGAATGAACAGGGGTAATTAACACAGCCCTTAAGTCACAGCAGCTCCTCTATATTTGTATTGAAGTATGGTTGAATGGTCACATGGATTTCATTAAATCAGCATGCAACAACAAAAAAATATCAGAAGCATACATGTTTTGCTTCAAATGCTATGACTCAAGGTCTTCATAAATCATTTATTCCAACCATCAAAGTTTTACTCCTTCAGCATACTTCCCCTTCTTTATTAAAGTAAAAAAGTAAAAATCCTAATGAGGAAAGCTAGATGCTCAGCTCCAGTATACCCTGTAGCTCTAGCAATGCAGATGACGACTACTTCAGTAAGTTTCCATAGGTTTCAGTAAATTAACATATGTACAACTGATTAAACAGTTTTCCAGTTACAAAAGGGTTATATTACTACATGTCACATTATACTAACTGAAAATAATCATGCATATGAAACACATACTGTATAGCATATAGGCTAATTACTAAGAATTTCCACAGTAACAGTGTTAGCAATAGGAGCAGTAAAAATAGCAATAACAGGTTTTTACAATAACAAGCATTTACTGGCCATGCACCATGTATGAAGAGCTTTGCATGAATTATGCATTTAATCTCAAAACAACCCCATAAGGTAGATACTTTTATTATTATCCCCATTTTACAGATAAGTCAACTCCGACTTGACTCAAAGAAATAAAATATCTACCCAAATGCATACAACTAAAAGGCAAGAGATAGCAGGCACTGGACTTCTGTTAAAGGTGGTGGAAAAATGTGGAAATAGATAGTGGTAATGGTTGTGCAACGTGATGAACGTAATCAATGTCACTGAATTGTACATGTAAAAAAATGCTGAAATGGCAAATGTTTTGTTATACGTACATACAGGCATACCTCAGAGACATCGTGGGTTCAGTTCCGCAATAAAGTGAGTATCACAATAAAGGGAGTCACACGTTTTGGTTTCCCAGTGCACACAAAAGTTATGTTTACACTATACCATAGCCTATTAAGTGTGCAACAGCATTATGTCTAAAAAACAATGTGTTGTGGTGGTGGTGGTGTGCCGTCAAGTTGATTCCGACTCATAGTAACACTACAGGACAGAGCAGAATGGCCCCATAGGGTTTCCAAGGAGCGGCTGGCAGATTCGAACTTCTGACCTTTATGGTTAGCATCTTGAGCTCTTAACCACTTCACCACCAGAGCTCCAAAAAACAATGTATATACCTTAATTAAAAAATACTTTATTGCTAACCATCATCCAAGACTTCATCTTTTTGCTGGTGGAGGGTCTTGCCTTGATGTTGATGGCTGCTGACTGACCCCGGTGGTGTTTGCTAAAGATTGGGGAGGTTGTGGCAATTTTTTAAAATAAGACAATGGAGCCCTGGTAGCACAGTGGTTAATAGCTCAGCTGCTAACCAAAAGGGTCAGCAGTTCAAATCTATCAGTTGCTCCTTGGAAATTCTATGGGCAGTTCTACTCATCCTATAGAGTCACTATGAGTCGGAATCAACTCGACGGCAACGAGTTTTTTAAGACAACAGTAAAGTTTGCCACATCGATTGTCTCTTCCTTTCACAAAAGACTTCTCTGCAGCATGTGCTGCTGTTTGATAGCATTTTACTCACAGTAGAACTTCTTTAAAAACTGAGTCAATCTTCTCAAACCCTGCCACTGTTTTATCAACTAAGTTTATGTAATATTCTAAATCCTCTGTTGTCATTTCACCAATGTTCACAGCATCTTCATTTCACTTCTTTGCTCATCCATAAAAAGCAACTCCACATCCATTAAAGTTTTATCATGAGATTGCAACAATTCAGTCACATCTTCAGGCTCAACTTCTAATTCTAGTTCTCCCGCTATTTCTACCATATCTGCAGTTACTTCCTCCACTGAAGTCTTGAACCCCTCAAAGTCATCCATGAGGGTTGGAATCAACTTCTTCCAAATTCCTGTTCATGTTGATACTTTGGCTTCCTACCATGAATCGTGAATGTTCTCAATGGCATCTAGAATGGTGAATCCTTTCCAGAAGGTTTTCAATCTGCTTTGCCCAGATTCATCAGAGGAATATTATCTATGGCAGCTACAGCCTTACAAAATGTATGTCTTAAACGGTAAGACTTGAAAGTCGAAATTACTCCTTGATCCACAGGCTGCAGAACGGATGCTGTGTTAGGAGGCGTGAAAACATTAATTTCCTTGTACATCTCCATCAGAGCTCTTGGGTGACCAGGTGCATTGTCAGTGAGCAGTAATGTTTTGAAAGGAACCTTATTTTCCTGAGCAGTAGGTCTCAACAGTGGGCTCAAGATATTCAGTAAACTATTACAAACAAATGCACTGTCATCCAGACTTTGCTGGTCCATTTATAGAGCACAGGGAGAATAGATTTAGCATAATTCTTAAGGGCGCTAGGATTTCTCTAATGGTAAATGAGCACTTGCTTCAACTTAAAAGTCACCAGCTGCGTCAGCCCCTAACAAGTGTCAGCCTGTCATCTGAAGCCAGGCACTAACTTCTCATCTCTCCACTGAAGTCCTAGACAGCATCTTCTTTCAACAGAAAGCACCTTCTTCATCTACACTGAAAATCTGTTGTTTGGTGTAGCCACCTTCATCAATTATCTTAGCTAGATCTTCTGGATAACTGCTGCAGCTTCTACACCAGCACTTGTTGCTTCACCTTGCATTTTTATGTTATGGAGACGGCTTCTTTCCTTAAACCTCATGAACCCACCTCTGCTAACTTCAAACTTTTCTTCTGCAGCTTCCTCACCTCTCTCAGTCTTCAGAGAATTGAAGAGAGGTAGGGCCTTGTTCTGGATTAGGCTCTGGCTGGAAGGAATGTTGTGGCTGGTTTGATCTTCTGTCCAGACTGCTTTCTCCATATCAGCATTAAGGCTGTTTCGATTTCTTATCATTCATGTGTTCACTGGAGTAGCAACTTTAGTTTCCTTCAAGAACTTTTCCTTTGCATTCACAACTTGGCTAACCGTTTGGCGCAAGAGGCCTAGATCTCGGCCTACTTCGGCTTCCACAAGACTTACTCATTTCTAGCTTTCGATTTAAAGTGAGAGATTTACAACTCTTCCTTTCACTTGAATACTTAGAGGCCATTGTAGAGTTATTAACTGGCCTAATTTCAATGTTGTCATGCCTCAGGGAATAGGCAGGCCCAAGGAGAGGGAGTGGAAGGGGGGCGGGGGGGGGGGAACAGCTGGTCGGTGGAACAGTCACAACACACACAACATTTATTAAGTTCACCACCATATACGGGTGCAGTTCATGGTGCACCAAAACAATTACCATAGTAGTATCAAAGATCACTGATCACAGATCACTGTAACAAATAGAATAATAATGAAAAAGTTTGCAAAACTGCAAAATGTGACAGAGACACGAAGTGAACGCATGCTGTTGGACAAATGGCGCCGACAGGGTTGTTCGACCCAGTGTTGCCACAAACCTTCAATCTGTAAAAACGCAGTCTATCTGTGAGGCGCAATAAAGCGAAGCGCAATAAAACAAGGTATGCCTGTACTTAACACAATAAAAAATGTATGTATGTATGAGTGTGTGTAGATATATACATATCCTGAACTTTTATAATTATTTCTATATGCATTTTATGCAAATTACCTAGTTACGTTTATTTCCTAATTCATAAAACATTCTTTCTAGGTAGCCACAGCATTAAAACATGAAAATGCAGTCAAATTAGTAATACGTGATAATATTTTAAAGGATATTGGACCTCCCCTAGTCCCACAGATTAACACTGAACATTTCCTGAAATAAGTGCCAATACTGAGAAACATTTAAAACATTTTATATCCAAGAAAGCCCTAAAACATTTCATTACAATTTTTTAAAATTAAGACGCCTCAATTTATCTATCTTCTCTATACATTTTGTTCAAACACATTAAAATCTCAGACTTGAATATAAGCTCCATGAAGACTGGGTCTTTGTTCTGTTCACAGCTGTATACTTAGCAACTAGAATAATGCCTGGCATAGCAGATACTGAATAATGTTGTACAAGTTATCGTTGTACAAATAAACACAGGACCACTTTCTGGAAAAAGAAAATGAGTCTCAGTCCCACTCAAGATTTAGCTATTATAGTGCTAAATATATCACCATTATAAGTACATTTTTCTAACAGTTACGAAAGTATGGATCCTGAGATTAACGCAAAATTTAGACTTTGTTATTAAGCCTCTGTTTAAAAAAAAACTTTAATTACTTACTCTGCTTCACTGTTGCTGCTTGTCTATTTTATATAATCAATAATTTCAGAACGTAACATGAAAAATCTCCAAAATTCACTTAATACAGCAGTGTCTGACTGTTTAAAAAAGGAGAGAGAAAGAGTTTTCCAACTCTAGAGGCTTTAAAGTCATAGTTAGAAGTTACTAACAGGCAAGGACCATATCTTTTATTTCTTTTGTGCCATCTTCTAATAGCACAGTAATTTTCTTGTCGCAGCGGCGACGGTTGTCGGGGCGGCGGAGACAGTAACCAATGCCACAACTCTTACAGAGAAGTGGGGCCAGGAGGGTCACTCTGAGGAGTCGAACCTCAGCTTCAGTCCCAGGAGTTTATTTTATAGTCAATACAGCAAACAGTGAAGCAAATAACAGAACAACGGGCTTTGGGTGAATAACAATAAGTTTCGGGCAATGGAGGAGGAATTCAGGTAAACAAGCCAATCAGTAACGGGTTTGGAAAAGTCATGACAAGTCTCAACATGTTGGGGACAAGTCTCAACATGCTGTGCAGCATAGAGGCCTGCGGAAGCTGCAGTTGTCAATAGTGCAGCCATGTTTAAATGGCATATATCCCCACATTTTCTGGCCATACAGTTAAATGCTCATCCATCACTTTCACATGAAAAAGCACCTAAGTTGAAAATCAAAACAATTCCTCTCTTCATTCCTTTGGAAGCCTTTCAGTGGAAGGGGAACTAGTTACTGTTACTGATTTTTTTTTTCTTTTTTTTTTT
>NW_004444082.1:3994075-3999805 GCF_000243295.1 Trichechus manatus latirostris | reverse complement strand
ATAAGCTGTGTTGTGCCAAATGAGCTAGATGTTCCCCGAGACCATCGTCCCCACAGCCCTCCACCCAGCAATTCAGACCCTCAGGGAGTTTGCATGTGTCTATGGGGCTTCCATCATTATTGATATTTTTAAAAAAGATCATGTAGTGTGCAGAATTAGAAACCATTAACTATGTGATTAACCTTGGGCAATCACTTAACCCAAGTTGGTTTAACCTCCTTCATTTTAGAATTTCTTTGACAAAACTGATTTCTAAAGGCTCCTCTCAGCTCTAAAATTATGTGGCATAATTGATTTACATATTTACTGCCTTAATTAAAGATCTTCTACTCTATCGTAAAGACGGGAGATAACAAGTCAATCATAAACTATGACACCCTTTTTGACATTTTGTATATATCTACTTTAAACATCTTAGGAGTACTTTTTATTACATTTTGATGCACAGGCTAAACAATTCTGGTGGCACAATCTTGCAAACAAGCGCAACAGAATAAACAAGTCTTTACACAGAAGGGGAATATTTTGATATGCAAATTTTTTATGTTTAAGTTATAGATCCTTTCACTTAATGTTACATTGTGAAGAAAAATATGTAAACATACATTAAAAAGTATTTGAAAAAAGAAGAGTATCTTCAATAAATGGTGTTGAAAAAATTAGATTTCCACATGCACAAAAATGAAACAGGATCCATGCCTCATACCATACACAAAAACAAATTCAAAACAGATTAAGGATCTAATTGTAAAGACTAAAACCATAAAATTCTTAGAAGAAAATACAGGGGCAAGCCTAGCTTTTAGTAACGAATGATCTAATATAATAACAAAAGAACAAACAGCAAAAGATAAAATAAATGGGATCTTATAAAATCAAAAACTTTTGTTCATCAAAAGACTTTACCAAGACTTGGACACCAAAGTTCACTGCAGCACTATTTACAATAAGCAAAAGATGGAAACAACCTAAATTCCCATCAACAAAAGAACTGATAAACAAAATGTGGTACATACATACAATGGAATACTACTCAGCTAACAGAAGAAATGAAGTTTTGATGCACGCTACAATATGGATGCTGGAAGACAATATGCTGAGTCAAATAAGTCTGTCACAAAAGGACAACTATCGTATGACCTCACGTATATAAAAAGACAAGAAAAGGCAAATGCACAGAGAACAAAGTTTATTAGTGGTTACCAGGGGCAGGAGGGAGCAGGAAGAGGGGAGTTAATGGTGTTGCAAATATTGCATTGATTAAGGGTAGGACTGCACAGTTCATTATTGTAATTGCCATCAATAAGCTGTACACCTTTAAAAAGTTGAACTGGCAGAAGTTGTGTGATAGATATACTTACAACAACAAAAAAAAAAAAAAGAGTAGCTGCTGAGGCTTGTTCATGTACAACCGACACTTCATGGGATTTGATTCCTGGGTTGGAGGTTTATGGTCATAATTTCATGGGACACCCCAGTCAACTGGCCTAATATGGTGTTTAGTACTTCTGTTCTACCTCCTAGCTTCTCACGTAGTACCTAGGGTCTTAAAAGCTTACAACTGGCCATTCAAGGTACAACAATTGGTCTCGATTCACCTAAAGCAACAGAAGAAGGAGGAAGTCAGAAACAGGAGGAGGATATGGAGTATGTGGCTAACTGCCTCCATGAATAACTGCCTCCTTTGCCATGAAACCAGCAGAGCTACCACTAGTAGCCCAGCTACCATCACTGAACATTTTGATCAAAGAATCCAGAGAAGACTCCTCATCAAAAGGGGGAAAACGCAAACAGAAACTCATCAGGGGACTCCAGGCTTTGTGGAGCCATGGAGGTTGGATATAACCCTGAAACTACTGCCCTGATAATCTTTAAACCAAAAATATCCCCTGGCATCTTAAAACCAAACAACAGTTTAGCTTAATTAGTAAAGAATGTCTGCCTTGAGCACTATGCTCTTTTAAGATCTATCTATATGGGTTCAAATTGACAACAGCAACTCAAAGGATTAGATAGGAAAGTTACTGGGTGAGTTTATGTCAGTGAGTGAGGAATAACTTAGAAAAGGAGGGTGAGAATGGTTGCACAACTTAAAGAATGTAATCAATGTCACTAAATTGTACATACAGAAACTGCTGAATTGGTGTCTGTTCTGTGTGTATTCTCAACAACAGAAAGAATAAATTATATTAAAAGAAGTATTAGTGTAAGAAAGGAAAAAAGTATTTAAAAAAGAACAATGTTTATGTTGAAGACTGAACATTAAATGTGCATACTACTTGTCTTGGTCATCCAGCACTGCTGTAACAGAAATACCACAAGTGGATGGGTTAAACAAAGAGAAGTTTATTCTCCCACAGTCCAGTAGGCTAGAAGTCCAAATTCAAGATGCCGGCTCCACGGGAAGGCTTTCTCTGTCAGCTCTGGAAGATGATCCTTGTCATCAGTCTTCCCTTGGTCTGCGAGCATCTCAGCGCAGGAACCTCTGCTCCCGGCACTGATTTTTTGGTGGTATGAAGTCCCCCTGTCTCTCTGCTCGCTTCTCTCTTTTATATCTCAGAAAAGACTGGCTTAAGACACTATCTAATCGTGTAGATCTCATCAATATAACTGCCACTAATCCATCTCATTACACCATAGTGATAGAACTTACAACACACAGGGAAATCATATCAGATGACAAAATGCTAAACAATCATACAATAGTGGGAATCAAGATCTAGCCAAGTTGACAGATATTTCTGGGGGACACACGTCAATCCATGATACTACTTAACATCTTTATTAAAATAGATGTACAAATACTTTTAGATCATTGTTAAAGTACGCTCAGAGCTGAATAGATTAATTTTTAAAATCTAGATAGGCAGGATAGGAGTTAATAGAATAGACATTGTGGAGGAACTTGAAATAAATGTTTTAGCATCACTTACAGAACTAAAGCTTTTGTTAGATTAGAGGCAACTGTTCATAACATGAAAAAATGATCACAATAATATTAACTAAAAAAATACAGAAGAACCTTAAAAACATTAAGCTCAGTAAAATAAATCAGACTAAAAGGACAAATACTTTATGATTCCACTTACATGAAATGTCTGGAATAGGAAAATACATAGAAACAAAAAGTTATTAGTGGTCAACGGGCTAGGGGGAAGGGAGAAAGGAAGTTATTCCTGAAGGGGTACCAAGTTTCAGCAGGGGTGATGTAAAACATTTGGAGGTGGATAGTAGTAATATGATCAATGTAATTAGTGTCAATGAACTGTAAACTTAAAAAAGATTAAAATGGCAAACTTTTTGTTATATATACGTCACAATAAAATTTTTTAAATATATATACAAATGTACAGACACACACATACAAAATACAGGATATACAAAGTTATATACAGAAAACATCTAAAAAGAAATGTATCAACATATTAACAGTGGTTATTTCTAAGTGGCAGGAACTGAGTAATTTTTATTTGCTTTTTCTACATTTAGCATTGATCTTATAATTAGAAAGGATTTTCAAACATGCATATGCATCAGCTTAATTTGCTCATAAAACCTTTTATTTGTAAAATCCTGGGGGGAAAACTGAAGATTCAGAAAAACAGATCTTCTGGGAATTTTGCTGTTATTGTGGCTTTTGGCAGTGGTAACTATACTCAGAAAACAAAACCAAGACATTCTTCTTCCCCTACAGGGTTTATAAAAAAGTAAAAAATTTTTTGCACAGGAAAACAGACTAAACAGGAAACACACTTCAGATTCAAAGGTACCCTATACTGTTAAAAGTACAGCAGTCACTCAATTCATGCTGTATTACCCAAGAATTAAAATAAAAGCAAAAAAAGAAAGAGCAAGCTACAAAATAAAGGGCTGCCAAAACTTACACCATAAGAAAGAAACTTGTCAACTTATATTTCAAACTGATACTTTTAAAGCCCCTTATACAGCAAAACCTGCGAAAGCCAGAACTTGTGTATGGTGGAAACCTGTCAGGGAAGGAAAACGCAAATATGTTTCTAACAGCGATAAAATGGCAAGGGTGCACCCTGTCAAAGGCAGAAAACCTGCAAGACCTGGAAAAACAAGGCAGTCCCATAAAGTTCCAGCTCTCACAAGTTTCACTCTATTATCAATCATTTTCTAATTAACTTATCTTTTTAAAAACCTTAACTGAATCTAACCTCAACTGAATCTAATCACACCCTTAAATCGTTGAAATATACATAACTAAACTTTTCATTCATTTAAAAATCTGAATTTTGAAAAAAGTACCAAATGTTAAAAACTCTAGTCACAGAGAACATCCCAAATACCAGAGAAAAGCAGCTAAGCAAACTGTGATATGTTAATGACACATACTATATATGATCATCGAAAATGACATCTGCGGATTTTTTTTATAAAAATTTAAGACACTGGTCTAGATTTTTTTAAATAAACTGAGATGTGTCACAGAATCATAAAAGTTTAAAGTATTTTCAAAAGTTATAAAGTCCAATCTTGCTTAAGCAAAGAATTTTTTACTATTATCAACAACAGAATTTTACTTAGGAGTTATAAATAAGTAATCTTAGTAACAGAAAATGAACTATAGCTGACCTCAGGATGAGACTGCATTCAAGAGAAACTAATCCCTGGTTGCTTCTGCTTGCACATGGCCCAAATCAGTCACTGTCTCCAAGTCTGTATGGCCTTAAGGGTATAATGAGTAACACCATCTAACCATAGTTGTGTTTAAAGGCTAGGCGTCTCCATATATGCAGGCTGCCCTTGGGTCAGATGTCCATCACTGAACCAATCAGCACTGTCTTGGGGGAGTAGACGGATCCTATAAACTAATCTGGCTGCTTAGACCTCTGTCTTTTTAACATAATCTATGGGAAGGGGCTATTCTCGGAGAAATAAACTGTGGACAGAGCAGATACCTCAAAACATATCTACCATACTTCTCACAAGGGACAATCAACTGATGCTCAATGAAACTTAAATTTCTGTACAGTTATGATTTGTGAACTATTAGAGGATACTTAAAAATCAGATTCGCTTTCAGGTCAAGATGCTTTTCTATGAATCTTCATTACCTTCATTTCATTTGTGAACTGTTACAAAATGGTTATAAATTAGACTTCTTTTCTACTTATCTTTATGTACCTAGGCTTATTACAAAAAAATTTCAGACTGTGTAAGGTTTAAGTTATTAAGAAAAACAAAAAACAAAGTAATACAAGTAGATGAATTAAACCTGTGATGTAATCTCTCAAAGGTATCAAGTTTAACTAAAAATTTAAGTAATTTTTTTCTCAGTATAAAAAGCATCGCATGCTCATTGCAGAATTCTTGAAAACACAGAAAAGAAAAAATATAAAAACAAAATATAAAAATCCTAAAGCAGAGCTAATGACTGCTAATATTTTCTTTCCAATCTTTTTTCTCTACACATATTTCTGTAAACAGACTCATATCTATGCAACTTTTAAATGGAGAGATAAGGCTGTCACCACCAATCGACACACCATCACTAAAAATGGGACAACCAGACATCTAAACCTAATGTGACACACGACATGAAGTAATTTTATCAACAATATTAAAAACTGATTAACAAATGGTGCTGGCAAAACTGGATATCCATATGCAAAAAAATGAAACAGGACCCATACCTCACGCCGTATACAAAAACTACTTCAAAATGGATCAAAGATCTGAATATAAAGCCTAAAACTATAAAGT
>NW_004444082.1:3987930-3992224 GCF_000243295.1 Trichechus manatus latirostris | reverse complement strand
GGTTGTTAACCAATGTCATAAAACAATATGTGTACTACTGTTTCATGAGAAACTATTTGTTCTGTAAGCCTTCACCTGAAGTACAATAAAAAAATAAAGTAAAAATTAAAAAAGAATATTAAAAACTCAATCTAATCAAGTCCTCAGATTTAACTTTGAATTTACCAGAAATACATATCACACAAACCTAGATTAGGAGATATTCTACTGGACAATTGACCTGGTATTTTCAAGAAATCAATGATTAAAAAGAAGTGCGGAAGGCACTGTACAAAATTAAGAAGACTTAGATACATGACAGGAGTCCCTGGGTGGCGCAAAAGTTAAGCACTCAACTACTAACCCAAAGGTTGGCAGTTCGAACCCACCTAGAGGCACCTCTAAAGAAAGGCCTGGTGATCTGCTTCCAAAAGGTCCTAGTTTTGAAAACCCTATGGAGCGCACTTCTACTCTGCAACACACGGGGTTGCCATGAGCCAGAATCCGCTCAATGGCAAGTAGTGTGTTGTGTTTTGTTTTTTTGGGGGGAGGGGGGTTAGATACATGACAATCAAATGCAATGCACAGACTGAACACACCAACTGAAAAACGGGTTCAATTTGGGAAAATTCCAACAGACTAAATATTAGAGGATATTAAACAATTACTTTTGGTTTTATTAAGTGATAATGGTATCCTGATTATGTAAAGGAAACGTCCCTTTTTATTTTTGTTACGCAAATTCAAATATTTAGAATGAAATGTTACAATATCCAGGATTTGTTTTAAAATACCGCAGCAAACAAAAAAAAGATAAACAAATATGGTAAAATGTTAATAAACATTAAATTTAAGTATACTGAAGGTCCTAAACTTAGGTATACAGAGGTTCATTATCTCTTTTATGACTTTTTGAAAGTTCTTATAATAAAAAGTTTAAAATGCTTTATTAAGTAATTTGAGTCACATAGAAAGCTCATTCTTAATTTTCTTTCAAAACAACTTTTTATGGTACAAGGAAACGCAAGACCCCCCAATCTCCTCTGGACAATAGGTAAGACTTCACTGAATGGTCTGTAAAGGAAAGGTACAATAACAACAAGAAAGGTCAGGAAATTCCTATGAAAATATAAAAAGGCGCCTGCTAACAGGCTCTCCTCATAGACCATCCATGCATGGTTAAGAAAGGTCTTATTTAGAGGAAACGTAAAAGGTAACTTTGTTGTTGTTAATGGCGACCTTAAGTACATAACAGAATCAAACATTGCCAGGTCCTGCTCCATCCTCACAATAGTTGGTATGTTTGAGCCCACTGTTGCTGCCATTGTGTCAATCCATCTCATGGAGGGCTTCCCTCATTTTTGCTGACCTTCCACTTTACCAAACATGATGTCCATTTCACTGTAACTAGGTACAGTTTCAGTGTAATTAGGTACTACTAGTAAATCAACAACAAAATTATCAAGACAATCACAAAACATCAAACTCTGAAAAACTTAAACTCAATCAAATCTTCCCAATTCCCTATCAACATTACTTCCACTACACAGAAAAGAACTGCGTTTTCTTTTTATACTCAACTGTCATATAATCACAAACCTGTAGGGCCAGAACAGCACCCAAGAAATCACCTATTCCTACCTCTCACTTTACAAGTGAAAAAACTGATGCACAAAGGTAAGACAATCTACCTACTGTTAGTCAGCTCTTTACAAAATACTGCCCCTTTTCTGGATCTACAAAATTTTGAAAACACAACTAGCTGGCAAAGGCAGATGAAAAACCCAACAGAGAACAGCTAAAGAATGAAAACATGGGAACTACAAGAGAAATCCTAAGGTCTTATCATTAATTCAATCAATTCAGTGTTTACTGGGGAATCATTCTATACCAGGGGCAGTTCTACTGTGTCCTATAGCGTCATTACAAAAAAAAAAAAGTAAACAAATACTATATAATGTGTCAAACGTTATAAAATAATGGCATGAAGAAGGCAGTGCAACTTGGACTGAGAGAAACAAAGATTTCACAAGGAAAGTGATTCTTGAACTGGAGACTACCTGACAGATATGAAGGAGAACAATATTCTGAGTACAGCATGTGCAAAGTCTTGCTACAGCTTTAAGTGTTTGAGGAAATGGTTTAATACAACCAAAGCTATAGTTAGAAGAGAAATGGTAGGAACTGAGGCTGAAGAGGCAGGCAGTGGATTTTGGATGTTTTCAAGTACATAATGGAAAAAATTACAGGTTCTTTATCCAGGCTAGCAACAACATCAGATTTGCATTTTTTCAGAGAATACGCTGAAGACAGCTGATGCTAGAGGTAGGGAGACCAGTTTGGTGACTAGTGATGATAACCATCTGAAGTAAGAAAACTATCCAAAAGGCCTATACCTCTCCTCGAGTAACACACTCATATAACCAAATGCCTAGTTGACACCTCCTCATTAACATCTTGAAAGGTCCTAAACGTATCTAATGAACTAAATATATTTAACATATCTAATGAGATCATGATCATCTTCCTAGCCTGTCCCACACACCTCCCAAATAAAACACACTTGGTCCTCATCCAGCCCTCCAGTGTTTCCGAGCTCCCTGAACAGCACGCACCACCAATCCTCCAGTTACATAAGCCAGAAATTTAAGAGACATCCATGATACTGCCCTCTCTCTAACTACACAAGAGTTCCAGTGATTTTACCTCCTAACTTTTTTCCATCTCCAATACCATCACACCTCAGTCCAAGCAGTCATCTCTTGCTTGGAGTGCTGCAGCTACCTAATTGATCTTCTCCCCTCTAACCTTACTTCCAGAATTGTATTTTTTTAAATGCAAATGTGATGTCACTCCCAATCCCATTACCTTTACTGTCCCCCACTTAAAACTTTTCAGTGGCTTACAATAAGAACAAAACTCCTAACTAGACCTACTAAACCAGCACCACACTCCTCTTGGCTATTTCCACTACTGCCGCACTGACTTCTTTTAGTTTTATAAATGTTTCATGTTCCCTCCTACCACAGGATCTTCGGACATGCTGTTCCTATTGCATTTTCCTTTCTTACCCTAGGTAACTTGTCATCTTTGGAATCTTAGCTCAATTGTGACAGCCTTTCCTGACCAGATCAAAGTCCTTTACTGACATTCTCACAACACCACGTATCTCTTCATAGCTACACGATTATCTGATTAGTGTCTATTTCTCCCATTAGAACTGCCTCATGAAAACGATTGTGTTTTACGCACAACTGTAGTTCCTGTTCTTAGCAAAATATAAAATGAATTTGGAAATGAAGATGGATTAGAGATAAAAGAGTCAAATATCCCTGGGAGGCAGAAACACCGATTTTAATTACTGGATGCAGAGTGTTTCTGGCATGAGTGATCATGATACCACTAAAAAATTAAAACTACGGGAAAAAGAGTAGGTTTGGGTCGTCAAAAACCAGTTTGGGATATGTTGAGTTTGAAATGCCTCAGGAACACCCAAATCTAGACAGTCAATAAGTGGTTAGTGTGTGTTCTAGTGTGGAATGAAATAAAGATTTAGGTGTATAACAACTTATGCAAAGGAAAAGGAGCCCTCAATACAATGACACTGAACAAGTTCCGAGACAAAAAGAAACCAAGTGGGATAATACTAGCATTTTAAAAAAACGGTCACAAATAAGAGAGTAAAGGAGCAGAGAAGAAAATTAGAAGACAATGGTGTCATAGAAATAAAGAGAACTGAGTCTCTAAAAAAGGGAACTGTCAGTAACGTCAAGTGCCAAAGAGAATCAAGTAAGATAAAAACTGGAAACGATCCATGCAGTTGGCAATCAGGTCACCAGAAATCTTAGCAAAAGTAGTTTTTCAGTTAGTGAGGATAGTGGACTGAGAAGTGAGCAGAGAGAAGGAACTGGAGACAGTGAACATGGACTCCTTTTCCAAGAAGCCTGAATGCAAAGGAAGTGAAAGACAGGGAGAAACATATACTAGGTGCTGGGGATCAAGGAAGTATTTTGTTTGTTTTTTAAAGGAAAGGCTTTGGTGTATTTATACGTCAAAAAAGGAATAAGCCAGTGGGTGAAGACATGAGAAGAAAAATAGCTGATGGAACATGGTCTAAGTATAAGCCATAAGGGATTTTACCTTGACCAGCAAAAACAGAGGAACAAACAAGGATTTTTCTTTCTCAGGGAAGAAAGTACGGATGTGGGCAGAAGAACAAGTATTAAAACAGGAGGCAGCCCATCATGGAAGGGCTTACATTCCATACCAAGAAAATCAGACTTTTATCTTCTGGGCATTCAAAAGGAATGGAGAA
>NW_004444082.1:3960060-3987784 GCF_000243295.1 Trichechus manatus latirostris | reverse complement strand
GTGTGTGTGTCAGCTGCTAATAGAAAAGTCGGTGGTTCAAACCCACCAACCACCCTGCGGGAGAAATACGTGGCCGTCTACTTCCATAAAAATTACAGCCTAGGAAACCCTATGGGACAGCTCTGCTCTGCCCTAGGGGGATGCTATGAGTCAGAATCGACTTGACAGCAATGGGTTTTTGGGTGGGTGGGGGTGTTTTGGTAGGGGGGGAATGGAATCACCCGAGGGGTTTGGTGTAGCCACTGTGAAAAAGGAAGAGCTAATCTAAAACACCTAAAAATTTGCCCCATATCCAGCAAAAGCAGGATATTCTATATCCTCACTTGTGCTTCTTAAGAGATGCGCTGCTATTCAAAGATGTTCTGGTGGACACTGACATGACAGAGTCCTCGGTCCCTCAGAGACTTACTTTTCTTTAGTCATTTGTTACGGTCATGAGCTACCTTCAACACATGATTTTGGTTTGTTTTCCTCTCTCTTGGATCATTAAGAGGGATGACAACTTCAGAACTTATTTTAGCATTTTCTAAACTTTCTTCCTCAAAATTTCTTCCAAAACTGCTAATAAATAGGAAAAATAAAATGCTGTATAATAAAAAAAATAAATTATAGAACAAGAAAAATTTTAAGGAAAAAAAGAAAAAAATTTAGGTCAAATTTCTGCCAAGGTTTAAGTATCTCTTTTCCTTTACTTAATAAAAAATTTACTTCATTACATCATTATAACACCATTTTCATGTATTAACAATTGTATAAAAAAGTGACATAGTAAAATTTTGAATAAAATATTGAGGTACACAGAAAATGTACTGGCTTCTCCAAAACTGTGCAAAGTGCTGATAATTCATATCAAGACAATTGTGTAAGCCTCTAACAGAAAAACTCACCACCCAATCTCAGAATGATCAAATGAGTCACTCCTAAAGAGAATTAAAATAATTAAAATGAACCTAAAAACTGACAAAGAACTTTGCAAAACTATCTCCTAACAGATTTTCACTTAAACTAAGAATTACAGGTGATTCCGGACAAGTCAGAGTTAAGTGATTTTATTATCATCCAACTAAGCATAAGGAGGCTGTTGACTCTAAACGAGTACCCTCACTTGGTGTGGAAATGTACATTTGAATACGGAGAGGTTTCCATCAAAGCAAACTATTTCCCATTGATTAAAAGAATAACATTAAGGATGAAGGAACCAAATGATCCCAAATGTCACCTCCTAATTCTTTATACCCCTTCTCTCTCTCCCAACCCTTCCCATTACCTTCCCATTAAACTGAAGCACACAACAACCTACTGGACATTAAAGTATATGCCACCCACTCTCTCAAATCAGTGAGTTTATTCAACCACTCCCTTGGTTTAATGCCCTATCCAACTGAAAACTAGACTCTTCCCTGAAGGCTTCCTAAAGTAATGAGGGCTTCTTTCCTCATACATATTTGTGCCTGTTATATCCCTGTCACTAGTCCTGGGAGTTCCTCAAGGGCAAGATAAAACCTAACACATTTTACTGTTTGTATTCTTCATTACATTATAAACTCTGTTAAACTTTCTTTTACCTTGCTTACCACTGAATCCTCACATATAAGCTTGATACGTGTTGAATGAATTACTCATTGTTAAATACCCTTAATCAAATACAGACAGTCCCCATCTTACGACAGTTACTCTGTCATAAGTCTGTTCTGATTTAAGTTGACTACTTCTTTCTTCAGTTTTCATTATTATTGCCTTTTATTATCAGTATCTTTCTTTATAAATTGAATATTTATTTCTCTTTGGGGGTTGGAAACATTAATCTGAGAATGATAACATCAGCAAATTATGTGCCGCAACACTGTATGTAGTACGTATTACTAACATTAAGACGTACTAAAAAAAAAGACAGTCGTTAAGTGTGGTTTCTTATAACTCGAATATATGGTAAGCTGGGGACTACCTGCATAGCAATTACACAAAAGTCTCAGTAAATAAATGACCTAAGTGAATGTATACCCCATACACTTTTCAATAAATCACTTTGTACAAAAAAAGTCAATTATAAAAGTCACTGACGCCAAAACTTTAAAAATACAGGTCTTGATGACACAAGAACAAACTGTTCTTTAATCATAGCTATAATTCTTCAATACACAAAATAAGTGAAAGATATAAGTTGTGTAGGATTTCTGGTCAGGTTGTTGTTCTTCTTCTTCTTAGCCTGATTCTCCACTATTATTAGTCTCTTACTATGGCAACATCACAACTTCTCTAGGGAGAAACTTTCAAACTCTGTTGACACTTCCTGACCTAAAACTCACTTTAATGCTTCTAATTTTCTAATGGCAATACACACATGGTTATCCAGCAGAGGAAACTTCCTCTGTAAACTGAGACTCTCAAAAGGTAAAAACAAAATACCAGTGGCATCATTAAGGTTGGTGTCACCCAGTGTGGTAACTCACAGTGTCACCCGGCCCCCCCCATGGACCTCCTCCTGTACCAGAACATACAGAATCCTTAGTAATATTTTCTGTACTAATGTTACTCATAAATCATAATTCTCATATATCACTCCTTCTTTTCCTTTAATTACTACTTCATTCTCAAAAAAAAGTTATTGATATAGGTTTACAAATACTAATTACAACAATATTGTAGCTAAAACACCAGAAAATTTGACAAAATCAGCTACTACAAAAACAGTGGCAGCAATGAAAACGATAGGCTGTGGTTTGTAGTGGGTGCAGATGAAATCACGTGATTCAAAGCATCAGTGTAATTGAGCAATAATGACAGCTCTGACAGGCGGGCATTAGAAGGTTCAAAAGTAAATTAGCATAGAGTCTTAACCTTTCAGATATATTGATACATGTAAGTTGGGCTTACAAAAAAATGTTTTTGTTGTTATAACTACGGGGATATTTTTATTAAAAATTAATAAATTTCTGCTGAAATACTGCACAAAAATTTTATACACAGGCATTTTGGTGTCACCCCGACAGTGTCACCTTGGGTGCAGTCCACACACCCCCAGTGATGCCACTGCAAAATACTAAAACTCTACACCACCACAAAGGTTTACATTAAAATTCCTTCAACTTAAGATAATGGCTATTTGAGTTAGGTAATTTCAAGATCCCCAAAGGTTATTTTTCTCCCAGCTAAAACTATGTAAAATCATGCAGTACACATAAACTTGCCACAATAAAATGCACTCACTGCACCTCAAAATATTTAAGAGTCGCTCAAATTTTTACTAACAAGCTGCTCACAATTCCACTCAAAGAACTTTGCAAATGCACTAAAAAAGCTTGCAAAGTAAAGGAGTTACACATATTACTCTCTCAATACCAGAGTATGATACTAAAAGAAAAAAACTTCCTAACACTATTTTAAAATTCTCCTATGGAAAGCAATCTTTTTTTTTCTTTTAGACTCAATCTTAAACAGCAATAAAGAATGTAACTTTTGTCCTTCAGCACTGGAATTGCTACACATCTCACGAAAATTGTTCTCATCATAGCTACTGAAACGTAAGAGACTGGCTTCCCAAAGGAGGTTCACTTTACATTTAACTAAACATAGAAAGGAACCTGCTTTCTTTTCAGGATCTTCACAGTTTTGAAGTATCCACCCCCGCCCCCAACAAAAAAAAAAAAAACTGTTCAATTTAATTCTCTTCCCTAAAGTACCCAACATATTGAAAAGCAAACGGGCCAAACAGTACCTAGATTCCTCAAGGATCACAAAGTTAGACTAATAAATTTATCATATGTAGTGCTACAAAATAAGAGCCCTGGTGGCGAAATGGTTAAGAGCTCGGCTGCTAACCAAAACGTCGGCAGTTTGAATCCACCAGCTGCTCCTTAGAAACCCCATGGGGCAGTTCTACCCTGTCCTATAGGGTCGCTATGAGTCGGAATCGATTCGAGGGCAATGGGCATTGCTACAAAATAAGTCAACGAAATTCCAGACCCGGATGACCCCTATATCGGCCTTTTCGGGGTTATGTTGGGAAACCGCAAATCGAAGGACAAAAGTCACAAACGCTGAAGATTCCGCAGCAAAGAGCTAAGCTAAAAGGCTATAAACAAGAGCAGAGAAACACCAAGTACGCCCTACGCGGACGGTAAACTGAAATATCACAACGGAAGAACAGCAAGACCTACTACTATTAATCTAGTACTATCAATTCTCAGGCTGACGCACAGCTTTCCTCCTGGCACGCGCTTTGGCCCCGCCAATCTAACCAGTTAAGTGATAACCAGGAGACTTCAGGGGCTACCTCTGGTTTTCGACACACAGAACAGCCGAGCTATGAACTCAGTAAAAAAGATCTGACCCCACACCCTCCTAGGGGCAGGAGGCGATGGTTCTCCTCCAGCACCAAGTCAAGGAGCCGCTGCACCACTCGCTCGCCTCCCACCAGCCCTGGCAGTCGGAAGCGGGCAGCGAAGCAGCTTGCGCCACCTCGGGGTCTCCGCTTTCAACCGCAGCCGACAGCACACTCTACGATTACCACCCACCCGCACCCTGCAAGCAAAGCCAGACGGCAGTCGGGGGCCAATGTCCAGGCCACCGGCGCCCGGCGCAAAGAGGAGGCCCGCAGACCCAACGCCCGGGAGGCGCCCCCGGAGCCCAAGATGGCGGCGGCGGAGCCAGGTCCGGGCCCGGCCCTCGGCGGCCTCCCCGCCAGCCCGACCGCGCGCGCGCCGAGAGTGTGTGTCAGGCGGGAAGAGAGAGGAGGCCGGAGAAGGGCGGCGAGGAAGAAGCCTGGAAATATAAATGCCTCCGCGTGGGGGAGGGTCGGGCCCGCCGACATTCCCTCAGCACCCACAGCCCGCCCCAAATAAAAACCCACGGAGCTCTCCACTGGGGAGACGAGCCCCGTCGCCCTCTCGAGGGTTGGCGGTGTCTTCTTCCTGCCTACCTTTAAATTTGAGGTCTGTGGGCGGGTCAAGGACCAGGATCTGCTCGTGTTTCGCCATGGCCCCGGAGGCGGACGCCATCGGAGAGGAGCGCAGCACGGGGGCGCGCCAGCGGCGGCGGTTTGGTGGTGGGGGCGGGGAACGACGGCGGGCGCCGGGCTGCGGGCCGACTCGAGGACTGGGCCAGGCTCACGGCGCCGAGCTCGCCTCCGCCTGCTGGTCTGGCTCCTGTCCCGCCAGCCGCTCGGTGGGTCAGCAGCTCTGGTCTCACAACTGACTGAACCCAACACCCGCCGCCACGGCCGCGCGCACTGCGATCCTCGGCGCCCACGTCACGCCGATACGTGCCTACGTGCGCGCCCCCGCGCCGGGGCCTTTCGCCCGGCCCGCCCCCGAACCGGGTCTAGCGCGGCAAGGCGTTGGTGCGCCTGCGCGCACCCAGCCGCGGCCGCCACTCGGAGAGAGCCCAGCTGTCAAGGGAATGGGTGTGGCCAAGGGCGGGGCTCAGCTTCGCCACAGGAACCCGGTGCGCACCGCAAGGCGGGGTGGGGGGGCATTCCTCTGCTGTGTTTAACTCCGATTACGAAACAAGAGAGGCTGCTCTGGCAGGGCATCAGCGTCTTCCAAGTAGGAATGCCTACTATAAGGAAAAAGACGTAACAAGGAGTTGCCCTTGAACTATAACTCCCAGCATGCCCCACGCCGGGGCGGAGCCCAAGTGTCTGCCTGGCCCTTTGCAGCACTTTCGCGGTGCTTGCCGGGAACTGTAGTAGCGGCTGCTTGTGGGCGGGAAGGAGACTGAGGTCTGGCTGAGGTGAGTGGGATGGGGCGCTCTGAGACGCGTTTTGGCTCTCAGCGTCTCATCTGCGCTAAAAAGGAAAAACAAAAATGTTTGGTGGCTGACCCGAGGACTCTTGAATAGAAATAAAAGAATCTACCCTGTAGAAAACAGGCTCGAATTTACCAGTTTGCTCTCCGAAGCTATCGATCTCTATTGGGAGATCCAACCTCTGCTGCTTTCTGAATTCTCCTCAGTGATGCAAAATCAGATGAGGAAGCATGCCTTGTTCAAGAAGCAGATGCGTCGTTGGGGAAATCAGACAAGGCACACGTATCAAGCTAGAAATAAAGATCAAAATCTACAACGCTGAATTCAGTTGCTGTGGTTCTACTCCCCAGTTTTGATTAATGATAGACTCAAACCAAAAACAATTGTCACATCACGTGTTAGAAACGAATTCCATCTGCATCACCGACGATAGCTGGTAGTAAACTGAACCAAATGAGAAAAAGTTGCTGACAAATTTGCAGCCGATTGCCATAGTAGTGGGGACAGGAACATCAAATGAAACGAACCAAGAATGTGCTGTAAATAAACCTTTATGGTACAACTTGGATTTAAATCCCTAGCGAGCACCACAAAGCAAAGGGCATGAAGGAGCAGCCCGGTCTGTCCAGAAAACAAATGAGACAATTGAAACCGAAGTCTAAACAGGCACAAAGTCCAAGTTTTCACGTGCAGTCCAGGTATCAGAGCTTCCAGAAAGAGCTCTGGAAAATAGCTAACCTAACATTCATTCACAGAAGTTTGTGCCCCACAGCCGTGAAGAACCTGGGAGGATGGGAGTCTTTGAATAATCTGAAAGACTTATCCTGAATTTATCTTTCCTTTGATATCTTTTTATTCACAACATCTATTTCAAAATTTCAGTTACCATTAAAGGAGGGTACAAAACTTAGAAGTTTATCAAAAGAGGATTTAAGATTTAAAGAAAAAAAAGATTGTGGTTGACCATCACTCCAGAGAATGGTGTCCCACACGTTTTGTTGTAAACTGACAACTCTAAAAGCCATCAGCAACTCCAGTGTTTTGCCTGCCTTGGAACCTCTCAACCATTGGTAAGTTGGCCAAGGAAATGCAAGCATTGGCTGAACTGGCTTCTACCCCCTCCACACCTGGATGGACACCTCTGTTACCAGAAAGCGTTTGGGAATCCCCAGTATACACATGGCCAACTAGCAGGTATAGCATGCTGAGGAAGTTTCCAGTCTCTTCCTTATGGGACAGTGATTTCCCATCCACCACATGTTCAATGAGACACCTCAATCAGATTATCCCAGTTTCCCAGTCTACATCATCAAGAACCTCTGCCCGTTTTAAGTCATCCACCATTGAAATCAATTTTTCTTCTCAGTATTGCTTCAAAATCATATAGGCATAGTCTTAAAAATCTGTAAGAATTTAAGTATCTGATATTCTAGCAATACAACAAGTATCTGTTGAGTAATTCCCATTACTATTTTAGGGCATTGCATTAATAATGACTCAGAGCCCTCCTGAACCTTCTACCCCTCATCAAATACTGCACTATTTAAGTGGTTTTTTCTTTGACATTTATTAATACCTTTCTTCTAGCAGTTCAGAGAACTTTACAAACATCATTACACACTACTCAGAACATCCTTGTAGTAGTTGGCAAGTATTACTTTTGTTGTTAATCACAGAAATGAAAACACAGGTGAGAGCATCTCAAGACAGTAATAAACTATGGGGGGAAGTGGAGAAAGTTGCCCAGTTTTCCATCCTTGTGCATTTTTGCTCTTCCCAAAGCCAAATAAAATGACAACCCGTAGTGATCAAGGCAACAGTTTAAAATGTAATTGATTATTGTTCAATATGTAAGCTAGGAATCATGAAACATGGGGCCTGATGTTCATTCTGTTTTTATTTCATTGATTAATGCACTACATAAAGTTCTCATGGTATTAGCAAATATATATATACTTTTAAGCAAGTTTCTTTAGCTACCAAATTTTCCTAAGTATAAAAGGTATCCAAATCAAAACCAAACCCACTGCTGTTGAGTCAATTCCGACTCATAGCGGCCCTAGAAGACAGAGTAGAACTGCTCCATAGGGTTTCCAAGGAGCAACTGGTGGATTTGAACAGCCAACTTTTTGGTTAGTAGCCAAACGCTTAACCACTGCACCACTAGGGCTCCTCTCTGTCCTATAGGGTCACTATAAGTCAAAATCGACTCGACGGCAAAAGGTTTGGTTTTTGGTTTTTGGTTTTTGGTTTTTGGGGGGTAAAAAAAATAAAATAGAGTCACTGCATACAAAGATTCCTTCTAAAACAGACCGATACATATACTATGGGGTGAAAACTAATTGAAATATGTGGCAGATTAGGAAGTATTGCAGGGATGTAATGCTTATGTCAATGTGGAAATGTTGGTGGTACTCACTGTAGCATATTTGTCAGATTTATGTGAGAGATATAGATTCCAACAGAAGGCAGATTGAAGCTTCACCACATAAAGTCAATGCTGGAAAAAGATGAGTTAGAAACAAGGTTTTTATTCTGACAATTTTTCTTTGTAAGACTTTTTAAAATGGTTAAAACTTTAAGACTAACAGTCTTTATTTGTAGAAAATCATTGGAATAACGTATGTTTTCTCTATTAATCTTTAATGTTATAAAAGCAATATGTACTTATTATAACGAATGAAATAATCCAGAGGCATATGAATAAAAAGTTTCCTCTGACACCACTCCATAACTACTCAACTTAGAGTAACAATGTCAGCTGCCTTGGTTGCGTATCATTCTTGAACTTTATCCACACTTATAAAAACATAGCAAGTATTTTTTTTCCCCTTATGAGAATTCAAACACACTACTATGCAGTTGCTTTCTGGATATCTGACCAGGTCAATTGGCATAGATCTAACTCGGTCTTTTTAATAGCTGAATCCATAGAATAGATTACCCAGCGATGATTCCATTTGTTCCCTAGGCTTTTATCATAACAAATAATACCGTAATAAACATCCTTAAACACATATCCTTGCCATATAATACTTTTATTTCCATTGGAATATTTCCAGTGGTGGAAATCAAAGGTTCTAGGTCGAAGATATTTCATATTTCAACGTAAACTGCATACTGTTTATCCAAAGGGCTGTAGCAGTTCACACGTCCATCCGGAATGTATGAGAGGGTCCATTTCCCCTTGTCCTCACCAAGTCCTAGATCTCATTCCTGCACAAGCCACTGGTAAGTATCCTTGGATTGTTCTGGTCAAAAGTTTTGCCCTCCAAAATTGTATGAACTAACTAAGTTTTCACTGAATCTGTCCTTGTTCATTGAATCCATCTTCCTCTTGCCCATTCCATTTTACTTCTATAGATCTCAACTATTAGACTATCCATAAGCAACCAGTAGGAGCCCTGGTGGTGCAGTGGTTAAGCGTTTGGCTGCTAACCAAAAGGTAGCAGTTCAAATCCACCAGGTGCTCCTTGGAAACTCTATGGGGCAGTTCTACTCTGTCCTATAGGGTCATTATGAGTCAGAATCGACTCGACGGCAGTGGCGGGGAGGGGGAGGGATATAAGCAACCAGAGATTCTGTACAGACAATGTTTTATTTCCTTCACAAATGCGGTTGTTCTTTAAGGAAACCAAACAAGAGGAAATAAAAAGATGTCTACAAACATGAATCCCACACTTGACACATTGCCTGACTTCTCATGGTCTCTGGACACCAGGCTCTCAGTATGGCAACAACAGTCCATGGGGTAAATCAGGGTCTAAGGGCATCAGGCCGACTGACATCCAGGCTTCATGATCTTTTGCCCTGTGTTGTGCAATTAAACTCTACAGCCAGGTCTATAAAATGGCAACAATGCAACTGCTTGTGTGTACTAAATGATAGAATGTAATAGTTTCCTGGGCTGCTGTACCCAGGTATCAAAGTACCACAAGGTGGGTGACTTATAACAGCAGAAATCATTGTCTCACAGTCCTGGAGACTAGCAGTCCGAATTTAGGCATTGGCAGAACTGTGTTGTCTCTGGAGGTTCTAGGGAATCTTTTCTGATCACTCTCAGTTCAGGAGTTCACTGGTTTGCTGGTGCGTCTTCACATGGCTGTAGGGGCTACTCTCTGCCTCTGTGTCTCTTCTCTCCTCTTTTATTGGGACACAAAGCAGATGAGATTAAGATTCACCCTATTCCAGTATGACCTCATGCACACAACAACATTTGCAAACAAAGTCACATTCACAGGTACAAGGAGTGAGGATTTCAGCATATCTTTCTGGGGACATAATTCAATCCATAACATGTATAAAGTGCTTAGTACAATGTTTGGCCAATTGCTTTTAATAAATGATTGTTATATGATATTTCATAAAATTTGATATTTCCTTTGAAATATAAGCCAAATATACATGTAAGTAATTTGTTTGACAATTAAATCCATGACCAGATAGCGTCTTCTTAATAAGATACTTCTTAAACAGAAAATAAGTTTCTAGGGTTCCTGAAAATAATGAGGATTGGTTTCTTTGTGATTTTGATTCCAACTGTCTGTTGATGGCCTGTTTTGTGCTGAGTTCTATGGTATAGGCAAGGGCAGATACAAAGAAGACTAAGACCTAGTTTCAGGCCAGAAGAAGCCAATGGCCTAAAAATGGGGAGACGAGCTTAAATCAGTATAATTCAATGTCTGAAGTGCTATAGAAAAGGTAGTGAAAAGAATTATGAAAGAACAGACGTGGGAGTAATTAACTCCAGGAAGTGTCTGACCTTTTCAAGATCATGGCATTTTTATGGCCAGGTACATATAAACACATACACATACACACAGAGAGAGAGAGAGACACACTCACTTTCCTAAGATTTCCTCCTAGAGCATTTAATTAATTTTTTGGAGGTTTTTTTTTTTTTTTTAGTTAAGAGTAAAAACATATTTAATTTGTTTTGTTTAGCACAGATGGTCGATCATTTAATTCTGTAACCAGACCCTTGCTGTCTCCATCCATCCTCGACAGCTCTTCTTACCTCATTTGTCTTAGCTGTTTTAAGCAAGTGCTCCTGCTCACTGAGATCTGTGTTCCGTTCCTGGCTCTATCACTTTTTCTCTGGACCAAGTTATTTAGCTTTGACAGTCTTTAGTTTCGTCACTTACAAAATGAGGATAATAAAACTATTTACCTCACAAGCTTGGGAAAATTAAATGAGATAGGATTTATAAATATCTGTGCGTTGTAAGTGCTCAGTAAGTGTTAACCATTGTTGTTATTTGCTTCACAATTCCTCATTCATAAGCAGGCATGAATGTCCATTTTTAGTTCCCTGTGAAGACATTGTATAGCTTAGGATACCTAGGATCATAAATTTACCTGGAGAAAAATAGAGCTCCAAAAAGTGAATTGTTACCACTGGGGACTCAATAGTACAATGTGACAAATAAGTAGTTATTTTCAAAGGAATTCTCTTTAAACGTCCTGTTAAGTTTGATGCTAGTGCTGTCTCATAAGTCTGGGCTAAAATTTTATCAGCATAATAAGTTCTTAATCATTACATTTAAAAACATGACTATGAGTCCACTTTGGGATCACTTTTTTATTGCAGAGATAAATAAGCATCTGTAGTCCTAAACCAGGGGGCAAATAAAGGTGGAGTGACCCTCCAGTTAAGTAGATACCCAACCTAGTGGGGCCTAACCGCTTGCCAGTTGGGAAATGGAAAGGCTTAATCCAAACATGGAATTGACTTTGCCCACCAGTACTAGAACACCTATAAAGAAAGGGATGGGCTGGTGCAGTGGGGTCATAGTTTCTTTAAGTCACTCAGACGATATACCCAGATTCCACTGACTCATTCATCTGGAGAGTCTGCGCTGTGAAATATGCTAGTCAAGTTGATAGTATGGTGGGATGGAGGAAGGGTCCCCAATTGTAAATGTTCTTGGCACTTAAAAGTGCCAGATATTGTGCTCAGACATTTATGACAATGCTTTAGCTATCATCAGTGTGTGATATGTTTGAAAGAAGTTGAAGCCAAGTATGTAGTCTTGACTTGATTTTAATGCAATTATATATAGAGAGAGAAATTAAAAAGCTCTGAGAGATTTATCATAGCCTCAGGGTTTCACAAGATTCTAATTCCATACAGATGACGAAATACTCAAACATACACATTGTCTACTTCTTTCAGGTTCTGTTTATCTCCTGTCGGCTCTCTGAAGTGACTCACTTGCTGGTGCAAGAGCACGCCGGCAAACATTAAAAGCCACAGGAACGTCAGGCCACCCACTCCAGAATGATCGCAGTCAATCCCTTCACCACCTGGGTCTCCCCTTCCCGGGCTTCTTCAGTGCACCCTCAACTGCACGCTGTCTGGTCTTGGAGAAGAGACCCATTCTGTGCGTTTCCACTCTGCCTCTGGGGCTGACTGGCACAGTATCCTCACCAATCACCACCAAGGAAGATGATTTGACACAATTTGGGCAAATGAGTTGAGCATTTGGGACAGGGACTATAATTATTCCTATTTTTAATCTGGTCTAAGACCAAAAGAGTCACAGATTCTGAGGAATTGTAAAGCTAAATAATGGAAATGAAATCACAATTCAGATTCAAGTTACAGATTTTAATGCATATGAATCACTCTTTAAGTTTCCGTAGTTACGTATAAAGTGCGTCCAGATAGTGCATGGCTTCTCATACATCAGTCTTACCATCATGGCTTAATTTCATAAGAAATAAATTAAGCTGAAAATAGACTACATCCACCAAGTAGACTTAGTAGCCATGCAATTTTGGAAATGGGTTTATGAATTTCAGAACTGTCTTGGCCATGTAGTAAACCTCTGGGCAATGTCTGGTCCCTGGTGGTACATTCTCTTTTATGAAAACATTGAGATGGAAACTGAGCGTCACCATAAATGATGTAAGCCTTGAGTCAGAATAATTCAATCCGTAAAGGATGGTGTTCTTATTATTTTTATTTAAATGATCAGTGATTAATATGAGGCCCATAAATTAATATAAACCCATGAGAGCAGGGTTTTTTTTGTTCACTGCTCTCTCTCCAGTATCCACAGTAGAGCCTGGGATACAGAAGGTACTCAATATACATTGATTGTTTTCTAATTTTTAGTTTGAAATAGTTGTAGACTTACAGAAAAGTTATAAAAAGAGTTGAGAGATTTCTCCTATTCCCTTCCCTCAGTTCCCCTTAAAAAGTCAGTATCTTAACATAACCATAGAGCAATTGTCAGGAACAGGAAAATAACAATGATTCAATATTATTAACTAATCTACAGACCTTATTAGAATTCTCCCAGTTTTCCCACTAATGTCCTTTTACTTGTCAAGGATGCAATACAGGATCCCACACTGAGGTTAGTTTTCATGTCTCCTTTGTCTCTTCCAATCTGTGACAGCTCCTCAGACTTTTTTGCCTTTATGACCTTTATACTTTTGGGGGGCATTCGACAGTTATTTGTACAATGTCCTACATTTGCAATTTGTCTAATGTTTTCTTGTGATTAGATTGAGTTATGCATTCTTGGCAAGGATACTGCAGTAGTGATGTTATGCTCTACTCAATGTACTGTATGAATGAGATGGTACATAATACCAATTTATTACTGGTGATGATAACTTTGATTGTGTGGTTAAGGTGGTGTCTACCAGGTTTTTCCACTGCAGAGGTACTATTTTTCTCTTTATAATAGGCATCTTGTAGCAAGATACTTCAAGACAATGTAAATACTCTGTTTCTAATTATATTTTCAGTCATTAATTTTGGCATTCATCAATGATTCCTGCCCATTATAATTAGTACTGAGATGCTTGTGATTTTCTATTTTTATCATTCCTTCTGTATTTATTTATTGGAATTCTACTGTAAGAAACACCTGTCCTTTCTCCCCCATTTACTTATTTATTCACTTATTTGTTTATCTAAGCACGGACACACAGGTATTTATTTTACTATAATCCACTACTATCATTATTTATATCGTTGCTCAACTTATCCCACATCTGGCCATTGGGAGCTCCTTCAGGTTGGCTCCTTCACTCTTTCAACATGCCTCCATCGTTTTTTAAGTAGTTGCTTACCACAAGATGTTTCAGGATCATCCTGTATTTTCCCTACTCTAGTTCTGAGAGCCCTGATTCCTTTTATTGGAGAATGGCATTAGAAACCAAGATCTGGCCACTAGATGTGCTCATTGCCACTGGGGTGTCATTGCCTTTAGACACTCTCAGTGCACAAAGCTAGGAAATATGTGTATGCATACTAAAACACATATATATTTAGTTCCATATCTAGCCATACATGTGTACATACATATATATGTTCCTCGTTGTTGTTAACAGCCGTTGAGTCGGCCCCCGACTCATGGTGACCCTATGTACAATGGAACAAAATGCTGCCTTGCCCTGTCCTGTGCCATCCCCTTGATTGGTTTAGGTTAGTGCTTTTCTTCCCCATCCCCTTCACTTCTGTGTGTTTATGTTATATATTTGTAATACAATTGAATTTATTTGTTACTTTTTGTGTTTCATTCTGCTCCCCCCACCCCCATTCACTTTAATTATTTATTTTTAAAGTATGTGTAACAGTAATATGGTTCTAAGAGTCAGAACAGTAATATGGTTCTAAAAAAGCATAGTACTTAAAAAAGTGTCCCTTCCTACTCACTCCTATCACCCCACTCTCATTCATACCATTCTTTCCACCCTGTCCTCACCCAAGCCCTATAGGGAATTAATCTTATTAGTTTCTAGTTTACCCTTCTATTTCTTTAGCACAGATGAGCAGACTCATATGTATTTTCTTATATAACACTTATTTTTACTTAAAGTGTAGAATATTATATATATTTTTCTGCACTTTGCTTTTATAACTTAAGTATACATCCTGGAACTCCTCCATATCAGTTCACAGAAAACTTCCTCATTCTTTTTCACAGCTACACAGTAGTGCACTGTGTGGATATACCATAGTCTATTCAAACACTTTTATATGTCTGGGCCTTTAGGCTGTTTCCAATATTTTGCAATTAACAACCAATACTTCATTGAATAACCTCGTACATATGTATTTTCATATCGTAGGAGGTGTTTCTTCAGGGTAGATTCCTAGATCAGAAGGTAAGTGTGTATGTAGTTTTAGCTGTTGACAGATCCCATTCCTTTTTGTCTATGTGTTTCAAAGATTACCCCTTCAAACATGCATATTTTTAATTCTCTTGTCTGTAGTCCATGCTCTGAACTACCCAAGCACTGTTTTATTAGTTTCAGTCTTTTTGGTAGTGGTTTTAGATCAACCTTTGACCCCATTGCTAGTTCTCTTCTCTTTTCCTGCCGTTTTTCTCATCAGTGTTTGCTCACCACAGAGCTTTGCAGTGGGGTGGCAGTGGGAGAGGAACACAGGAGATCCCACCTGACATTTCCCATCTCCACTGTCTTTTATTATCCGCCTCCCACGTGTGGCGGTAATCAACCACCCGCCATTGTCTGCTTGCACCCGTATATTGAGTTGTCCAGTCTGCTCTACGTGGCCATGGGTATAAGTGATGGGGGGAGAGGCTGGTGCAATCTTGGGGATGGCATGGAGGTTTGGGTGTCTGCCCACACAGCTTCCTTGTGCTCTTTTCTTGCTTGAGCTCAATCCCTAATCTGTCTTAACCATTTCACAGTGGATTGCTGCAGAGCCTGTCTGATCTTACAGTTTGGTGGTGCTGACAGAAACCAGCTCGTAAGTGGCAGTTCCAGAGACATAGTTATGTGGTGCCCCAGTAATACACCAGGATCTGTTTTTCAAAAAATGTAGAATTCTCTGTGGATGACATGGTCTCACTCCATAACACTAGGGGCTAATTGTGATTCTTCCACTGCATTACTGCATCTTTTCGTACCACTGACACCCAGTACCATGGAGTCTGCTGGAACTCATGGGTCAAATGCAAGGCTGTGTCCGACTCAAACTTGGCAGCCTTCTATGTCACCTAAGCCAGAATAGTATTCCTGATGTGGAATGTGTTGCAGCCAGAAACTAAGAGATCTACTAGGCACTGTGCTTTCTTCTTGGTGGTAGAGGATACAAGAGCAAGAATGTATCTTTTAGTTCAGAGGAGACATCTCAGCACACCTCTGATCACTGAAGTGGCAGGTTCCTGAGTCCCCCACCACCTGGAGCCCATGGGTTTACTAAGGCTTCCAGTGTACTAGCCACCTTGTCCAGCATCCATCATCATGATGACATGATGTCATTGATGTAATGGGTCAGTGTGACATTCTGCATGATGTCCAGACAGTCCAGATTTCCTCATACTATATTATGATGGAGTAGAAAAATTAACAATGCAACATAGTAAATGAATATTGTTGTCCCCCATGAGTGCAGATTATTTCTCTTCAGAATAGAAAAGAACACATTTGCCAAATCAAAGGCCACATAATATGTACTTAACCGAGGCCTTATTAATCAGCTTTAGCATCAGCACTGTTTCTGTACAGTAGCTGCAATGGGGCTACCACTTGGTTAAGCTTGCGATATCCTACCATCTGGTTTTTGCAGGGGCCAGCCTAGCTAATCCAATGGAGATATGACAGGAGGAACAACCACCCTTGTGCCCTTTAGGGCACTAATCTCTGGGATGTGATTTTGCTTTGATTTATTATTTTGGCTAGGGCTGGGGGTTGGGCAGTGGGGTGGGCAGTTTCAGAGGTGCCTACCTAGCCTCCCCACTATGATAGCTCTTACCCCACAGGCCAACAATTCAAACAGGATGTATTCCAGTTACCAGTTATACATTTGAGGCCAGAGAAATGACAACCAGCTGGATGTGTGGCCATGGGGGGTGTGGGTGGAGAGGGGTGGTATGACCTGAAGTAAACCAGACTTTAGCCAGGGCCCTAACAGAGGGGAGAGGGTGGAGGAGGACGAGCACAAGATGAAATTTCAGATCTCCAGGTATTAATGGCAACTAAGACTCTGAGTCCAATTGTCCTTGAAAAAGGCTGGGTATTCCTTTTTCCCCAGTGTATGGTAACCTAAGTAAATAGTCATAGGTCTCTATGGGGCCATCCTGGCAATCACCTCAGTATTTATTTGCCGTGGCAGTGCACCATCCTTTCTCCCAGGGAGCTGGGTTCTGAACAGGAAAGTTGGCTTAGGTCCAGGAAGTGAGCAAGGGATTGTGACTGGTTATTAGGCTGACTACCAGCCTCCTGCTCCTCCATTCTTGTGCACTCTTTCACCATCCAGGGTGAAATTCCAAATTGTCTCCCACTTTAATCCTCAGATGCCCTCTGCTCAAACACTCTTGCATTTCCTTAAGCTTTTGTGTCCCTTTCGATTAAATTGTTACTCAGTATTCATAGGCCATCTTCCATCTCTGTCTCATATCGAGCAGCCCCTTTGTTCCAAACACCAGGGTGAACGCTAAGGAAAGAGAAATGAAGTATAATACACAATAACTGTTTTTTGATGTAATGGTTTATAGGTACTGAAAAATAAATAACCAACATTTCCATGCAACCTCATCCTACGATGAGTGAAAATAATTAAAATATTTTGTGTTAATAATATTCTCATAATTGGGCAGAATGTAAACTTCCTAGGCCATTAAAGAAACATCATACGAAATGTTTATTTCATATGCAGGGATACACCACCTTTAAATATATCCTAACGCCTACCCATCAATGCTATTTTGTGTTCATGCACCTTTTGCAAAAAAGAGTTTTATTAGTTGGTGTATTAGTTTCCTGTGGCTGCTGTAACAAATTGTAAGCCAAAAACTGAGTGACTTAAACCAACAGGAATTTATTCTCTCACAGTTCTAGAGGTCAGAAGTCTGAAATCAAGGTGTCAGCTGGGGTGCACTTCCTGTGGAGGCTTTAGGGGACAATTCATTTCTTGCCTCTTCCAGCTTCTGGTGGCTGCTGGCTGCCTGGCCTGCACCACGCCAACCTCATCTTCTCTTCTGTGTGTATGGATTCTCTCTTTCCCTCTCTTGTATAATGCCACTTACAATGAACACTGCCTCTCTCATAAATGCCGCTTGGGATGCATTTAGGACCTACTCTGGTAATCCAAGATAATATTCTCATCTCAAGATCATTAACTTAATGACATCTGCCAAGACCCTTTTTCCAAATAAGATAACATTTACAGGTTCCAGAAATTAGGGCCTGATATCTTTGGGGCCACCATTCAGCCCACCACAGTTGGCACTAATAACCTTTACATCAGCTTAAGAATTTGGTTAAAATGAGCTCTTTGACAAATAAAGAACCTGAGACACAGAAGTGTAATAGTATAAAGAGGTACCTATATGATATAACAAGGAGCCCTTGTGGCACAGTGGTTAAGCATTCTGTTGCTAACTGAATGGTTGGTGGTTCAAACCCACCAGCCACTTTGTGGGAGAAAAATATGGCAGTCTGCTTCCATAAAGATTACAGCCTTGGAAACCCTATTGGGCAGTTCTACTCTATCCTATAGGATTGCTATGAGTTGGAATCAACTCTATGGCAACTCTATGACTACCACTAGGTTGGCAGGTCAAACCCACCCAGTGGTGATCTGCTGCTGTAAAGATCACAGCCTAGAAAATCCTGTGGGGCAGTTTTACTCTGTTATATTGGGCCACTATGAGTCAAAAATCCACTCGACTGCACCTAACAACAGCAGGTGAAAATATAAAGAACATTCAATCAACAGGTTGTTTTCTATAAACTGAAAATTATTTCCCTATTTCTCATTCTCATAAAATGGCTGAGGCATAACAAAATAATATTCTACCTAAATTATGCATAAATTGCTGATGGTTACAATACAACTCTGAGTATCTCATTTTTTAAAAAAATAATGGGGTGAAAATTATCCAGATTGAAGTGCAAAGGATGTCAAAGGCAGACTCAGACCCAAACGTTCAATTTTGTTTCCACACATTAGTATACCTTATCTATTTCGTCTTTTATCAAGGGACAGCAAACTGCATTATAGGATTAAATATCCTATATTTCAGAAAGACTGTTTGACCACTCCTCATATTACCTAATTTATGATAATATTGGTGAGCATAATCTAGTTACACCTCTTCATAATCTAGTTACAGCTAAATCTCATAAGCAGTACAATTTTAGATTTCTGGGATAACCTAATGATTTACCTGAAAAAGAAACAGCAAGGGTGTTGCTAGGGTGGCACTCAAATTCTAAGACCTGGCCTGGGCAGATCTTGTCCATTCTAACCATGGATGACCCAACTCAGCACCAATACTTCAGCCACCACTCCCCAGTGGCTGTCATAGGGCAGAAACTTCTCTACTCCTGACACCTCCCCATGTTCTCTGACCCCATCCCATCTCATCTCCACCCCAACAACCAAATTCTGACTTTCATACTCACTGGTTTTGGCAAGGAAACCCTGGTGGCTCAGTGGTTAAGAGCTACAGCTGCTAACCAAAAGGTTGGCAGTTCAAATCCACCAGCCACTCCTTGGAAACCCTATGTGGCAGTTTTACTGTGTTCTACAGGGTCACTGTGAGTCAGAATCAACTCGACGGTAGCTAGTTTGTTTTTTTTAATTTGATTTTGGCAACTTCTGGAGTCCCCTCCTGGTTTCATGCTTCATTTTCAGCTTTGTTTGGCTTCCTCTGCTGCCTGAGACCTCTACCCTCAGCCCCCTGGCCATAAGGAGCTCCCCATCCCATTGGTCAGGTCAACCCCTACTCCTCCTAGAGAGGGGAACCTGGGATGGCTTCACTCCGATTGCCTAGAAGGAATCTAACCCACCCAAGGGGATGAACTAGTGCTATCCAGACCTCATATTTAAGCAGGTCAGTAAGGCATAAAAGAGTCCTAAAAATTAGAAATTAATTTATTAACTTTAAGTAAAATAGAGAAATTTTCAGTTTCACATCCGCCTGTAGACAGGTTTCCTAGAGAACAGCCTATGGACTCAGAATATTTACAGCTCCCAGAACAGTTCATCTCTGGGCTGTCAATGGACTCACTGCTACAGCATTAGGTTCACCGCACATGTACCTATCTTCCTGCCTTCAGCTTGAAGACCAAATAAATGTGTAGCATCTGAACCACACATAATAAATCTTGACTTTTTTTTTTAAGCATGTAAGGAAAGAATCTGTACCATACCTGGGGCCTAAAGAGGATGGTTGATGGCAGCTGGTATTCAACTTATACAACTACCAACTTTATTTTAGCATTTTTATGTCTGACATATACTTAGATGAAAATGTGAAGCCAGATTATAATTTGGGTAAATTAAAAAAAAACTTCAGATGCTAAAACAAATAGGGATTATTTAGAAATCAGCATCTTTGTCATATGAGTAATTTTGAGCTCACAAGAAGAGATCAAATTACTTTGAGAAAAGAGCACATGGAGGTGATCATCAAAATCCATCAGTGTTGATTATTACACAGAGATGCTGCTCAAACACCAGAATTTAGCTGTTTCTTACAGCATGACAATACACTGTACTACTGGACATTGCTAATTGACATGATTTAAAGGAAATCTCCTTTAAAGCCTTCTCTGGAAGGCAGCAAGCCTCCTCTGCAATTTCTGAACTAACAATCATTAGCTAACTAGAGACTTTCTCCTGTATCCTGCCAAGGTCAGTGATAGTTATTGATCTATGAGTCATTAGACTTGCATTTAGCTTTGCCTTTCAAACACTGAAGGCTTGGTGGCCTGCCTGGGGCACAGAGGAGAGACAGAAGCACTTTTATCACCCTTTTCTCAAGGTCTACCAGTGTTATGGATTGAATTATGTCTCCCCAAATAAATCCTAACCTCTATGCCTATGGTTATAATCTCACTTGGGAAGGGGTAGTCTTTGTTATGTTAATGAGGCAGGATTAGTGTAGCATGTATCTGGAGTCAATCTCTTTTGAGATATAAAAGAGATAAAATAAGTAAGCTAGCAAGCAGAGACGGGGTAAGATAGATGCCAAGATCTCCCAGGAAGCAGGAGCTGAAGAGACAAGGACCTTCCTCCAGAGCTGACAGAGAGAGAAAGCCTTCTCCTAGAGCCAGCACCCTGAATTTGGACTCTAGCCTCCTAAACTGTGAGAAAATTAATTTGTGTTTCTTAAAGCCACCGACTTGTGGTATTTCTGTTATAGCAGCACTAGATAACTAAGACAGAATTTGGTACCGGAAGAGTGGGGTGCTGCTCTAACAGATAGCTAAAATGTGGACTTGGTTTTGAAATTGGGTAATGGGTAGAGGCTGAAAGAGTTTTAAGGTGCCTAATAGTAAAAGCCTAGATTGCCTTGAAGAGACTGTTGATAAAATTTTGGACATCAAAGGCAATTCTGGTGACGGCTCAAATTCTCTACAGTTTTAGAGAATACATATAGTGCCAGCAACAGAATGTTGATAGAAATGTGGACGTTTAGGCTTTAAAAGGAAATGATGAACATGTGACTGGACAATGGAGGAAGTGGCAAAGAACTTGTAACCTGACCCTACTAATGCCAGTAAATTTCCAGTAGTCCTTAAACTAGCCCAAATCAGATTTGGCCTGCCCCGCATATGCAGAAGGGCCAGCTGTGACTGCTAATTGACCTCAACAGAGGACGCAGCAACAGGAGGAATGAATCAGAAGGAAAATCATCATCTGGACCCTATTTCGAAGTGAGAGGTCCTCCAGCAAGAAACCAGTTACCTCCTGTTTCCCAGCCGCCTTCTAGAGTTTTCCCTTCCCAGAATACCTGCGCGGCCGCCATCTTGCTTCCCAAATCACATAGAAGCCCTGCTTCCCCGAAGCTTAGTGAGCCGGATCTGAGGAACTTCCTCCCAGCTCCTTGCTCTGCCTATTGCAAAAAGGTTACTTTCTTTTTCTCAAAGATCGATGTCCAGTTAATTGGCAAGTCTGAGCACACCAGACAAGGACCCACCTTTCTGGATGCGGTAACAAACTTGTCTGAATTACGTTCAGACGTTTGGTGGAAGTTAGAATTTCTAACTGTTGAACTTGCATTTCTGGCCGAGGAGATTTCTAAGCAAGATCTTAAAGGGGCCATATGGTTTTTCCTTGCCGCTTACAGTAAAATGCAAGAGGAAAGAGATGAACTTAAAAATGAACTGTGCAAAATGAAAACAGAACTTAAGGATTTGGAAAATTCTGTTGTAGAAACTAAGGACATGTGCCTTAGAATGTTCACCAGGGACGTGGCTACACAACCTTTTGTTCAAGAGATTAAGCCTGTGTGACTGATCTAACCGACTACCACAGCAGAAAACCCACCAGCTTAGACTGGAAGGGTACAGAGAAAAAACCAAAGGAAAGAAAGCTGTCTGCCTCTTGGAATTCTGCAGGCAGGAAACAGGCCAAAGTAGCTACATCTGTTGTCCTCCAAGAAAAGAAAAGGACGATCCCTGGAACAGCTCAGAGATCCGCAGAACTGTTGGAAGGAGCACAGGAAGCAGGGCCTTCTTGGTTTCAAAGAGTAGGGCCACAGCCTCCAAGGTTTCAAAGAGTCAGATCTTCATCAACTCAGTTCTGGAGTGCGGGGCTGCCATTAAGGTGTGCCAGTGGGATGGGGCCACTGCCCAAAGCTGAGGGGGCAGGGCTGCCATGCCCAAGGGGCAGAAGAATGGGGCCTGCCAGGGCCAAGGGGCTGGGGTCACCACTCAGATGGACTAGGAGAATGGGGCTGCCTAAAGCTGAGGGAGCTGAGTCGCCATCCCAGAGGGCCTTGAAGGTGGAGCTAAAGCCCAGGGCTAAGGGGCCTCCACCCAGAATCCAGAGAGTGTAGTCAACACCCAGAGTCTGGAGGGTGGGGCCATTGCCCAGATATGTAAATTGTTCTGCTAGGTTTGGACTTGCTTGGTGCCTGTTATCGCTTCTTTCCCTCCAGTTTCCCTTATTTGTAAAGAAAGTGTCTACTGTGTGCCTGTTCCACCATTGTATTTAGGAAGCAGACAACTTGTAGTCTAGATTTCACAGGTTCACAGATGAAGAGGAATTTTGCCCCAGGGTGGGATATGCCTAAAGTCTCACCCATATTTGGTTTAGATGATTCAAAAGATGAGCTTTTGGACTCAGAGTTGATTTAAGACTTTGAGGATGATGTGATGGGCGAATGTGTTTTGCATGTGGTAAGGACATACATTTTACGGGGCAGGCAAAGGGTGGAATGCAATGGATGGAATTATATCCCGCAAAAATATGTGTTGTAAACCCTAACCTCTGTGCCTGTAGCTATAATGCCATTTGGCAATGGGTTGTCTTTGTTACATTAATGACATTTGGGGATGGATTGTCTTTGGTACGTTAATGAGATAGGACTAGTGTAGGATGTATCCGGAGTCAGTCTCTTTTGAGATATAAACTCTCCCTGTAGGAGAGTTTAGTGAAAGCAGCACTAAGGTCAGCAAAAATCTTGTGTTCAAGAACAACCCTACTCTTCCCCGTTCTTCCCCGTTCCAGATCTCACTCTTGAAATTATCGTCTTAACCCTAAAAGATGAACTGCAACCTGTGTGCATTAAAAAATATGCACTTTTAGTCAATATGCAAGGAGTCCCTGGGAGGTGCCAATGGTCAAGTGCTTGACTACTAGCCGAAATGTTAGTGGTTCAAACCCACCGGGAGACACCTTGGAAGACAGGCCTGGCAATCTGCTTCTGAAAGTTCACAGCCTTGAAAACCCTATGGAGCAGTTCTACACACACACACGGGGTCGCCATGAGTCGGAGTCGATTCAATGGCAACTAGCAACCATCAATGTGAAATAAAACTCACATTTTCTTTCCGTTTTCACAATTCACATTTCTTCATTTCAGTTACTGCCTCTCTTTACCAACGTTAACTTCTGCGCATTTACCATTTTCTATTAACTTTTTCGTGTTCAAATAAATCATCTTTTTTCCATGCTGGATTTTGAAAACCCTGATTTTTTCCCCAAATCTTTAAGCTACAGACTTGGGCTTTATCTGACTTCATGCTATCTTGATTCAACTATTTGTCATTGTTGCACTGGGTGTCCACTTTCACTGTGGATATTAAAGGATCTTCTGTCACCATTATTTCAAAGGAATTCCTGAGTGGTGTAAACAGTTAACCTGCTTGGCTGCTAACTGAAAGGCTGGAACTTTGAGTCCACCCAGAGGTGACTTAGAAGAAAGGCCTGGCGATCTACGTCCAAAAAATCAGTCATTGAAACCCTAGGGAGAACAGTTCTGCTCTGACACACCTGGGGTCACCATGAGTCAGAACTGACACTACAGCAACTGGTGCTGTACAGGTAGTCCCCGACTTACGACGTATTCGAAGTACCGCAAACCACACTTACGACCGTCCTTTTTTTTGTACGTCTTATTGTTAGTAATATGTACTACATACAGTGTTGCAGCGTGTAATTCGCTGATGTTGTTATTCTCATACCAACCCCCAAAGACAAATAAAGATAGGATTTATAAAGATACTGATAATAAAAGGCAATAATAATGAAAACCAAAAAAAAGAAAAAATGAGGTATTCAACTTACTTCACGACCAGTTTACACGGAGTTGGAACAGAACCCCATTCTAAATCAGGGACTACCTGTATTTCAAAATTTGCGTCCTACCTTATTATATCTTTTGATTTACTTTGCTTTTTAGTTAAATTTTGTCTCCATAGAAGGTACCATTTTCCAGTTCAGTTACAAGACCTGGGAAACTTAAAAATCTGCCAAAATCACAGACGAATTATCTGAGCAAAAAGAGACCGTAACTTTCAGTATTTACTGAATAGAATGTATTTGAAATAAACATTTTTGCCCCCAAAAGACAGAAGTTGTTGTTCACCCAAGAAGTACTCTGTGTGGATCCTCTCTGCTGAATTGTGCATACTTAGAGCTAAGTTTTGAAAGCATCACTTGGAAGAGCAGACCCCAAAACCTGTCTTACCCTGTTCACATTCCCTGTGACTTTCTGAGCACCTGCTCTTCATTCCCTTTTGATTCATACCACCTCACCAACTTAAGGAAAAGTCACTTGTTATTGTGAGATAGTTTGTAATTGAATAAAGCAGCATCATAGCATAGAGAATTTTTTAGTTCTATGGCTGCATACTTACAAATTAAAAGAAGACTGGGTTAAAATGAAATGAGGAGGAGTGTTTAAAAGGAATTTGTCAAAGGCATAGCCTCTTCTTATTGGGTTGGGTTTTGCACGGGAATTTATAAATGGGGATAAGGGTGATTCTGACCATGTTCTTAGCATAGTCTCTTGGTTGAATGCACTGTGCTCAGATGATATCCCTTACAGTAGATATGCCTGTCTGCGTAGAGCTCTTCCTGCCTCCCATTTTCCATGATAATCCTGCTCAGTTCATATGGCTTTATGGGACTTTGACAAGTGACCCAGGCCTGGCCAATTAGAGCACCTCATCTCCCCCAATTGCAGATTGCTTCATAGATTTACACATGACCCAGGCAATCAGAGGCTTTCCTGGGACTTTTGTTGGGGTTTGTGATGGTTAATTTTATGTGTCAGCTTGGCTAGTCTATGGTTATCAGTGGTTTTGCCTAGCATTAGACTAGTTGCTATTCCATAATGTAATCTAGTGCAATGTAATCATCTTCTGTCGTGGACTGAATTATGTCCCCCAGAAAATGTGTGTATCAATTTGGCCGGGCCGTGATTCCTGGTATTCTGTGGTTTTCCTATAAATTGTAAATCCTGCCTCTATGATGTTAATGAGGGAGGATGGGTGGCAGTTGTGTTAGTAAGGCAGGACCTGAGCTACAAGACTGGATTGTGTCCTGAGGCAATCTCTTGAGATGTAAAAGACAGAAGTGAACAGTGAGACAGGGGAACCTCATACCAACAAGAAAGCAGTGCCGGGAGCAGAGCATGTCCTTTAGACCAGGGTCCCTGCGCAGAGAAGCTCCTAGTCTGGGGGAACACTTATGAGAAGGCAGAGAGAGACGGAGCCTTCCCCTGGAGCTGACGCCCTGAATTTGGACTTTTAGCCTACTTTACTGTAAGGAAATAAACCTCTCTTCATTAAAACCATCCACTTGTGGTATTTCTGTTATAGCAGTACTACATGACTAAGACACCTTCCATAATGTAATCTAATGTAATATAATCAATCAGTTGAAAGGGGAGTTTCTTAGGGTGTGGTCTGCCTTCAGACTATAAGTAGATATTTTGGCAGAACTTGCTATTTCAACTCTGCCCTCTTCCTGTCGCCTGATGTACGGGTCCTGGATAAAAGTCCACAAAAGTCTCCAGCCTGCCACCTGACCTACAGATTTTGAACTTGCCAGCTCCCCACAATCCCATGAACCATCAGGAGTATCCAGTCTGCCCCCAGACCTACAGATTTCTTCTTCTTTTGTTTTTTTAAATTTTTTTTTTTATTGTACTTTGGGTGAGGGTTTACAGAATACTTTCTCCTTACACAATTAGTAAGCATATTGTTTTATGACATTGGTTAACAAACCCACAACATGTCAACACTCTTCCTTCTCAACCTTGAAGGACATTTTTTCTTTTTTTGGTGAAAATATACATAGCCAAAGATACACCATTTCAAACATTTCTACATGTACAATTCAGTGACATCGAATATGTTCTTCCAGTTGTGCTGCTATTCTCACTATCCTTTTCCAAATTATTCCATCACCATTATCTTCAACTCACTGCTTCCCATCAAACCTTTTGAGTTGCTGTTGTCAATTCGATCTCACATAGATAATTCCTTTTTATTTTTTGTTCTTTAGATGAAGGTTTACAGAACAGAATAGTTTCTCATTAAACAGTACACGTATTGCCCTATGACAATGGTTAACAACCCCATGACACGTCAACACTGCCCTTTCTCAACCTTGGGTTCCCTATCACCAGCTTTCCTGTCCCCTCCTGCCTTCTAGTCCTTGTCCCTGGACTGCTGTGCCTTATTAGTCCCGTTTTGTTTGATAGGGCTGTCCAATCCCCAGCTGAATGGTGAACTTCAGGAGGGGCCTCACCACTGAGCTAAAAGGGTGTCCAGGGGCCATACTCTTGGGGTTTCTCTAGACTGTCAGGCCAATAAATCTGGTCTTTTTTTTGTGAATTAGAATTTTGTTCTACATCGTTTTCCAGCTCTGTCCAGGACCCTGTATTGTGATCCCAGTCAGAGCAGTCAGTGGTGGTAGCCAGGCACCATCTAGCTGTACTGGACTCAGTCTGGTGTAGGCCATGGCAGCTGTGGTCCGTTAGTCCTTTGGGCTAATCTTTTCCTTATATCTTGTTTTCTTCATTCTCCCTTGCTCCCGAAGGGGGGAGACCAGTGGAGTATCTTAGATGGCTGCTCACAGGCTTTTAAGACCCCAGATGCTACTCAGCAAGGTAGAATGTAGAACATTGTCTTTAGAAACTGTGTTACGCCAATTGAGCTAGATGTTCCCTGAGACCATGGTCCCCAGAGCCCTCCGCCCAGCAATTCAGTCCCTCAGGGAGTTTGGAAGTGTCTATGGAGCTTCCATGACCTTTCCTTGTACAAGTTTTGCTGGCTTCCCCAGTAATGTGTACTGTCTTACCCTTCACCAACGTTACCACTTAGCTATTTAGTTCCCCCCTGCACTCCTCCCATCCCTCATAACCTACAAAGATTGTTTCTTTTTGTGTGTAAACTTTTACATGAGTTATACAGTAGAGGTCTCATACAATATTTGTTTCTTTGTGATTGATTTATTTTACTCAGCATAATGTCCTCCAGTTTCATCCATGTTATGAGATGCTTCACAGATTCATCATTATTGTTTATCTTTGCATAATACTCCACTGTGTGTATGTACCATAGTTTGTTTATCCATTCATTTGTTGATGGGCATCTAGGTTGTTTCCATCTTTTTGCTATTGTGAACATTGCTTCAATAAATATGGGTGTGCATATGTCTATTAGTGTGACGGCTCTTATTTCACTAGAATATATTCCTAGGAGTGGGATTGCATTTTGTGGCGCTTTTTTTTTGTGGTGCTGA